>NW_008237227.1:1351473-1354535 GCF_000691975.1 Corvus brachyrhynchos | reverse complement strand
GAAAATAACGTCATAAAGATCAAGAGAAGATCCTATGGAAGGAGAGGTGGTGTTGGTTTACAGGATCTCTAAGTTGACTTTGCCTCTTAACACCTACTCTTCTATAGATTTCACTCACACCCATGCATTTGCAAACCCCTGAGGTGTGTGGAGTGCTGTGACCTGGATTGTTTGTGGGCAGCAGAGAAGGTGTGAGCCTCTCGATGCATCCTGGGGATCCTCTGACTGGTGCCAACAGCTCAGCTGCGTCCTTCAGAAATTGCTGGCTGTTTAAAGGTGGATTTTCACCTCTGAAGCTTACTTAAGCCTCTCCCAACTTCTTATCCTCCTCGTTAGGAGATGGGCTCTTCTCCTGAGAGCTTGTCTGTGCTGGGTCTCCCCAGTGTGCTGCCTTCAGTGCCTGTTCCCCCCTCTGGAGACAGTGTCCTTTGTTACAGGACAGACCCTTCATTGAACCCTGTGCTCTTGTCCTTAACCCCACATTTCCATTCACTCTGCCTTCACACCAACCCTTATTCCTGGGTTCCTGGCACTGCACTGCTCCAGCTCACTGTTGTCTTTGGGTTTGTGGCTGTGTTGTGTCAAACTCTTGCTCCAGGGCTTGCAGAGGGTGCCTGTGGGAGGTTTCTGTGGAGTTTATTTGAATGCACAGCTTGGCCCTTGAGAGAAGCAATGCCTTGAATCCATCTGGAAGCTGGTGTTGGGATGGTGATGAGCAGGTCTTACTCTGTGACCTTGTCATGAGTGCCCAGCTCAAATGTTCAGGGATTCTGAACCCTGGCCCTGCTGGGGATCAGGGTGAGAACTCCCTTGGAGCTAGGCAGCAGAGAGCACAGGATTTTTTGCTTCCCAGTCGTCTGCTTCATTGGGTTACTGGGGAATGCCATCCAAGTGCCCTGCAGGGAAGAATCACAACATGGCAGGCACAGGTGGTGCTTTCCCAGACAGGAAGAGCCTTGTGTTGTTAGCCCTGGCTGGGTGTTCCTTTTGCAGAGCTGTGTAGTTGCTCTTTGAAGCCGTGTAAAATTCCAAACCCCGGTGGCAAACCCTTCTGTCCTGACTCTGAGTGCTCTGCAGGGCACTTAGATGTGCTGCTGATGTGCCACCTTAACTGTGACCACAAGGAATTATTGAAACCAGCCTTTCTGGGCCCTGGAGTGCATACAGCCTTTCCCAAGCCCTCCAAATATTTTGGTCAAATGCAGAATTAGAAGTGGTGCTTGTCTGACAGGGCCCTTAAATGCTGTTCCAGCAGAGCTCAAGGCTTGGTGGTAGAGCATAGATGTGCTGGAGCTGCAGGCTGGGAGGTGGCACAGCTGCCCAGGAATTCACTGGGGATTTGTTGGAAGGTGAATAACATCAGTAAACTGAGGTAGATTATCTTGCCTTTTCTGAAAAGGAATTAGAGTATTCCAATTTTAGCAGACTGTTTTTCTTCCTCTTCTGGGCTTAACTACTTACAGATTATACTTTATGCAAATGTTAAGTTTGCAACCAAAGTGCTTGGCCAAAGGGCACCTTGCGAGGGCTGGGGCCAGACCTGCAGCTTTCCCAGAGAACAGGCAGGCTCCTGGCACCTGCCTTTCCCAGCTCTTGGGCTCAGCATTATCTAACCGAAGTCATGTGAAATAACAGTTGATAGATCTGCTCCTGCTCATCCTTTGTAGTGTTGGGGAGTTAGTTATTAACTGGGAAGTCTGAACTAACCACATTAGGAGAGATACCAGAGGAATCCTCTTGAGCATTAAGAAAAATGCCATGTTATTAAGGATGTGAGTGCTCTCTGAAGAGGGCTGAGGCTGAGTGTTAATTCCCTTACAAAGCTGTAATCCTTCATGAATGCTTTGTAAACAGATGCAGATGATGCCTCCTTCAAAATGGAGAACTGGAGAAGCCAGAAATGCAAAAGCTACCTGTAGGGACCCCAAAGAGGGGAAGGAAGGATTCTCTAAAAACTGTTCCAGAGTGGAAGCAGAAAGATCCAGAAAGCCTCTCCTTGTATTTTTTCCATTCCTGCACAGGGCTTTGGCTGTTTTTTGTTCCTAGTCCGGGGGATCAGCACTGGGATTAGTTGTGTGTGCAGTGGTTGCTCTGGCCCCTTGCAGAGGGGAGAAGCTGAAGTGAATGTGTTTGCAGAGTGCATCTATTAGCACTGGTAGCAAAGCAAGTGCTATTTCCTGGACCCAGGAAGAAATGGGAAATGGAAGAGACAGAGCTGGCTGAAAGGGCTGCACGAGCACCTCTGGGCTGTGTGTGGATCCCTGCCAGCTCTTCCCCATCTGTTTGCTGGTGGCAGCCCTGGGCAGCCAGTTTGGCTCTGGCTCCTTGTGCCCATGCCATGTTCCCAGGGCAGCACCAGCCTGGGAGCAGCTGCTGGGCTCGTTCCTGGTTGGTGCAGTGCCTGTTCCACTGCACAGGATGGCACATCCAAGTCTGCAGCATGCCTGAACTCCAACCCAAAACCAATTTTCTAAGGTGGAATTAATGAAAGATATTCCTCCATAAAAGTAATTGATCCCGTGAGGCTTTTGTGACTGGAAATTTTGTGGGGTCTGAAGCTGTGGTTTGGAAGCATTGTAAGTGTCTGGAGGAGTGACCTGGGGGCTGTGGGTGTGATGCTGAAGGCAGGCAGGCAGCTCCAGCCCATCCCATCGGGTGGCTCTGGCAGGGAATGGCCATGGACTCACTGCTGGCACTGAGCTGCCAGGCTCGGGGTGAGGCTTTGCCTGGCCATGGGCCTCCCCTGTAGAGAAGAAAGTCCATTTTCTTGTTTTTAGAGCTTATCAAACATGACTTGAGGAAAAGACAGCAACTGAAAGCCCTCAGACTTGTGTTGTCCCTCTGCGAAGGTGGAGGTGGATCTTTATTCTTCTCTCTTCTTCACATCTCCTCTTCCTCTGCTGTGTGTCCAGACAGCAAGCCTGTGGCTTTGAAAGTGTCCACTTGCAGCTTAGGAAGTTTGAGGTGCTGTATGGAAATGGTGGGATCTGGACAGTTTGTGAGTGACCTCTTGGCCATGTACTTGAGGGCTTTAGAAGAGGAGCTGCTGGCTGGCTGCCTCA
>NW_008237227.1:1346101-1351360 GCF_000691975.1 Corvus brachyrhynchos | reverse complement strand
TCCTGCTGTGGAATTCCATTGCATCCCTGTTCCCTGCAGTGACTCAGTGCACTGCACTTCCTGTGCCGTGCTGCTAAATGGTGCAGGCAGAAGAGAGCCTCGGAGTGTTCAGGCTGTGCTGTTCACCCAGCAGAAAAGGAGCCTGTGCAGCACATCCAGCTCTTTGTGCTTCATCCAGCGTGCTCCAGATCCACAGCTGGTTTTGACTCAGTGCTGTAACTCAGGGCTGCTTTCATTCAGGTTTGAACGTTGGTGTTTCTGCCTGTCACGTTGCCCATGAGGGCTGTTGTTCAAGAGTTCCTTGACTTGCTTTCTGTAGCTTTGGTGATCCCTCAGGGTGTCTTGCAGTGTAGCTTCCATGCTGCTTTAGTTGTCTTTGTCAGTTGGCTTTTCCACTCTCAATTCTCCTTGCCCAGTCCCAGCATGGAATCAGCCTTGCTTCTACTCCTTCTCTCATTCATCTTATCCAGAGCTTGTTTATCCCACTTCTGTTCCTGTTTCCGTTGTGTCCCCACCATTTTTCTACTCTCTGGGTTAGTTTCCTTTCCACATCATGCATCAGGACATTTTGGCAATGTCCTGCCCATCCCACCAGACAGCTTCCTGCACAGAGTGATGCTTCAGGGGGTGCCAGGGTAGGTGTGCAGGGATGTTTGGGCTGGAACAAGCTGGAGGAAGGGGGAGATGCACAGGCTGATGACCTGTACCACAGCCCTGTGCTTGTGCTGCTGGGACATGGCAATAAAGCTGCTCAGGGCACAATGGAAATCAGCCCTGCAGCACTGGGAGAGCCCCAGGGCCCTGTTCCCTCTGCCAGCTGGGATGTAGGCTCACCAGTGACCAGGTGTGCTCTTCCAGCCTGCAGCTGAGGGGTGTGGGATGAGCCTGGGGGTGAGGCACCCCTGGCTGGGCAAGAGCGCAGGGCTGGGAGCTGGCTGGCCACGCTGTTCCCTTCAGTATTCCTCAGTGCACTCTCCAGTCAGCTCCTGCAGCTCCTGAATGGAGTTTCCAATTTTGAGCCAGGCACACTAATTTATATTGGTGTTGTCATCTACTGCGTTTTGCTAATTACTGATTTTCCTGTCAGTACATGGGATTATTCTGCTGTCCCTGTGCATGTGCAGCATAGTTAACTCTGCAGTCGTAGCTTCTGTTTGCAGTTCCAATCCAGAGGAAAGAAAAGACCTAAAAAGAATCAGAATGGTCGTATCCTGTGATTCATCTGCAGCTTTGCATTTCTTCATACAGGATCCAGTTTATGGAAAAGGGAAACTTGGAGAAATTCAAGGGCTTGTCCTGGGAATGCTGGACACTTTCAACTATGAACAAGTAAGTTGCCTGTGTTTCTGTTCTGCCCACTGCAGCATTATTTTAGCTGCCTGGCCTATTGCTCTCTCTCTCATTTGTCATTTCTGTCTACAGGGCAAAGTCAATGGACATGTGAGTGATTTCTGTGTGATTGGGGGGTGGTGAGGGAGTTTGTTTTGCTCACAGATTGCAAGTGAAGGGACTGACAGGTACATGGTGACCAGCTCTGCAGCTCAGTTCTGTGTTAAATGTGCCAGAAGGATAAACATCTGCTTTTTCTCCAGCTCATCCTGCAGTTAGGGACTCAAAGGCACAAAGCTGATATGTTTTGTCTTTATATGCAGTTTTAAATAACAGGTTTTTAAGCTAGGCTGTTCTTACACTTCCCAGTGGTAATGCTGCACTTCTCTGTGACCTGATGTGATTTCCTCTTAATCTCAGTCCTGCTTTTCTCAGTCCAGTCCCAAATCCCAGGCAGTCTCCACACTTCAGCAATTTTCTGAAACTCCTTTCCCCCTAAACAGGATGCACAGTGCTCCTCCAGGTCCCTCTCCCCGCTCATGTGGCAGTGCCATCCCAGCTGCTGCTCAGGGCAGGCCCCCGGGCACCAGCAGCCAGTGCAGAAACACAGTGGGAAATAGCTTTGCTGTGGAGGCTGCACACCAGGAGCCTGTATCTGTGTTTGGGTTCTTGCAGAAGGTGTGGGCAGCTCCTGCCCCCTGTCCCTGCCCGGCAGCTCAGGGACAGGCTGTGTGCCCAGATGGGACCCTCTGGTGCAGCCTTTTGCAGCTGCTGCTGTGGAGCACAGATGGAGCAGGGAGCAGAGCCCCTGTGCCTGGGAGAAACCCGATGCTGGAAACCCGGGGTGGTTCTTTGGGCTCTTTGAAAATGGGCATCCCTCGGGAAGGACAAGCAGATGAGCAGTTCAGGGGTTTTTTTAAGACTTTAATTGCCATAGTGCATTTGAGCTTTGATTTTTATTAGCACATTTCTCCTAAAATGGGGATGTAAGCAGTAGCTTGCCAGGTAGGAGAGAGAAAAAGAAGGTTTAGTGTGGAAGATGAGAAAATGGGCCTGCCATGCCTCTCTTAATGCTCTTGGGCAAAAGTCAATACAGGACTTGTCTATTTGAGAGTGCAGAGGAATTGCTCCATTAACATGTGATGAAAGGATAAGTGTTTTGAGGTCAGTGGATAGAAAGCATAGGAGGAGAAGTGATTTTATTGGGTTGTTTCTGCTCTTAGTGAGCTGCTAAGCTGCTTGTTGTGAAGAACTGGTCGGCAGGGAGTTCCTGCAGTCTGGAGGTGACAGACTGACCTACTCTGTGTTGTCTTGCACACAGACCCTTCTAGAGACAACCACGAGCCTTTTAAACCACGATCTCCACTGGTCCCTGTGTAACCTGAGAGCCTCTGTCACCAGAGGCCTTACCCCAAAGCAGGATTACTGCTGCATCTGTCTCCAGCAGTACAAAAGGAGGCAAGAAACTGCTGATGAAATCATTGTTTTCAGGTAAAGTTAAGGGGTGGGATTGCAGCTGTGATCATGTTGATAGTTTAAAAGGGGAAACAAATTTACTGGTTGGCTCACCTGAGTAACGCTCTGTATTCCTGGGAGCACATCTCCCTGCTGCCTGGCAGGGTGAGAGGGCTGGCTAATCACACCCATCCAGAGCCTGCTTTGCATGCAGCCAGCTCTGCCTGGCAGGAGGAATTGGCTCCCGGTTCCAGGAGCTGGCTGTCAGTTTTCTGTCCCCTCTCCCAGCAGTGTGCTTTGGGCACTGCAGCACCCTGGGCTCATTTGTGTGTTTGTACATCTTGGATCTGCCACAGCCCTGGCATCTCCCATGTCCTGTCTGTGCCCAGGTGTCTGTAAAAGAAGGTGAAATCACTGTTACCTTGACGTTATGGTCTGTAGCTGTATCAGCAAATGGGCTTCCAGTGTTGATTCTGTGAGCCTGGAAATCAGGAGGGTGATCTGTACTCCCAGATCCAGCCTTTTCCCCCTGGCCAGCCCCTTCCCCTCCACCGTGCAGAGCTCAGGAGGGAGGTGCTGCCCTGCTTCCCAGCACTGACTCCCTCTCTTCCCAGCTGTGGCCACTTGTACCACTCGCTGTGCCTGCTGAGTAAGGAGTGTGGGATGGTCACCAAGGGCATCATGAGGTGGATGTGCTACAAATGCAACTCAAGCAACAAGGGAGGGAAGCTGAGTGAGAACTTCTCAGAGCTGAAAAAAGGGACTGCAGCATCCCTGGCACAGGTAAGGCTTGTGAGGTGGTTTCTCTTCAGGTAAACTTTCGTCATCACTTTGTTCTTTGTCTGTCTGTGCTTCCAGACAAGCCCCTGATCAGTACCTGTCAAACACTCTCAGCAGCTAATTGGTCACTTTTCTGAATGCCCGTTTGTTTTGGTGGGGGTACAACTCTGAAAGTCGTGGAAATTTGTTCATCCAGAAGGTCTAGGAGCTGGTGTGAGGGGCAGCTGGATGCTTGCAGCTGATTGTGTGGACAGTTCCTGTCAAATTATTCTTAGGTGTGTTTCACATAAAACTTAGATTGAAAGCTGACACATTCCTTGTGGCTGTATTGTGGAGCCTCTGTTCCACCTTCCTAGCAGATAATCTGGCTCTGGATAAAAGGTCTGGGATTGATTTGACTCACTAAGTGCTTGCACAATGCTTTAAGAAGCTTGAGTATAACCAAAATTGATACAGCTGGATTTGGGTGAAAGAACAGAGAATTAACTTGTATTTATTGTCAGTATTTGTGCACTGAAAGTTTCATCATCCCTAATTCAAACTGAAGTACAGCCTCAAATATGCATGGAGCTGTCTTTTCCCTGGGCTGGTGCTGTGGAGGGTAAGCCCCTGTGGCAGGTGGTTTGTTGGGTTGTCTTTAGGGATGTTGCATGGGGCAGCTGAGCTCTGCTGCTCCACGTTCCAGCAGCCCCTGGGTGAGGGTTTGTCCCCAGCTGCCTCAGGGTGCTCTGTGCATTTGTCACCGTACAGATGTGCACAGAGCTGCGTTTTCACTCCTGGAACCAAAATAATTCAATCTTGGAGTACGTTCTTATAGTCGTACTTGGGTTTTGTTCTAGCAAATGATTTCAATTCCTGCCAAACTCATCCCCATCCAAAGCTGTCTAAGGGCCTTAGCCAGCTGCTGCACCCACAGGAGAGGCTTCCTGCTTGGGGGAGACGTGGGAAAAGGGAATCTCACAGGCCTGTGTGGAGCACCATGCAGTCTCTGCAGTCAGGCTGTGTCCATGTTTGACTTGGTGACAGCACCAAAGCTTTCCCAGGAGCTTGGAAATCGACTGTGATCCACCTAGGCCGAGCAGTGTGTGTGTCCTGTCCTGCTGCAGTGGGATGTGGGCACTGGACCTAAGGCTGGGAAAGTTCAGCAGCCCCACATCTCACCCTCTGCACTCCTGCCCCAAAGGAGTGGGTGTAAATGGGGGTGACAGGCCGCGGTGTAGCTTAAAAACTAAAGGCAGAATTAAGTACTAAAACTGCATTCAGCATTCAAGTGCCTGACAACTTGATTCCAGTGCTTTATACTTGGGTTATCCCTGGGTTTTTCATGGGCAGTCAGTCAGGGAGCCCCTGTGGCTCTCCTTTGACTTCAGTCTGACTTACCCTGTAGAGAAAGAAGGGGAAAATGCTCCCCATGCCGCGACAGTGGCTGGGGTAAGGAGGAGAAGGTGCTTCCCTTTATTTAACTGATGAAAGTGAAGGGCTGGCTGGAACTCAGGGCCTACAGGGAGAAGTGGAGAGACTGGATGGGGAAGAAGGGTTACAGCATGGATCATCTAGTGCTAGCTGGAAAGCGTCCATCCCAGGCCATTCCAGTGTGGGATGCTGCCCTGCTGCTGTCACATGCTCCTGGCAGGGAAGCCATGGCTTCCTGTTCCCCACACACAGCCCAGCCCAGCAGAGCTTGGCCTGGGTTCA
>NW_008237227.1:1322757-1346071 GCF_000691975.1 Corvus brachyrhynchos | reverse complement strand
AGCCCAGCCCGGCAGAGCTTGGCCTGGGTTCAGCGGAGCACTGCTCAGGCCCCCAGCTCCTCCTCCCTGTGTCCCAGATCCTCTCCAAGTCTGTGATGTTCCTCACCTATTTAATTACAATATTTAACTGTTGTACTTGCATGTGATCAAACTGTTGCACAGTCACATCTTTAAAAAGCTGAGCATATTTAGACTTGGCAATAGGCTGGAGAATCTCCAGCTCCTGCAGGAAGTTTGTCTGCTGAACAATCATTGCTTAGCAGCGTTAATTAACCCTGGGAGATAAGGATTCCTCTGACCCGGCGTGGGCTGAGTTACAGAGCAGACTTTCTGTGCTGGGGGAATGCTGGGAATGCAAACTGGGTGAGATGGGGCCTTTCTGTGTCCTCTCTTAGCTCTGCTGGCCCCAGCCAGACCCAGGGCTCTGGGTTGGAGAAGCTGCTCTGGCCTCCACAGCTGGTGTTTGTGAGCAGGAAATCCTGAGGGAGGTCCTGCTAACACACACTGTGCTTCCAGCCCTGCCCTCCCGAGAGTCAGATCCAGAGCTTCCAGGCCCTTCTGCTCAGAGATCTGTGGGGAGGGTGTTTCCCTGCAGCCCCTTTAAAGACCCGGAAAGCTTAGTTCCTCTCTTGGCAAAATCTAATATGGGGTTTTTCTGGTTTTTGGTTTGTGGGGTTTTTTTTCCATAGAGAGATCTTCAGTTGAGGTATTTATTTTCTTAGGAAGCCTTGAATTAGGAGTAGAGTCATACTGAGAAATGCCACTGAGCATCTGGAGTGCATTTCACAGCACTAATTCTGCCCTGCCCAGGCAAAGGCTGTCAGTTGGAATCGTGCAGTGTGGCTGAGATGTGTATGTGAAATGACAGCCCAACAGACAGCGCTTCCCCTGCCCCTGTGCTCTGTGTGATGCTGGGGCCATTCCCTGAAACTGGGGAGCTGGAGAGACACCACAGGCCAGCACTGACCCATTATGGGATCAGTGACAGCATGGATTTAAGTGGAGCCTGACTAGGATGAGGGCTTGGCACACCCTACCCCAGCCAAGGGGAACAGAGAGAAGGGTGCAGGGGGTTTTCTTTCCTCTGGTTCTGCTACCAAAAGTTTGTGCTTTCTATGTTACCCCTGAGCCTTGCTGGCTTCCCAGGGGTAATCCTCTGGGGCTTGAGGATCATCTGTCCTGCCCTCCCTACCTTAGAGCATACCCTAAATGAGAGTTAAAAGAAACGGGAGCTTGTTTTTATGGTGGGTCTCTAATCCACTTGCAAAACTGTGTTTGTGCTGTGGTGCTTGGAGCTCACTGAGGTGTGGGGGGTGAGGGCTCAGCAGCTGGGCCACTGCCCAAATACCTGTGGGAAAGGCTCCAGGGCTATCAGTCCCTGATCCCCAAAACTCATTTGCCTCATTTCAGTGAGCTAGCTCGTGTTTTCAATTTATTCTGCCAGCCTGTGCACTGGGGATCAGAGAGAGGAAGAGCCTTGGCTCCTGGGCCATAAGCCCTGCCATGAGCCCCTGAGCTGCCATGCTCTGGTTATTCTGTGTCTGAGGAGTTCTGAGCATGCTGTTGTTGGAGCTGTCCAGATGGCAAATATGTTTTATTCAGGAGTATAATCCTGTCAAGTCACGCCAGGACGGACAATGGACTTGATCCATAGTTAATCCAGTTTGTCAGGCTCTACCTTTGGGCTCTGTCCTGCAGCTTTCCAATGTCCCTCCCTGTGACAGCCTTCCAGAGCCTCGGGAACGACTCCAACGTGTGAGGGGCTGCTACCACATCCCTCACGTGACCTTAAAGGTCCCTCTGCACCATGTGCTTTCTGCTGGGACACAGTGAAGGTTTAGGATGGGATTTTTCACCAAAACTTACTTTAAAGCTTGACATCACCTCCATCCATCAGAAGACAGACCAGTGTTACTGTTTTCAGGGTGACAGTGGCCATCAGTTATTAACTTGTCTCCAGCAATATCAAAAACTTCCAAGGGGTTTGTAACTTTGAAAATATTTGGGTGTGATCCCCGCAGTAACACCACAGAGACAATTAGTGTTTTATACAGTTACAAGAGTGGGCGTTCTCTGCTCTGTGGAGAATGTTCCCATGCACAAATTAACTGAGCAAATATCCAGTCCTTTGGCTTTGGAGGTGGACTCCTTCACTTCAGCAGTACACAGAAATCCATGTGAGGAAGGAACTGGAGACACAGAACATCTGTTAAAGATTGCTTGTAATGGAAACAAAAGTGATCTAGTAAGAAGAATATTGAGTGCAGATGTCTCGTGAGCGGGTAGAGGAGGACTGGCACCAAAGCTAAAACTGAAAACAGTACAAATTGGAAAAGACTGATTTGAAAACCAGAATTATCCTTTAGCAGCTTTTAAATCAAAATTGACTGTTTTCTTGGGCTTCTCATACTGGAGGAGTGGGTTAGTTTTGTTATTTTGTGGGGTTTTTTTGAGAAATATCAGAGTGAATTGTAATTGTGTCCCCTGGCCTTCCTTCAGAGCAATCTGCAGCCTGGCAGAATAGTCCATCCACTGCCTACAGTCCAAAGTCTGGCACTCTGGGGCCCATGAGAGGCTGACAGGGAGCAGGGATAGCTGATTCCAAACTGCCTGGAGCAGTGAGACCGAGATCACCTGGGGAAGGGTCATGGCCTGGTTAAAAGCAAAGATGGCAAAATTGCAGTGGGAAATCTCAGCTTGACTTTACATCTCAATTTCTAAGAAACTATTCCTACAGTTTGATGAAAATTTCCTCCCTTTTAATAAAACATGCCAGTCTGGGAGGATGTGTAGAACAGACTCATTGAAATGCAGTGGCAGCTGCTGGGCTGCAGCAACCTGTGGATGTTCCCATAAACTGCAGCAGTCCCTGTTGGTCCCGTGAGCTGAGCTGGTGCCCCACAGCCCAGGAGGTGTCCATCGGGATCCAGCACAGCACCAGGGAAGGGCAGGAGGTCACTCTGCCTTCACAGAGGGGCCTGGGAGCAGGGGCATGTCCCAGGGGAGCTGTTCCTCGGGCTGGGCTGGCTCCTGCTGCTGCTGGGGGGGAATGGCTGTTCCCCTCTGTGATGCCAAGCTGGGAAATAACCAACTGGCCCAAGGTTAAGGGTGCAGCTGACTCCTGCCTTTGATGTTCCTCTGAAGGAGGGGAGCAAAATAAAGGCAAGCAAGACTTTGGCTGTTTGTAGTCCCTCGGTGGGAGGGGGAGGGTAGGAGAGGGAATTTTGGCTGTGCTGGTGGTTCTGGCTGTAGCCAAGGGGGCAGTGGCTGTTCTGGATGGTGGCTTTCAGGAAAGCGGGGGAGCATCAGTGTCTGGTAAATCCCATCAGGGGAAGCTGCAGTTGCCATGACCCCCTCGCAGCCCATGGCACAAGGAGAACAATGTCCTGTGGTCTGTGTGTGACTTGGGCACCGACAGGTTTGGGCAGCTGCAGCTGAGCTCCCGGGGCCAGGGCTGGGCTGGGCACGTTCTGGACCTCCCAGGTACACAGCAGTGCCAGGCTGCCCCCAGGGGTCAGGAGAGATGAAGGGGACGGATAACAGAGGTGTTCCCTTGGGTTTTCTGTAAGGTTTGGGGTCACATTACCAGTAAGCCTCTGGCAGGAGAGTCACTAACCCTTACACCAAGTAGGACTTCTTCCCTGTTCTGTGTGTCTTTTACATAGGACTTGAGGGAACAGCTGGAGCTGTGTCAGGGCAGGCTCAGGCTGGAGATCAGGAAAAGGCTCTTCCCCAGAGGGTGCTGGGTGCTGGGCACTGCCCAGGCTCCCCAGGGAATGGGCACAGCCCCGAGGCTGCCAGAGCTCCAGGAGCGTTTGGACAGCGCTGCCAGGGATGCCCAGGGTGGGGTTGTTGGGGTGTCTGTGCAGGGCCTGCAGCTGGGCTCTGATCCTTGTGGGTCCCTCCAACTTGGGATATTGTGTGATTACCTTCCTTTTCTCTCCCCAACTCCTGCCCTTGAGAGAACACTGCACCTCCTCAGCCTTCTGTGGCTGGCGCTGTGGGATCTGTTCAGCATTTTCTTGGCTCATCTCTACGACAGGAATTCTCTGCATGAGGCCTCTGAACGTGCAGGTGCTGAGCTCAGCCCAAGCACAGGCCCGTTGGGCATCATATTTAACATTTAATCCATGTGCTGCCATGCTTCCCTGGGAGCCTGCTGGATGGGAAATGAACACCCTGTCTGCTGGGCCGTGGTGCCCAGTGAGGATGTGTGGGGGCTGTGTTTGTCTAATTAACCCTGAGCAGTGTTATTGCTCCTTTGGCTGAAGGTCTCAGTGGAAGTCCAAGGGAATATCCCAGCAGTGCCTGGTGTAGGCAGGAGCAGCTACCCAGAGCATGTGTGGGAGCACAGGGATGTGCTTGTGTGCTTCCCTGTCTAACACAGACCGTGCCCTCCTCTCCACATCACTGCAGTCTCACGTGGCTGCAGCCGTGACTGTCAGAGCACAAACAGACCTGTGCTCTCCCAGGCCCTGAGTGGGAGGTTTGCTCCTCAAGTTCAGCCAAGTTCAGCTGGAAATAAGAGACATCTGCCTTTCCCCTGGTGCTGCTGAGGAGTGAGAGGCCAGGGCTGTGTGACAGATTGGCTGTGCTGGGGAGGCTGCTCTGCCCTGGGCAGCCGGGGCTGTTGGCTGCCTCTGACGGGGAGCAGGCAGGGCTCACCTGCTGCCAGGCACTGCTGGCCCCTGTGTGCTACCACAGGTGAGATTCTGGAGGCTCTGGGGCTGTCCCAGGGCAGGTTTGGCCCCATGCAGCCATGGGTGGGGCGGTGCCTGTCCCGGAGCCTCGCTGGGCAGGGGCTCTGCAGAGCTTGGCAGCAGCAGCAGGACACTGCTGTTCTCAGAGGGGAGTCCTGAGGTTTCCCCGAATTCCTTAACAGCTCTGTCATGTCAGTGTCATTCTAGTGACTTTGGGTCACAGCCTGCCTTGCTCTCTCTTTGGTTGATTGTTCCAGGTTCCTGGGAGCACCTTGGGAACAGCAGGGCCTTATCTGACAGAAGAGAGGTGGATTTACTTAGTTTAAGGTTAATTGGCTGGGCTTTCATTAAAGCCCTGAATCTGAGTACTTGTTTGTAAGGCTGATGAGCCATGGGGAAGCAGGGGAGGAAGGCCAAGGGTGGGCTTGGTGTCCACTGCCTGTGGGCTCAGCTCTGTAAATGGGAACATGGCGGGGGTTGGGTTGCTTTTGTTCCTAGGAATCCCAAAACTTTCCCCAGGACTTCTGGCTGCATCTCCTTGTGTTAAGGGAGCAGCCCCTGGGGCAGTGGGGTGCTCTGAAGCTCCAACTGATGCAGCAGTATCTTGTGTGGAAGGAATGGCTGAGGGGCAGCTCTGGGATGGGTCTCTTGGTGTGACTGTGGATGGTGCCTCTGCTCAAACTGTTGGGATCTGCTTTGCTTAGGCACTGGCTGACGATGGAATTTGTAGATGTTAAATTAAAGATAATTGCAGGCTTGGGAGGGCTGTGTGTGACTGCCAGAGGGGTGGAATATGTGCAAGAAAAATGTGCAGTGGGGATTAGCATTAGTGGTGGGATCCAGGAGAGCTGGAAAATGAAAAAAGCCTCTTTCCTTCCTCCTGGCCCAGATCCTCAGGAGATGAACTGACTCTCTGGGGTTCTGTGCCTCGTCTGAGGCCTTTCCCGGGGCATGTGGGGATGTGGCTGGAAATGGGTTGGAGGTGCTGAGGGCTCCATCCTGGAGCTGGCCAGCTCTGCAGGCAGAGGCTGTGCTGTGAGGTGAGCCCAGCACCTTCCACTGACACCCGAGTGCTGCTGCTGGACCCCGGGAGCCTCCCGTGGCTCCTGAAGGGAAACATGCCTTTAGTGACACGGTTGAAAAAGGAAAAGGCCTGACAGCAGTTGTTTCCATGACAACAGAAAGAATTGCCTGCAATATTTCAGCTCATCAGCCTGGGAACAGCCTGATTGATAGTTACGTACGCGTGGTAGGGAGAGAGCAGGAGAGGGGAGGCCAATTATATTGCATTTTCCTCGTCCTTGAATGCCTGTGGCCACAGTAACTGTGCAGGGCAGTTTTTCCTTGCTTTCTGTGTTTTCCAAGCGAGGATGACCTGTGTGTCCCTGGGAAGCACCGCTACAAGCTGCTGGCTGTGAGTCCCTGACCCTCCCTGTGCCGGGTGTGCAGGGAATGGGGACATCTGGCTCCCTGACTGGCAATCAGCAAATAGTTATTTACACTACAGACAGTATCCTGGAGGGGAAGGAGAGAGTTTGGCAAATGTTTCCAGCATAAGTGATCTGCACTAAGGACATTCCTCTCTTCCTAGGCTGATGATCCAAGGCAAGACGTGCGTGGCTTTGGGATGGTCTCAGAACTATCCAGGCTTCAGGAAACCCGTGGGGGGCTCAGTGCATCTCCCATTGCCAAAGAGCTCGAAGTCAGGGCAGCTTCAGTCAGTACCCACTGGCAGGACTGTAGCATTTTTGGTTAGTAGCCCCTGGGAAATGTGTTTTGGAGAAAATATTTGAACGTTCCCTTAAAAATAGATCCCCAGAGACAACAGATGCCAGCCTGCTGCTCATGAGGGAGGCTGCTCTCCTGGCTCCTGTTGGGGTTTCTTGATGATGCTTTTGCTTTGCAGTATGAGCAGAAACATTCAAAATAGAAACACTGTGGTGTGATAAATGGAACAAACCTACAAGAATCTGTGGTGCTTTGTCATCTCTCCCTGGGGTATGTAAATGGTGCCGTTTACAGCAGTTTGAGTGTGTGCAGCCCTCTCTGCCATAGCGCTCTTGGTGCAGCTCTGGGCCCTCTCTTTGCCCTCACTGCTGGGGGACACCTGGCCTCGAACCCCACAGCTGGGCAGTGCCACGGTCTTGGGGACGTGGCTGCCATCGCTGTGTGACTCCCCTTGCCTCCCTGTTTCCGCCCCTCATTTGCCGGCTTTCAGTGGGTAGCACCCCTCTAGAGGACAAGAGGAGGGAGCTCGGGATGCCATTATAGGATGCCGGTAGCTGGTGACAGTCGCTGGCAGAGTCACGGCTGGGGTAGCGGGCACACACAGCCCGTGTCCCCTCGCAGTGTTGTTCCTGTGCCGCCGTGTCGGCCTGGGCGGGGCCGGGACACGGGGAAGGGCTGGGGGAGCTGCTGCTGCCGCCTGGGAAGGAGCCTGGAGAGGCTGCTCGGCCGCGGAGGCCCATTACTTCTCTTCCCAGCTGGCTGAGAGGGAGTTTTCCCGTGCCTTTTTTCCTTCCTCAGAGGTATCCCGGTGCCGTCAGTCTGTGCCATCAGGGACAGAGCTCAGCGATAACTCACTGTGGATGCAGGGGTGTAACTGTCCTTTGGGCAAGCGCAGGATTAATTGTTCTTCCCCCCCAAACCTGGGGTGCACATGGTGTCTTCATGCCAAGGCAAAGATGGCTAAAAAGGCCTCCCAAGCAGGCTGTGGGCCGACTGCTTCTGGCCCAGGAATTAATTTCTGTCAGGAACCTGACACCCTGCTCTGTGTGGTTTCTGTAACTTTCTCACTCTTCCTCAGATGAGTTCAGAGTCTGTGTTGGATCCTCAGCAAATCCAAGCTTTTGACCAGCTCTGCCGACTCAACCGAGGCACCTCCCGAGTACGTACCCCCCATTTTCCTTCTGCTTTTAAACGGGTGACGGGCGTTTTTCACATTGCTAAGCCAGACACTGGCACTGGCAGAGAGGGGCTCTGGCTTTTCTCTGGGGTTTGCTCTAGTGCTGGCACTTGGCTGTGGCACACTGCAAGGCAGCCACGCTGGGGAATTCACTGGCAGGGAAACCATGGGAATGCCTCTGGCTTTGGGGCTGGGCCTGACAAGTGTCCATGGGGTGATCCTTTGTGGGTTTGTAACTAAGCTTCCCTCCAGACACTGCAGCTCCCACAGTCACTCGAACACTCCTCCTCCTGTGCCTGTGCTGTCCCAAGGAGAGCGCAGCTCCCTCTGTCCCTGGCATTTTCTTTGTGCCTCCTGCCTGTTTTGGCTGTGGTTGGTGGCACTTTCAGTTCTTTCTGGGTTTGTTTTTCAATTATGTGACTTTAAAGCAACCTAAAGGCCCCTGGAGAGTTGTTCAGTTGAGGACTGGTGTCCTGCACGGAGCTCTGTAGGGTCCCTCCGTGCCATCCGTGCCCTTGGCTTTACCTGGGGTGAGGTTTCTCTCGCTGCAGCAGGGACGCAGTGGCCCGGGGCTCTCTGTACGGGGCAGGAGTGTTCCCAGGGTGACCGGGATTTCCTCGCAGCTGGCTCTCCTGACGGAGCTGGCGCGTGGGGGCCACGGCGGCGGCGGTGACAAGCACGGGCTGCTCAGTGTTTCCCACGGGGACCCGGCCACCAGCAGCGTCTTCCAGAACGAGAACTTCCAGCTGCGCCTGACGCCCCCTCCGCTGGCTGAGGAGTAGCGCTGCTCCCGGGACGTGGTGCTGGGGAGCCTTCCCACCACAGCACGGGCTCTTCCCCCACACCGCCTTTCCCAGAACCCGCTGTGCTTGAGCCCCCCTGGGCACTGCTGGGTCGGAGCTGGGCGATGTCCCGGCTCTGCTTTGGCAGCCCTGGGGCAGCTGGGCTGGAAGCTGGAACTCCGGGCCAATCCCCAGCATGCTGAGGCACAGGGAGGGCTGCCTGTGCTGACCCAGGGGCTCGTGGCAGCAGCGAGAACTTTTCCAAGTAACCGAGTCAGCTCCGCCCTGCCGGAGGAGCCTGTCCTGTGCCCAGAAACCCCCGTGAGCCCGTGCTGTGCTGGTTCTGTGGCTGGGGGCCACACCTGAGCTCTACATTCTGCTAAAAGCAGCTGTTCTGGCAAGGCCTGGCCCTGCTGTCTAATGGGATTGTGGGAGGGCACAGAATGGGCAAACCTGGAGAAGGCTGAAGAATGCAGAAGACACCTGTGTGAGCAAACTGACCTGCACATGCTGTGTTCTACCAACCCATTAAAGAGGCCCTTGGTTGAACTTTCCTGTGTGACTTCTGCACTTCTTTGAGTAGGCTGCTGGTAAGAGTAGGATACATCTTGTGCCTGTGGGTGAAGCTCAGACCTCGCCTCTCACCTGTACCTGTGTTGGGGGTGGGAGGAGTGTGCGTGTAAAAGGCCCTTGGGGGCTGCAAGGGCCAGAGGGTGGGTGTGAAGGGCACTGATGGTCACAGAACCTTTAGCGCTTTGCTCTCAGCACTGCAACCCAGCATTGGTGGGGTTTCTGTGCTGTCACACACACGTCTCTTCCCCCTGCTCTCTTTGGCGCTGGCACTTGGGTGTTTCCAGGTGCCCTCGGGGTCCCAGCTGCTTCCAGAGCCCAGCACCAGGCAGGTGTTGCTCTCCCTGCACACAGAACTCCAGTGGCTGATCGGTGCAGGGCTCATGCAGAATGGCAGGAATGTGGGGCAGCACGGCTGCCTCCAAGGAACACAGAAGCACCAGGTGTTGTGCAGAGCTCAGCTGGGCAGGAGCAGTGCCCTGGGGCCCGAGGTGCCCTGTGTGCTCACCTCCTGCCCATGAGCAGAACTACCCTGGCCTGTGTCCAGCCTGCAGCCACACAGCAGCTGGGGCAGCTCTTTCCAGGTGAGCCAGCGCTGGGCCATGAGGCTGCCCACCAGCCCCAGCACGTTCCAGGGCCTGGTGTGCTCCCATGGGTATTCCCCTTCTCTGCCTGGCTCCGGGGCTGCCATCTGAAGCTGTGAGCAGCTCTTCCTTTGCTGGAAGTCCGGGAATGTTTCTCTGTAGCATGGAAAGCACGCAGGCAGTTAGGACAAGCAGAAGACCAGTTGTTCAGTATTTTATTCAAGAGGAAATATACACACACCTCTCCCTGGCAGGGGGAGCAGCCAGCCCAGGGCACAGCTGCGACGGCACGGCCACGCCCGGGTTTGTGCAAAGGAAGGAGCCCCGTTTCCGTGGGAGCGTTCCCGATCCCGAGCCGGCTGTGGGATGGAGCAGGAGATCCCCGGGGCTGGGCCCTGCCTGCCCTCGCCACCACCCCGGCACTCCCCAGAGCGCCGCTGACATTTTCCAGGAACAACAGAAGGAAGAGGCAGCTTATTGTGCTTAAGACATCTGAACAAATCCTGGGTAGGAGACACTCACAGCTTGTGGGTATTGCTAATTACTTACAGTTAAAGAAAGAATGGATCCTGACAGGGGGCCTGTGCTGTGTCTGCCACCAGCACCCCCGAGGTCACCGCCGGTGCCCGGCCAGGGCTGCGGCTCTGCTCGCCTGCAAACAAGGCGAGCTGTGCCGGGCAGGGGGTCCTGCTCACCTTCCCTGCCCTTGGTGCCCCAGGGAGAGCTGGCAAGGAGCACCCTGCCCTTGGGAAAGGCCCTGCTGCGCCAGCCCACCCATCCTGCCTGGGAAGGAGAAGCTGTTCCCAGGGCAGGAAGAGCCACCTTCTTTCCGGGAGGAAAGCTCAGCCAGGCCAGGCAGGAGAGTGAGCTCATTCAGCTCTCAACTTGGGTTATAATTGAAAGGTTAAATATGAATAAATGCTGTAGGTTTATATATGTTTCCTTCTACCTATGGAATGTGTCTGAATGGTCCAAAGACACCAAAATGTTGTTAGAAACTGTAGTTAGCCAAGAAAGACAACCCTGCCCTTAAAAATTAAATAAATCCTATTTAGTTTTACTACAGCCTTTGTTTAAATGCCCTCAGAAAAACCGAGTATTTTTAAGTGCCTTGTGAGAATGTATCTGTTCATGCAATGGCCCAAGTTCCTTGTTTCACAAGCATTGCACATTTTTATGTAAGTCATCAAAACTATAAAACCTATTATTTTTGTCCGAAAGTCTTAGTCTAAAAAGTACAGCATTACTGTGTATCCACCCATGGAAACTCCCAGACACGTGCATGTGCACAGACACACACTGTTGCCTAAATGTCTTCTAAAGATACTGATTACAAAGTGTATAAAAGTGGGAACACATTGTCAGGATACAGTGAGAGATGAGCCATCCTCTACCACAGACTATAATCTAGGATCAGTCACTAACTGTACACGTTTATACAGCCTTGGATTCACCAGGGACTTCTGAAACGCAAACAGCAACTACACAAAGAACGGCAGTAGCGCTGCGGGAGCACAGGAGTTACTGGCTCCAGCTCCCTGCAGCTGCTGGAATCTGAGAGCGACTTTTTTGTTTCCTTCAAGCGCGGCGGAAACCGAACCTCCTGTGAGACAGCTCCGCTACCAGCCGGGTGAGGGTCCCCTGCTCCGACCCTGCTCCTGGGCTGGGAGCCACGGAGCAGGAGCCAAAGCCTCCCCTCTCCACTAGGATGACCTCAGGCTGTATTTTAACAAGCTCACACGCCACCTCCCAGGGGCATCTCCACGCTGTCCCCAAGCTCTGCCAACACAGTGGTGTGGCTGGTAGAATTCTGTTTCTTTAAACTTTGTTATTCTTCAGGCAAATGCAGGCCCTGAGGCTGTTTGGTCCTGAGTGTCCGGCACCAAAGAGCCCAGGAGGAGGCAGAGGCGGAGCCAAGGGCGGGTGTTCGGAGGTAGTCGCTTCCTTCGCCTGTCCTGGTACTCCCCAGTCCAGTGTGGTATTGGTTAGATGGCCATGCCCCACCTCTGCCTGCTCCCCCTCCTGCCCACCTGCAAAAGCCAGACCCCCTTCCCAAGATCCAGGCAGAGAAAAGGGACCAGCTGGATTCAGGGAACTCATCCCCCTGCAGAGCATGAGCTACCTTCTCAGAAGATTTCAGAGCCTGGCCTACCCTCAGCAGCTGCTCAGTGCATAGCCTGGAGAAAAGTTGGAGGCACTTTGTGCATTCTCTAGCCTGCCATTCCAACCTGCTGGAAGCGTGGTGCCGACAGCCTCGGAGAAGGGTCACACCAGCACCAGGAAGAGGCCGGACAAGGCGCCAGGACAGACAGAGACGGGAGAAGCCTCGTGTAGCTGTTTGAGAAAGAGTAAGGGCACCTCGGTTTGCTGCTCCAGGCACGCACCCCCCGTGCTCTGAGGGCTCCCTGCCAACAACCCGACAGGTGGAAACATCTCGAGTGGCACGTCCTCGTGTGAGAAGCTGTGTGGGGGGTAACCCAGACCAACAAAAGGGCCTACTTCTGCTAGAAAAGTCTTAAGATTTGTCACTACCTTACGTGCAGATGTGGGAGAGCTGATCAGGCTGAGAACGTGTTAAAATTGCTCAGGCTGTTGCTAGTTCACCATATGTAAGTCCTGTGACCGCGCTCCCATGACAGGAATCTGAAATATCAAGTGCACTGGAAAAAAGGGATTGTCAGAAAAAACGGAAAATAGAAATACTACAAAAGCAACATTACTGAGAAGGAAGTGGACTGAGCCGATGCCGACTTGTGTGGTTACACAGTGGTTTCTATAGTCTCAATCACTTCCATCTCGCATTGCGAGGGCGACAGGAGCGGGCATTCGTCCGGCTCCCAGCTGCTATCCGGGCTGTAATCTTCCTCTGAGCTCAGCTCGGCCACCCCCTCCGTGTCCTCGTCACACGACTCCACGTAGTGAACCCCCACGGCGTTGATGCCGGAGTCCTCGGAGCTGGAGGGGGACGAGCAGTGCTCTGGTTTTGGTGTATTGCTCTCCTTTGTGATTAAGGCATTGCGGACGGAGCCCTCGTCGGGCTTTGCCCTGTGCGGGGCAGGTGGCTGGCGCTGCACGTAGCACATCTTGCCGTTGATGCACTTGACGCGATAGTTGTCGATGAACAGGTCGGCGATGGTGCAGAACTGCGGCGCCTCGGGCGGCAGCGGCGGCTGGAAGGCGGGAGCGAACTTGAGGAAGTGCTCGGTGAGCGACACCGAGATCTGGATGGTGTTGGGGGACTCCCGGGGCCGGACGGGGATCTCGGTGCTGGGGAGCTGCTCCACGGGCGTCATGGGCTGGTAGACGTATTTACCTGTGGGGACACAGAGGAGCAGCGTTTAAAGGTTGCTGCCTTTGAGTCAGAACCGAAGCGGTGACGTTGACACCCTCGGACACCACCAAGAGTTCCCTGCTGGCAGCAGCCGCTGCTTCTCTTGTGGCCTCTCCAGGTATGGATCCTGTGACACCTCATGCTGCAGGTAAGCACTGCCTCCTGTACCCCAGGGCTGCTCCTCTCCCTGCCCCTGCCTCGAGGACAGCTGTAGGACATGACTAACTCTGGAGAATTTACTCCAGGGGCACAACTCCATAGCCATGAAGGGGGAAAGATGCCAAATCTGCCCACCCCACCCTCTAGGAGAAAGGAAACTGATGAGATTCTCAGAGGCTTTTTTCCCCCCACTGAACATGTCATGTAAGTTCTAGCTTACATCTTTGCTACAATGATCAAAATTTTAATACATCATTATTATTCCAGTGAGTCTCCTTGCATGTGTTTCCCTGTTCTTTGTTTCTTCTAAATCGTGTTCTTCCATATTATAAACCAGGAGTTCATACATGACTACAACTAGAATTTTAAGGCAGAAAATAAGGGAATTTCCAAGCTTTAGAAATGCTTTTGGCACCTTGATTATCTGGTTAAGTAGTAAGAAAATAGGATTATGTTGGTTATATTGAGCAGAACAAAGTGTGAACTGAACATCTTCACTAAAAGAAATAAATAAGAGAGCAGAAAATTGGGACTATGTCAGGAAAAACTGAGAAACCCGAGGCTATGCCTAAGACTGTAAACCGCTGCATTTTATTTGCATGAAGCCTCTGAAAGAGTCATGTCTCCCCAGGGGCTCATCCGGTGGGAAAGCACAAATTTCCAGAAGCCCTGTGAGTAGTGGGGCTGTCGGAAGAGTTTCGCTGCACGCGCGGCAGATCCTGCTTTGCACAGGCAGCAAATGCACCAAAGCACGGAGGGGCTGTGCGGGTGCTTGGAGCTCTCCAGCTGAGGGGCAGAAAGCTCCTGCATTAAGGAAAGCTGAGTGCTGGTGTGTTCCCAGCTCAGAGGTCGGTGCAGCCTTTCCCCCTGAATCACCCGCTCCTTTGGAACATGGCAGAATGGCTCGCGTTGGGAGGCACTTTAAAGATTCACGGAGTTCCAATCCCGCTGCCCTGGGCAGGGACACCTCCCGCCAGACCAGGTTGCTGCAAGCCCCAGGGAAGGGCTTGCTCCCCCTGCAGCTCCTCTCTGCAGCAGAGCATCCCCCCGAGGCTGGGGATCCCTCCCGGCCCTGGGAAGAGCTGTGCCGGGCCACACGCACAGCCTGAGCTCTGCCAGCTCCGGGACGTCACCGGGAACCTCCAGCACCGGGAAGGCTTCTCCCACCCCGCTGTGCTGTTGGAAGGGAAGGCTCGTGTGAAAGTCGGCTGGGACTTCCACGCCCCGTAGCCCAAGGACAGGGAGCACAGCAGAAAGGCCTCGGAGCCGAAGGAAGAGCTCTGGAGCGTGGGAGAGGCTCCAGGCACGACGAGGGAAGAGCCCACCCGTGTGCCATGGGAGGAGAGCGCAGACAGAGCTGGCAGCAGAGGGAAGTGTGTGAATGGCTTTGACCAGCTCCCCTCGAATACCTCCTCCAATGTTTTCTCCCTACGATCTGTGGAATGGTAATTGTTAACAGAGCCACGGGGAAAGCTCAGTGACAACAAATCGAGCTTTTCTCCTGTCTGCTTATGGCTGGATGACAGAAAACACAAAGCCATCCTCTCCACTTGCCATCTCTTTACCATGGTGGAGTTCCTAAACCTGCTGTGACTCAGAGGAATGAGTGCTGGCATCCAGCAGCTGCGTGCTCCAGCCACAGGCAGAGCACAGCTCTCACTGCTCCAGCACAGATCCGTGGTTCTGGCGGTCTCTGAGTGATGGGGTCCCTTGGAGGTTTCTCAAATCTCGTGGACAGAACTTCCCTAGGAAGCTCCTCACCTTCACAGCCACAGCAGCAGCCCATGGCTTCCTGCCATCTGCTGCTTCCCAGAAATCCTTCTGTGAAATTAGTGAACATTAAATATGCCACTGCCTTGCAAAGCCCCACAGCTGATGATTACTGTGCTCCTGGCTGGGATAGTGTCTGATAAATTCAGCTCATGGAAACTGAAGTGCAGCCTGCCCTTGCCTGAAACCATGACGCTCTATTTATCCATAGATTTGGAGTGCTTCTGTGTGGGCTCCTTTGACAACCAATGATAAAATAAAACCAGATACTGATGAAAAATATTTCTTCAACTCAATTCTGTGCCACCTCTGTTTGAAGAGTCCAAGGAAGGGTCCAGTGAAGATTTTACCAGGAGGAAGAACAAAGGTGTCTGTACAAGAGGACTCTGTTTTTCCACTTAAAACAGCTACCACGTGCTGGCAGAAGGATGTTGGGAATAAAAAGCAATGGATTTAAGCCGAGGAAGCTTACAGCACAGGCATGGAATGGTAAAGCAAAGCCTCCTCAGTTTGACTTTTTTGGTGTTTGTTTTTCCCCTTTTGGGAAAAGAAGAGGAGCGGCGGCCGGGGCAGCCAAGGAGCTGCTGGAGCTCAGCTGGTTGCTCCTCCACCGCAGCAGCTCCCTGCATGTCTCGGGCTGCCCCGCTGGCACTAGTTCCAGGGCAGGAGCAAAGAGCAGCCATTCCCTGAGCACAGGATTTCAGAGCCTGTCTGTGTGACCTCCGGGGCTGGAACGTTCCTCACGTGCCAAGGACAAGCTCTGCCAGGGTAAAGCAGGAATCAGCCAACACACAACAAAGAGAATTTTCCACGTTAATTGATTTCTACATTTCTTTAGAATTCTGGTATAAGTTTGTCAAGTCTTAGCTGTTTTTAGAGGCAATTTTAGACAGATTAAACTTGTGTCAAAACATGACCAGGTGCTCAGAACTGGGGCTGTCAGATTGGATCACGGACAATGCTGTGCTCACAGCCTCAGCTACCACTCCTCACCCTACATAATGCATGGAAACACCTCAGCCAGGATGCAGCCTATGAAAAATAAATGCAGAAATTAGAAATAAGATTGCCCCTCACCCCTGCAGCTTGCAGGATTCCCAGGGCTGGCTTTTTCACTAGAAATGCCCCTAGAAGCACAAGTCCCCAGGTTCTCTTATAATCCATCTCAATCTGATCAAACACCCGTGGAAATCAACAGCAATAGTTTTGCTGACTCTGAACAGCTGGCAACAGTCTGTGATAGAACAGTACTTTGAGCACCTATTCTGATCCATCCCATTTAATACACTAGCTCAGAACTTACTGCCTATTTATTCCAAGTCAGCTGAAGGACTCTGTGACTGCTCTGTGCTGATGAACGCTCCCGTAAATGACAGTGTTCTGCACAAATACAGATGTCACACAAGACACCTCATCCCAAGCTGTTTCCTGGGTCACTTCCCCACCACTGCCTATGCGGAAGGCGGTGAACGAAAACTACTGCACATGTCAAACACAAACTCCAAATCCTGTGAAAAGAAATCTGCTGCATTTGCAGAAGTCTGGGAAGTTCTTGTGCACTTTAAGAGCTGCTGTGAGGAGGTGTCACAGTTCCGGCTCTGCACTTCCACCACCGTGGCAAAAGGGCTCAGGGGAAACAAGAGCCTGCTCCTCTCCTGGAAACAGCAACTGTGTCTGTGAGATCAGGCTCTGCCAGAATGACTGCCATGGTAAGTCTTGGCTGTCCATGACAGCCACTGCCTGACAGGTGAGAGGATGAAATGAGAGACCCCAGAAACAGGTCTATAGGCTATTTGTCCCCAAGCCTGCTCCATGCTAGGGGCATTATCCCCCACCATCACTGCCCCTCTGTCTGACCCCTCGCAGTGACAGCAGCCTGTGCACAACGAGAAAGGGACGATTGTTTCTCTGTTTCTTCAGCTGGCCCTTGTGCCAGCACACAAACCAAATCCTCAGGGACCTGGCACACGCTACAGCCAGTACTCAACTGCAGAACAACTATTCAAATATGTCCAAGGAAGTGAGTGCTGGGCAGTGCTCATCTCCCTGTTGCTCTGTGCACAGGAATAGGATTTCTATTGCCAAATCGGATGGATGCTGTTCCCCAAAGCCTTGGCTCCATGCCTCCACTGAGCCTGCCAGCAGGCTAAGGCAGGATCCAGCAGAGCAGGGAGCTCTATCATCACCTGCACACCTCCAGCAAACTCAGGCAACTCGGAAAATTTTTTACTTTTGTGGCACTGTTAACCAGAACAACGTGGCTGATTGACTGGAAGCTGTATTAGAGAGCCTCCTGCTTCCAAAACCCCAAACCAAGCCTTGGGAAACAAGCCACGAGGTCACATCTCTGATTTTTTGCTAATTGGGCAGTCTGCATGCATCCTCACCAAACAGACACAAAACAGCAGCAATTTCCGTGGCTAATACAAAATAACCATGAAATAAGCAGAGGTGCTGCTGGAAAATTTTCTTTTCCACTTCCCTCCATCCCAGCATTCTGGTTTACCTCTAATACTCATTAATGTGTTTGGCATATTGAAAAAAAAAAAGAAGTCCAGCTTACAGGAGGGAGGTTTCTCATAAATTCTCCAGTTTTACCCTCTCAAGATGCTACCTTGGAGGACTTAGTCCTAATAAATAACACCATGAATTGCACTGCACTTCAGAAAATGGTAAGAGAGAGCTGTGGATCTTACGAGTCTAAGTCAGCAATACATACCACGGGTATTTGTTCACATGCAAGGCATTTAGACATCTATTAACTCAAAGATAAAATCTTTTTTTCATATGTATTCTTCCCCTTGCAGCTGCTGGAACAAATATTTCTACAGCCTCCCATCTGCCAGCTCATCTATCTCCAAAAATCAGCAAGGTTAACGAAGACCTGCTACTTGCAGGCTATTGAACGTGGCCTGGCTCAGCTTAGGAACTGTTCCCACGTGGGCTGAGCACTTGTGGAAGTCCCAGGCAGAGGTGGGCTGAAGGTGAACTGGCTCTGGTCCCATGGAATCTCCATGCCTTTGGCTGTGGTGGATGCTCCAGAGGGGCTGGAGCTGTGTCCCCAGGGCACAGTCCATGGCTGCCACAGGCCCCCAGTGAGGGTGGGGAGGGAGGTGTCCTGTCCACCAGCAGGGAGCTGCTCCCTAAACGCCGGTGACTTGGTGCTGCCCGAACATACCCCTGTGTAACAGCACCAGCTATCCCCCCCTGTGAAGTCCAAGGGGATTCTCACTCCAGCTGTGCCAGACTTTCCTACTGCCACTTGCAACCCTGCCAAAAAATTCAGCTCACACGGGAGGGGAACTGGTCCCACTCTGGAGAACATAAAAACCCTCTAATTAAATACCACACAGCTCTGAAGGAGTGAAGGCAAAGGAAGCATTCATAATGCATGTGTGACAGGAGACAGCGCTGCCTTGGAGGGGTTCCACATTATTCCGAGGAGAGCTCCCTGCACAGCTGTTCTGTGTGTGGAAAGCTCGGAGCTGAGCTTCTCGAGCACTGGCTTTCCTCACAGCAAGAGATGGAGAACAACCAAGTGCTCTTCCAGCAGCACTTGCTCCACATCTCCTGGGCGTGGCAGGAGAGCTGGGTCTGGCTGTGGGGAAGCGCAGTGCCCATGGCAGCTGTCTGGCAGGTGGGCACAGCTCCGAGCTGCAGGGGTGCCCTGCCGCCGGCGGTGGCACAGCGGCCCCAGGACGGTACAAAGCTTGTCACGCCCACCTGGGTTTCCAGGGTCCCCCAGGGCAGTGGGTGGCACAGGTTCTCCAGCCCAGCCTGAGGGCACGGGAAGGGAGCGGGTATGGATTCACCGCTGGCACAGCAGAACCTTGGGGCAGGGGAGGGTTTCCTCCTTCAGTGACTGAAGCAAAGCTCGCTGCACACCCTGGATTAAACACACCACAGGTTTATGGAGGGCACTCGGCACCCTCAGCCTGCTGGAGGTGCCCATCACACCTGTTGTTGCCAAGTGCCCAGCAGAGCAGAGTTCCATCGGGAAGTGTGATGGTGGGCTGGGCACCTACCTGGGGTTGTTGCCTTCCAGCCCTGCCAGCTGAACAGTGGACAAAATGACTGCTCTGGCCTTCCTCCTCCTCCTCCTCTCTCCAGTTACATGCACAGCTTGGAACAACAAACCCTTGCAAACAGAGGTTGCCCTACCCATAAATACTCACCGAGGACTATCACAACTCCAAACTACACTTAGAGCACAGTTCTGACTTTTCCAGAGGGGCGACAACAAATGGAAGGAGAAACCTGGAGCACATTTACAGATGGCACATGTGAAAAACCCCACTGCTCGCTCAGCCTGCACTTCTTTGTGATGTGTGGAACAGACATCACGTCATACGGGCTGTGTGGTGACCGTAAGATGTGGAATGAGCCACCAGAGGAAATGGAAAACATTTCAGGACACTGAGGTGCTGCCAGATTTACAGGCTCAAGGAGAGCTGAACTGGGCCATTGGTGGTTATAATAATGCAAAACTGAAATGATTGTCCACCTTGAAGAAGCCTCGTAGATAAAGATATGCAGCACCTCGGTGCAAGTGATATTTCTGCCTTGCACTTTGTCCGAAGAACTTTGAAAAAGCACTGAGATTGCTCAAACAAATTTCTAGTGTGGGGAATGCAAACAGAACATTCCGCATACCTGCAGGAATTCTGGCAGAACTAGAAGGCCCAGTAAGGGATCACAGAAGAGACTCCAAGGGCACAAATCAACTCAGCAAAGGAACAACAGAAAAAGAAGGCACGCAGCAGGACCTGAGCAGGCTGGAAGTGCAGCAGGAAGGGCTGGCAGGCTCTGCCCTAACAGAAATGTATCACTGCAAAGGGCTCCTTCTCACAGAAGCACCTCCATCCGAGCACTAATGAGTCCATCCCATTGCAGACCCCAGCCAAGCACAGGGAAGAACCAGTGCAGCAATGTTTTGGCAGTGGCTGCCCAGGAGCAATTCCATACAGCTGCCAGCTCTCTCCTGTGGAGGAGCGGTGTTCCCTCCCTGCTGTGCAGCCAGACAGCTGTGCCAGCCCCTGACTCGACGTTTTTCACAGGAAACCAACACAGAGGGGGAAAAAAATCAGAAAGTTTTTCCCTCATCAAATTTGTATTTTAATGCCCTTTTGTCTTGATCTGTTTTAAATACAAAAAGGATCATGACAGTACATGCTGTGAGCTGTCTAAGCCTTTGAGGAGTTTCTGTGCACATCAGCTTAAGAGCAGGTAACGCTTAAATGCAAACAGACCCTGGAGCTTCCTCCATCATCCCTGCTCTTCCCTCTCACTGCTTACACGGATTTACTGGACTTAAAGCAAAAACAACCCTGAAGGCTTGAGGGATGTTCCATGCAGCCATAAACCCTCTTACAGGGGCCGAATTTGCTCACTAACCCTTGTATGTGAACAGAGTACCAGCACCCAAAAAGGCAGTGAGCAGCAGCACACACCACGTGTGTGTTCTGGAGGAGCTCTTTCCTTTCAGTATCTGGAGAATGTCACCCATACCACAGGTGCTCCTAACCCCAGCTCCATGCTGGGTTCCAAAAACACGGAAGCACAGGCATGGAAAGCGTGGCACAGCCCTGGTTACATCCATCAGCATGGCAGCTGGGCAACACTACCCAAGCTCTGAATCCACGGATATTCATCTTCCAACATCCCTTCCCAACCCACCCCCAAAGGCCAGAACAGCCACTTCTTACACATTCCCCTGAGAAATTTTATCCCCCAAGTTACACTAGATATTTTTAAAATTCAGTAGAGAAAATAGCAAAAAAATGGCTTAGTGCTAAATATTTATTCTACAACCCCATCCCTGTGCACCATCTGCTCAAGCTTCAGCAGCCCATGGTTTCCATGCAGCCAAGTCAGTGTGCTGATATGGAAACAAAGCAACATAAGCACAGCTCCATGTCAAACTACCCAGAAAACCATGGCATTGCCTGGCAATCAAAGGCACTGGAGGCACAAGATCCAGTTGTCTTCCAGGTGTGTGATATGTGCTGCAGGGGGCACCCGGAGCTTCTGCATGTGATGCAATGCTTTCTTGGGAATTCTCAAACAAGCAGAACAGCTCACCAGGCCCTTGAAGGAAAAGTCCTCTCCAAAGACCTGCACTCTGCACCCACAGGGGACAGCTGGGGCAGGAGGTTGGGTTTTGCAGCTTGGAATAGATGCATCTCTGTGGCCACAGAGTTTTCCTGGTGGCTGACTGGAGAAGCAATGGCCCATGGGATGTGCTGTACCTGTGCTGCTCCCTTCCTGTGGCCAGAGCCAGGATCTCCTGCTGGCACATCATCTGTGCAGTGGCTGTGTGGGAGCAGGAGCCTTCAGGCTGGACAACAACACATTCCTCAGTGCTGGGAACAGGGTCCTTATTCCCAACAGACTCTTTTAACCCTCATCCCAGTGCTGTTGCTGGTGCCTCATGCACATCTCCATTCACACACCATTCAAACCAAGCTATTTCTACCACAAGCACCCATTTCTGGGGAATTTAAAGGACTGCTGTCCCTGCTTGCACCCAGAACACGCCACCACGTGAAGCTGAGGAGTGCAAGTATGGGCACCAACACTCCCATTGAAGTGGGGGGGGACCCAGCAATGCTCTGCATGAGCAAACAGAAGCTCAAGTACCACCACTGGAGGTGGAGCAGGTGGGTATCACATCAAGCCATTGTGTCACACAGTGCCACTGCAGGCAAGTGACTTGGAGCACCTGGACAGTGGAGCTGGGAGTACACACAGCTCTCTGCTGTGGCACAGTGAGCCAGTGCTGGCAGAGGTGGGAGCATCGCCCTTGGCTTCACATCCAGAGAGTCAAGATCCCACAGGACCAGCTGGAGAATGGCTCCTGTGCCAGCAGATCAAGGTCTACTGGCACAGGGAGGAAAAACAAAGCAAAAGGTGAGTGTTTCCCTCCACCTGCCCTGCCTACAGCTGGGCTAATGCTGGTGGGCTGCAGGAAGGCTGCAGGAGCTGGTCAGTCCACCCTGCCACACCTGATGCTGTTCCAACCTTTCACAAGAGACCAGGGACACGGAGGGAGGGAGAGAGGGAGAGAGTGAGTGAGAGTGCAAACACCTGGAGTGGGGCTCAGGAAAGCTCTGAAAAGGCTCAGGAAAGCACTGAAATCCAACCAGGCAGCCACGCAGCATGGAGCAGGCAAGCATCCTGCCTGGAATGGCTGCAGGTGTACACCAGTACCAGCATCATGTGGCAGGGAGAGGGACAGCCAGAGCCTGGCACAGAGCTGGGCACAGCAGGGAGTCATTTCAGAGCTGGGTGCAAGTACACAACCAAACAAGCAGCCTCGAGAGCAGACGTGTGGGCTCTCGAGCTCCGCAGCCACCAGCGAGAACAAGAATACAAATGCATGCCTCTTGCTGAAATTGTTTTACAACATAGGTTATGTATAAATTCCAACTGTTACGTGGCCTAAATTAAAGTATGGATATGTTAAAAACAAGGCCCAGTTGCCAAGCAATCAGTTTTCACTCTCCCAGTAGGTTTTTGACTTCCATCTACGTGAATATACTCAACTATCGCCAAAAAAATCTCCAAATTGCACGAACTGCACTTCTTGAGTTCTGTGATCAGTCACTACATAAAAATTGATTAGTGGAAGAATCAAAGCCATTATGAAAACATACCCTGTATCTTGTGGGCAGATAAATTCATGGAGGTGCTAGAAGAAAAACCACAACACATTAAACCAGGATAACTTTATATGCAGAGAGAGAGATGCTCTACCTGGAATCCAATCTACTGTCAACCAGCTTTTGCATTAGTATAAGCTTGTGCCATCCATCAGCAGCTAAGCCCACACTGTCACAGCTCTCGTTCGGGAACATCTTACACTGTTTGTGAGTAAAGCATTTTGCTTTTTGTTCTTTATAGAAACACAGTTTTCTAGTAGAGCCTCACCAGTGTGCAGAAGTAAGTTACCAAGGCTGGCAGTGAGTCATGAAGTGTACAGCAGCACTGGTTAAATTGAGAGCCATTACATAAGAACACCCCAAGATGCCCCTGCTCTACAAGCCCGGCTCTGCTGGTTGCAGCAACACCAGCGGCGACAAAACATGTTCCTGATGAGCACACAGGTGCTGCCAGGAAATTGGAGGTCCTGTGCCAAGCACCTGAGAGGCCTCTCAGTGCTTCCAGCAGACCTGAGCAGTGTCAGCTCTGCAGACCCGCAGGATGGAAGTCACAGCGACGACAATCTCGTGACTCAGTCTCGTGGGACAATACAAGGCTATGACCACAGGCTGCCATTTAAGACCCATGAAACATCCGTCAAGAACCACAAGAGGGAGGATGATGTGACAGCAGGCACTTTTGCATCGGGCACTGGCATTAAGCAGGCTCGCAGATTCAAGCTGGCAAACAGATTCCCTCACCTGCAGAGTCCAGGAAGGAAGCCACACGCTCGCCACAGGCACTGAGCTCCATGCAGATTTTATCTTTAGGCTGTTCCTCTGCAGTGAGAAAAGTGCCAACAGCCTCTCATC
>NW_008237227.1:1315846-1322538 GCF_000691975.1 Corvus brachyrhynchos | reverse complement strand
AGGAAGCCCCCTGAGCAGGAGCACAGGCCCAGCCCTCACCGTGCAGGATTCAGGACACCCTGAATTCACAGACAACCCCACCAGCTGACGAGACACAAGATTAATAAACTTTTTCTTCAGAAGTACTTGCTTCTGGTAGGAAGCATCCCCAGCCTTGTCCTTTCAGGCTTCACAAAACCAGCACTCAACCCTTCAAGCAGCCACAGAGGAAGGGTGTCAGTTATCTGCTGCTCTCCGAGGCTCTTACCAGCAGATCACTGAGTTTGGGGCAAGCAGATGTAATCCTTTGTGAATTATGCCTCTCAGGTGGACAGACAGATTACAGAACAGCCTCATAGTCATGCATGACAAAGAGTTTTTGGCTGGCAGGAAGTGTTTTGGTACACAGGTCCCTTTTTCTTAGACTTCTGGAGAAAGAAGTGCAGTGATTTCTGTTCAATCACGTATGAGCTGTTCAAGAGTTAGTCCTACGAGACACACTGAGCAAGTAGCCTGAATTCAGAGATTTTCCTGTGGTCTAATTCTGTTAAGTGATATCTGGGCCTTTGTTAATAATAATAGAACATGCATGTCTCTAAACATTATAGTAAGGATTCAAAATGAATGCCAGTAGGTTCTTCCAGAGGCACTGACATTCCCACAGGGTACAATGGATCGACACATGTGGGTTCTCTTAGCAATGGTACATTCATACTGTGATTTCCAGATTGCAACTAAAACCCAAGGAACAAAATGCCATCTGGGTCTGGGATGGTGCACCCATAAAAACTGGCAGTGTTTTTCCTTAGAGTAACTTCAGAATATATTAAGCTGACATTCTTTCCTTGGTTGTGTACAGCTTAGTGAAACGAAGCTGGAATATCATAGCTCTTCAAAATACAGGTGAAGAGAAGATCTTGCACAGCCACAGGCAACAAATCCTCATTAAAAGTCTTTTCCCATTACAAGCTGCAACATTCACCTTTCTGCAGCTCCTGCCTGGCACTCCACATAATGCACAAACATTCTGTCCAGATACATGGACTTAACCGGATGAATGCTCAAATCCTTTTCACAGCAGAAGTAAATTAAAAATGCCTATTTCTCCCAGGATTTGTGGTTATTCTCCCTCTAGACCAAGCTATGTTTTCTGGAAATTCCCAGCCCTAGAGCTCCTAGCCCCACTGCTCAACTCCACTTTAGACAGAGTTTTCCATGAAGAAAAATGTATGAGCTCCTTCAAACACTCAGAATTTCAAACATAAGCATGTTACAACTCCCTTTCCCTGTTTATCCAATGAATCAGTCATCAGGATGTAGTTTTGCCCTGTAGAACAGTACTGCTAGAAATTCAAGCTGCCATCACCACTGGCTGCTTCCAGTGAGCTCCAGTCCACATCACCATCTGCAGACAGGGACACACACAGAGCACCAGAGCACTGCTGCCCTTCTGCTCCCTCCTGGACGTGGAAATGAGTTTTGCAGCCACCAAAACCCAACGTAAGGAAAACCCACTGCAACAAGAGCAAGGCTTTTGGAGATGGACAGTGTATGCTGTGCTTCAGAGCGTCCCAGGGCTGCGGCTGCCCCTCTAACATGCAGGGATCAACAGATGCTGGCTGCAGGCAGGCACAGCTCCTCTTTAGATCCCCAAGCCCTATCAGGATGCACCTGAATTCCTCCCCATACCATCTCAGCTCACTTACCAGCTCTGTCAAGGAAAGCAGGGCTGCCTCACTGATTCCCTGTTCACAGTTCCCACAGGCAGACTGGGGTCTGAATAATTACATGGGCTTGGGAGATTGTCAGAGCCCCTGCTGATGGCTTCTGTCGCTGGAGAGAGGGAGAGACACCTTGGAAATGTTGCTGGTGTGCACAGAGCCACGGAAATGCTGCACAGATCACTGTGTGGCAGGGGGAAATGCCTGCACCTGGGCCAGGTGTGTCCCTGCCAGAGAGCAGGCAGGAGCTGCCATGGACACACACCACATCGCTCTCCCTGGAAGAGGTTTAATTGAGGATGGCCTCGACAGAGAACTTTCACCAGCTTTGTGCGACAGACATTTTATTCTTTCATTTTAAAATGTTATAAAAGAAAACCACTAGTGATTCAAGCAGAGAAGCATGTGAGCAGCAGTATCTGCTCAGAGCACACCCAGGTGCACAGTGACTGTGCTGATTTACCTTGTTCCCTGGCTGCAGCTGTGGGCAATGGATAAGGGATAACCCCCCTCCCCTGGTGAGCACACAGCTGGGACCGATGAGACCCCAGCCACATGGACTGTGCCTCTGCTGGGTGCCCTCAGACACCATGAGGAAGCAATGGAGCTCTGAGAGCCAAGAGAAACCCTGAGCTGCCTGTTGAGGTGAACAACACATGTAAATATACTCTAGTTCTACATCCCCAGAATACTGCTGGCATGGCCAAACTTAGAGAAGCCCTTCTCCCCAAAATCACCCAGAAAACACGTGCCCTTTGTGGCATGCCACCCATCACACAAACCCATTTTCTCCTCTTGCATGAAAAATGACAGCTCCTTGGATCTCTTGCCAGGCCTGCCTGACCTTGTGCAGCACCTGCCAGGTCTGGCTGCAAACTCCAGCCTAACAGTGGCATAATGTGTGATGCATGCCAGGAAGGGGGAAGCTACTCCAAGGCACACCTACAAGTGCTATCCATCACCTAGCAAACTGCAAGGGTCAGGGAGCAGGTGCATTTTTTAAAACCTTTCCTGCCACCACGATCTTGTTCCTTGCCTGAGCCTGGCAACTGTGCTCCCTTCCTGGCCACCAAATGGAGATCTCACGCTTTCCCCATGCTTGGTTTGTTTTCTTGTAAAGGGTCCAAACAGCTGAACCTGTAAAAGTGGTGGGACTGAAATTTATTTGCTGCATTTACTTTTCAATATAAGATATGCAAGAGGCTTTAAGGAGCTAAAAGCTTGTTCTTTTGATGCTGAATCAGAGGGGAAAAAAAAGCACAGAAAGGCTAATACAAGGTGGCACAATTACTGTCTATTGATGCAACTGCTGTGGAACCACGATTCATCATGTATTATTGATAATTGCAGCATAATGTACCGAGGGGTTTGCAGGGTGTTTAACAGAATGCAAGATATTCAGATCACAAATGAACCCAGTCGCAACAGAATGCTCTGAATTGTATCAAGCCTGATGTCTTCTCTCACAGCTAATTCTTAGGAAGTAAAATTAGCAAAACACAGTCAAAATCCTGCTGTCAGGTCAGGACAGATGCAAACCCCGAGGATCTGATCCCTTCTGACATAAGCAGGTACCACCTCAGAGCCAGCAGCCTCACAGCCAGCATCAGTGCAAATCACAGCTGCAGTGGAAATCCGAGGTGAGGAAAGGGAGGCAGGCACCTTGCTGCAGACCTGCCTCTGCTGTGTTTTCTCCAGCTCTGGAAAAAGTAGACCAGAGTAATTTACGGCTCTCAGCTTGCATCTAATAAACTAAACCTCACTAGGCTGTCAGAGGGGATGGGAGGAAGGTGAACAGGGGGCTGCCACCCTGGCAAAGGGCATGCACACAGGGCACAGAGGAGAAACGTGGGACAAAACACAGGGGCTGAAGTCAAAGCCACCTCCTGGGCCAACGCCTTCTTCCCTGCTGGGAAAAGGACTCCGAGGCTTGAGCCCTCAACCTGCTTCCACGTGGAGGCTGGAGCCGGCACAGCCTCCCGGCAGCAGCCAGGGCAGGATGCTGCGGACAGCTCCGGCAGCAGGGACGAGGGGCTCCGGCGCTCCCGGGCAGAGCCCGGCGGCTCCAGCGGCAGCCGAGGCAGCCCAGCACCCTCCCATCGCAGCCTCCCCGGGCACACCCGTCCTGCGCCTTCTTCACGCCCTTCTTACGGAGGCTGTCCCCGCGTTCAGAGCTCCCCAGGCACGGACGCGCTTTAGAAAAACACCACACAGGCAAATCTGCTCCCCACCGAGGCTGAAACAGACCGAAAAGGACCTAAAATAAACTCCAGGCTTAGACACAGAAGTCATGCAGGCACGCAGGGCAGCTGAGGCTCTCGGAGCTGTTGGATACACCGAACAGTCTCCCTGCCAGCTATTATTGCCATTTTACGGACAGAGAAACATCCGAGGTAAAGAGAGCGCTTACAGTACTGCTCACTTCCGAGCATGCCAACCTCAATGGCTTTGGGGAATTCAGACTGGGTTCTTTCTCAATTATTCCTTCCATAGCCAAGTGGCTCTGCAACGCTAAATTGCTCCTGTCACTGAAGTAAGCAGATGTGATCCTGAATACACATGAGGAGACGATCTCCTCATCATGGCATGGTGAGTGTTTGTAATTTCTCAGTGTAAGTGCACTTTAACTGAGCTGACATTCTCCAGGACCTTGGCCACTGATGGAAAATAATACTTCAATGGCCCTTTTAATTGATGTAGAGCTTCCTGTACCCCAATACAGCTCTTAAGAGTCACAGAAAAGCACTTTCAAGAACCCTCTGAGGATTCCCAAGTCGGTATTACAGCACTGTGTTTATGGAAGATAACTCCCAATGCTGTTTAATTACATCTCTGACCTCTATACAATTTCCCATTACAGACCTCATTCTTACCCCCTTTAAGTCCAACTCAACTCATTCCACAGGAGCAGGATACAAAGAGATCCTTAGCTCTGAAATTTGCATTAGGAAATGAGGGGCAAGAAGGGACCGCGCTTCTCCATGGCTTTCAGAAGATTAAACAAGGCAATGAAGTGTGTGACTTCCCTTAAAATCTTCCATTTAAAATCCTGGTTTCATGAGGCAAAGGTATCCTAATGTTTCCTTAGCCATAAAGGAGGGATTGAGAAGGAAGTCTGTACTTCTTGCAAATGCTATAACTATTTTTAAATCTTACAATTGCCACACGGAAGCAAAGGGTTGGATGGGATCTCAAGTGGTCTTTCCAAGAGGGAAGCAGCTCCATGTAATGCCTAAGACACACCATTCTAAGCCTTCCCTGAAGGACCGTGACTCCTCACCTTCTCAAGTACTCTGTTCCCCTGCTTCCTTTCTCTTTCTAGTTACGATGTTTTCCAGTATCCAAAGCTAAACTCTCCTTGTCACAGGTAAGGGATACCTGGTTATCTGCCACATCTGTGCAGAGCAGGACTCAAACACAGCTTCTCTGCAAGGGCTGCCTTACACTTTGCAAAGCTCATCATCCGTCCCTCCTTCCTCCCTTCCTTTCTCCCTCCCTCAATCTTTTACAGCCCAAACAACCCTTCCTTTTGCACCCCCTTGTAAAGCATATTTTCTAAGCTGATCTCCGCAATCTCCTCCCCAATTCTCCTACTGCTCTATAAAGCGCAACACCCAAAGCTCAGCCCATCAGCCTGGTTTCCTCATCACTGAGCTGAAGAGACTAATTAAATTGCACACTTGCCATGCTCCTGGTAATGCATCCCAAAGCAAAGGCTGGGGTTCTGGGTTTGGCTTTTCTGCCTCACAGACCTCCCGCTGCTGACGCACAGGCAGTTTGTGATCCATCCTAATCCCCAGATCCCTCTCTGCAGTGTCGCTTCTCCAGGTGTTCCCAGCTCCATGTTTGACTTCCCAGTGCCAGGACCATTCCCAGATCATTTTGGGTAACATCTCCAGTTTATAAGCACCACTTTGAGCCCTGATCCTGTACTCCAGAGTGCTCATAAGTTTATATATCTTGATGGTGACCACAAATAACTGAGACCAGGGAAAGGTTGGGAAGAATCTAGGTCATAATTTGAGGGCCTTTGTGATATCAATCAAACACCAGTGAGACATCCCTCTCCCTGTGCAGCAGGTACTGTGGCACCTTCTCACACAGACAGTTGTGCCACACAGTACTGAGGGCACAGACAGAAGAAAATCTTTTGTCCTGAACTGCTTTCAAATGAGCCCCAAATCAAGGCAAAATTCCTGAAATGAGTATTTAATTGATATAAAAGCTTGCATCCAAACAAAAGCTGGCTTTTGGGGCAGCCCCTTTTCCCCGTGAAACAGAATTTGCAAAAAGTGCGTGTGAAGGGGAATCCATGTAGGAGACTAAATTACAAGGAGAGATGGCAATAGCAATGGATTTTAAAGGAGAATGGGATGTCAGGAGTCCAGGAACACCTTCAGCAGCACCAAGTAACGTTCACATAAGGGTCCAGTGTTAACCTTGATCATCCAGGCTTTAAGATCTCCAGAACCCAACACGATCCAAGTGCATGGCTCCATCACCATTTCCTGACCTCGCATCAACACGCTGCTGGGAAAGCCTGCTCTTCAAGGCTCTATGTGATTAATTATTCATCAAACTATGTTTGGACATCCACAGTTCAATCTCAGCCTCCATGATTAGATACATCAGGATCTTGAATACCAATATTAAAGTCGTTGGGCGCCTTTTCACCAGAGTTGGCTCAACACTGGATTTTGAAGCTATCTGCTATATATAGCCTAAAGCAGTTACCTCTCTGCTCAAAAGGGTTTATGCCTGTAAAAAGAAAACCATAAGCACCGAGAATGAAGTGGCTGGGACGAAGGAGAGTGGTGCCCAGCCAATGCAACAGCCCACCCTCCGGCCGGCTCACGGGGGCGAGGGGAACTGGGACCGCAGGCCCCAAGAGAACTCTCCGGGCATCGCTGCTACCGCCCCTCCGGGAGCAGCGCCCGAGGTCAGGGTCCCACTGGGGACGCCTCGGCACGGGCAGCCGCGGGGGAGGGCTGG
>NW_008237227.1:1302008-1315024 GCF_000691975.1 Corvus brachyrhynchos | reverse complement strand
CGCCAGCCCCGGGCGAGTCAGCCCGGCTCCCAGCAAGGGCTGTGGGCCGGCTGCCAGGCTCCCCCGAGCACTGCCCCGGCCATGTGGAGCTCCTCTCCAGACAGCACCGGGCTTGATAAATGGGATCCGGGCATCCTGGCACCGGACAGCAGCCTCCGGGGAGCTTGGGCAGCAGGCAAGCAGCCTCGATTACAGGCGATCTGGGGCGCTCCAAGGGTGCAGTTCTCTGCTGTTCTGTGAGACAGGTGGACACAGATCACCCCTGCAGTGCCAGAGCCAATGGAGCAGGACACTGAGCTGCTTGCATACGTGGCCCGCGGCACAGGCGGGTTTTAGTTGGTTTGGTTTTTTTTTTCATGCTACTTAATCTAATTCAGAAACCCATTTCTTTCTAAGCACGCAGTGATTTTAAAAACCCTGATAAACTCTGTCTTTCAATTTGTAAAATAATCAGTAGATATAATTTTGGTTAATAAAGATATGAAAGTGTATTGTTATTTTCCAACAATCATATCTTTAGGCCAAAATTAAAGTTTGGATTTATCTTGAGCCGTGGCTACATTATTTGTTTTCTAACTGTGGTGGTGGACTTGTTTCCCTGCTATGTTTGAAAGAAAATTGCAGTTTTATTGCTGCTCTGGTCAGCACTGGGAGTTGAAGTCAGCTTTCTGTTAGAACAGAAATCAAATGGTCATTTTCATAGTCCCTTATCTTTGTACAATACCCAATAGCTCTATGTCAGAAACGGTCAAAACATACTTATTTTCCTGTGTTCTCCAGAATATTCCCAGACAGTTCATATGGGCTCTGTCCTTGGATAGATCCCAGAAGTGTCCCCATCCTGTACACCCTCCTGAAGATGTGCTGAGAGAACCATTTGCTTCTTGCCAACAAGAAGGGCTTAAGAACAGCCAAGCTGCTGGTGTCTGGCTATGATCAGCTCCGCACTTTATGGCTCAGACCAAGGGATATGGGTCATAGCTGCAGAGCACAGAGTGGCACTGAGGCTTTGAACCATCTCTGACTGTGATGCCTGACTTGCAGCGCAGACCTGGCGTCTGCAGCCCTTCCTGCTCATCCATGATCCCCTCCTGCAGCACCTCAGTGCCACATGACTGTGTCCCAGCTGTGCCCTCACCTCCTCAGGTCCGGAATGGCGACACCATTAAACTCATCTTATCTGGCCAGGGGATATGTGCCCCGTTGCACTGAGCAGGGGCTTTGAGCCTCCCTTGGCACTGGTCACCAGGAGTGGAAGACCTTCAGAGGCCTGTACATTTTAAATGTCTCCAGTGTTTATTACACTGGGAAGAGAGTATCCTGACACTCCTGGAGGCTCATCTGCCTTTGTTTTGCTGAAATCCCACTGAAATCTGTAAACATTTAGGACCTTGCTCAGCTGTTCACAAACAGAGGAGAAACTGATTGCAAATCCAGGTGTTTCTTTGACACTGTCCTGATGTCCCCATATTCCCTGGAGCCCACCAGCAGCAAATGAGGGATGCAGCTCAGCTCCCACGAGAACCCTGGCCCAAGGAGACCTGACACTTCTATCTGCTATTCCTCTCCAGCACTGTGTCACCTCCAGAAGTGCTCTCAGACCAGCCTGGGCCGTCAGATCACTTTCAATTCAAAAGAAATAAAGAGGGAAGGTGAACTGTGGGTTACAGAAAGAGGAGTAGGTGTTTCTGGCAAGACCCCAGCACCCCATCCAATTTAGGCGTGCGCTGCAGGACAGCACTTCTGAGCCGCCTAAGGCAGGGATTGCTCTGCCTCCCTTTGAAGGGCCGCGCTGCAGGGACTCTGATCAAAGCTAAGGCAATCCTCCCCTTTGGTGCACTCACATTCGCTACTGTTTTGCACAATGCCTGTGGCTGAGCAGTTAATGGAGGCATCTGCTGCACTGGCAGAGTTCATCGACTTAATTAAAGATATCTAACAATCCTGCAGCTGCATGCGAGAGGCCACGGGTGCTCGCGGGCCCGCCGCTGAATCTTCTCAGACTGAAAGCGAGCACCCCACTGTGCAGAAAGCGCAGCCATGCAGCCAGACACCACATGAAAGCAGAAGCAGGGCCCAAAGATTAAGGATGGACTGGAGCCAGCTCGCACTGTGTGTAGCCATGGCCTCACCGTGCTGGGGAACTGTATAACCTCAGCTCACAGATAGCTTGGAATGGTCAGACATGCAGCAAGTGGGCAGAGCTGGGGACATTCCTCTCCTGTAGGGATGGTTTTACCTGGAAAACATTTTTAACAGACATTTACTCACTGAGTGAAAATGGTTAATTGGTTTAAAAAGACAGGTGGGAAAACTAATCCTGTACCAAGTGGTTTTCAAGTTCTCTGCGCGGGGCTGTGTTCTCTCCTGTTAAATGAAGACACATGTCACTCACGGGCACATTTCTGACATCACTGCACATTTGAGCTGATGGGGACTGTGCAAGGCTGTTGACAACTTACCAAAGAGGCTCACAGAACAGGCTGGTGGCTGCTGCTCGGGCTGCTTGTCAGCAGGCACCAAGGGCTTTGGATCAGGCTGCCGAGCACGGGCGGCTGCCCTGCAGGGCTGAGGGCCAAGGAGCCGTGGTTGCCCTTGGGCGCACTCTGCCCTGCCGGGAGCGCAGCAGGCCAGAGGCCGGGGCTCCCACGCACTGCCCGTGCCCTCCCGGAGCTGGGAATGCGACCTCGCGGCGGCACAATGTCAGCGCTGGCTGCCGGGACGTCAGGCACACAGAGCGATCGATGCCGGGCTGCTTTGGTCGATGTGAATTTACAGATGAACTTCTGTCACGAGAGACATTACTGGTGTGAACAACCTCTGCTCTCAGCAATTCCTAGTGAGGGAAACGGGCCCATCAAAGGCACCAGCACACAGGTGCTGCAGGTGACGAGAAGCATTTCGAGCCCAGGGTAGAAGCTGGTGAGTCTCTGTATCCTGGGATAGCATTGCTGCTCCTGAGGAAGGGCATGTCCTCTGCTCTGCAGGCTCCTGCTGCAAGGGAATTGCCCTTTCCCAACTGATCCCCAGTGTGGGTGAACACCATGGAATGAGGCACAGGAGAGGGGAAGTTAGCCTGGGCAAGGCATCATGTCCAGAGCTGATCTGGGGATGACAGGCCTGCCGCCAGCACAACCGGCACTGTTTTGTAACGTGTCACACAGAGCCTGCTCACATGGAAGTAGTGCTTCACCTTTGAGCCAAGATGGATTGCTCTCAGCTGTAGCACATGAGTGATTTGGGGGGAACTGCCCCAGTTTGCTGGGCCTAGAGTGACTCCTTCTCCACTCCTGGAGGAAAATCCTCCCTGGAACCAGGCACTTGGGTTGGCTTGTAACTCCTGAAGGGTTTCCTGCCCTCAGTTTTGCTCCCTCACCCACTGGTGGACAGGAGTAGACAAAGGGTAAAATAAAACATATTTAGAAAAAAGAGGCATGTAGCCTTTTCAGACACAAACTCCTCCAGAAACAGGAAAATTACCTCATTCCACCATGTAAAGAAGCAATGGGGAAGAAACAAAAACCAAGCACATTTGCTTTTTTTCTGCTATCCCACATGATACCATTATCTGTCATTAGATAATCAAAGCAGTTTTATTAAATTAAAATCAAAAGTTAAACATTCCATGCACCTGAGAAGGGAATATGACCACACCAGACTGGACGATACATCCACTATACATGTGAAATGGGAGACTTTGTCCCAAAGCATCAAGTCTGGAGCTAGTTTGCCTCCCACTCCCTCTGCTCTGCCCTTTGCTAGAGATCTGCCACCTCCCTGCCTGCCTGCAGCAGTGTCCCTGCCTGCACAGCTCTTGTGCTGTGCCCTTCTCAGCGCACCCTCTGCCCATGTGAAAACCCGGTCAGTGACAGGCCGTGTTTCAAGCTGGTCAATTAGAGCCTGTAGAGCCCCAAGACCTGCTAGGTGTAGTCAAGCAAGATGCAAGGAGTGATGGCAACACATTTCCACACTGAAGAGATGCCAGAAGATGTTTCTGCTTGGACAAAGCCAGGTGGGGATAATGGCAACAGAAGATGGAGTCTGGATGCAGAAAGCCAGTCGTGAGCCAACACCACAGGGCAGGTTAGTCAGGTTGAGGTATTTGTGGCTTTTCTGGCATTTATTAGAGCCTCCTCTGCAGCAGGGAGAAGAGACAGTACCAGGGGGGAGCAAGGGACTGCCCCTTGCTCTCTGCCCAGACCTGCTCTCTCCACTTCATTTGACTTTACCTCTGAAGGTGCTGCACCTTTGTGCCATCTGTCCCTCAGCAGCAGGAAGGGAGCAAGTTCCAGCTGGCTGGCTGCAGAAGAGCCAGGGAATTGAGGAGAGGTGGCTGCTCAGGAAAGAGCTGAAACAAACTGGGAAATAGATTGCAGACAGGATTTGGTAGATCTGGTAAGTCTTGGGTGAACTGTGATTGTAATTTTCTTGGCTCCAGCCATGATTTGCATTGTGGCTGTAAATGCTGCTCCCTGCCTTCCCCAAAGGCAGACTGGGAGAGGAGTACAGCTGTGATGACCTGCAGGCAGTGCAAAATGAGATGGGCCTTTACACAGCAGTGTGGGAAGACAGTGGGTGAGGCTGGGGCTGGGAGAGAAGGATGGATGAAGGCAGTGGTGGCCTGCAGCACGTGGGGAAATGAGATCAATCATCGGCCAAAGTTATTCCCTGCAAAGGCCCAGGAAGGCCCGTGGCTTTGTTTAGGGGCCTGTAGCACTTTGAGTTTGATTGGAAGAGACAGTGCAATTGAAGCACCGGTTTCATGAGATCAGCCTCCACCAGAGGAGTCACAGCTTGGGGCTCTGGTGGCTGAGGTAGGACATCCACTCCTTGAGGGGGGGGCTCCTCACAGCCACCAGCTTTTTCAGAAAGGCATTGGGCCGTAGCCCGGGCACGTCAGGGTGGGCCTCAGAGTATTTCTGCAGTTTAGCCAGCACGCGGGGGAGCCCCACGGTGGAGGCGTAGAACATGGGGCCACCCCTGTGCTTTGGCCACCCGTAGCCATTGATGTAAATGACATCCAGGTGCTCTGGGCCTGATGCTATTCCCTCAGCCAGGATGGCAAACCCCTCATTGATAAGGGAAAACAAACACCGCTCCAGGATTTCCTCCTGGTCTATGAAGCGGCTCTGGATGCCATGGGTGTCTCGGTACTGGGACAGGAAGTCGTGGAGCCATGGGTCTGGCGTGGCTGTCCTGCCCCCGGCCCTCTCGTACTGGTACCAGCCTTTGCCGGTTTTCTGGCCGAAGCGGCCCTGCTCACACAGGAGGTCTGGCAGGGGGCTGTAGCGCTGGCCGTGCCGCTGCCGGGCCGGCGTGCCCGCAGCGAGGGACGGCCCGGTCAGGCCCTGCTCCTTCCGAGACCTCCAGCCCACATCCAGCCCGGCAAGGTCAGACATGCGGAAAGGGCCTATCTTAAACCCAAAATCTTCAAGAACCTGATCTACCGCTTCTGGTCTGCTTCCTTCCTCTAAAAGGAAAACTGCCTGTTGTACGTACGGAAACATCATGCGATTCCCGACAAACCCAAAGCAATTCCCTACCACCACTCCGACTTTTTTCAGGGCTTTGGCCAGCTGCATAGCAGTGGCGATGGCGGTGGGGGATGTGTGGCGGCCATAGATGATTTCCAGCAGCCTCATCACGTGGGCAGGGGAGAAGAAGTGGGTACCAATGACCTGCTGTGGGCGGTTCGTGGCAGAAGCTATTTCGTCGATGTTCAGGGCTGATGTGTTTGTACACAGCAAGGCCCCTGGCTTGCAGATCTTTGACAGCTTGTGGAATATTTCCTTCTTTAGCACCATGTTCTCAAACACAGCCTCGATGACTAGGTCTACATCACACAACAGATCAAAGTCCACAGTGAACTGGAGACGTGCAGGGTTATGGAAATCCAGGGTCTGGGCACCCCCTTCCATTTTCATAGCTTCACGTTCCAAAAGGAGCATCACAGCCTTTCTTCCCTTGTTCAGATACTCCAGATCCTGCTCCAGGGCTACCACAGGTATGTTGGCTTTAACCAGAGAAGTCACAATGCCTCGGCCCATTGTTCCCAGCCCTAGGGATGAAAGTGAGATAGAATCAAAGACTATGAAGAGAAAATTAATCTCTTGACAGTAGCATTTCCTTTGTATCTCCAGGATAAAAAGTGGAGGACTCTGGAAAACAAGTAGTGCACACATAGAAAACAGATTTTGAAGACTGGGAAAAAGGAAGGTGAATTTGCTCTTTCAGTGAGCCTAAATGTTTGAAAAGAGGTCGCACAAAGGTAAGTTAGTATCCTCACAAGCTTACAAAATTCCAGTGGGATTCACCCAGTGTGCACAGACCGTGTGATTCATGTCTTCTCTCTGCAAAGTTTTATACCTATGGAAACCAGGATCATTGAGGAGTGAGAACCTGAGGACCAAAGAGAAAAGCACTGAGTTACAGCTGCAACCCTGTTACCACCTTCTGCAGGCAGGTTCAAAGCAAGCCTCTCCCTTAGGGTATCAGTGCCTCACTGTTCCTGTGAGATGGTCTGTTATGGGCATTCAGCAGATACACCACCCCGCCCCCCAGAGATTCTGACACCGGCAAAGTTCAAAGAGTTGGTTTTTCCCTCGTCCTTCCAAGCTTCCTCTTTGTCTCCCTCCTTTTCTCCCTCTGCGCTTCATTGCGTGATCTTTGGAGCAAAAAAAAATTCGGCTGCTATTTCTGTAAAGACTTGGATGCTGATCTGCTCTAAACCTTGTCTCTAACATCTTGTGTGTCTCTCAGTGCCAGGTCAAACAGGATGGAGCTAACGCAGTGCTCTTAATCTAGATTTCAACATCTTCTCTCTCCTTTTAAATCACGCTGGCACAGCAGTAGCCTTTTGCCTGCTGTTCACTTTATATCAGGCATCTCTGCTCACCAGGAACTCTTCAAGTCCTCCTTCTGGAGATTCTCAAAGTCAGTCTTCCTTGTCCAACCACACAGTTAAGGCTCTTGCCCAGAATTCCTGTAACTGAGAATCCATTCACACTGTAATTTTTTCCTCCAAGATCCATAAATGTGCTTCCGCCTGCTCATGCCCCCAGGAATCCCAGTGTAGAGATTACTGGCTTGATCCCTTGCACCAGCTCTGCCCTCTGTGACATTAAATGAAGCTGCACTTTCCTGTGACACACAACCCACACCACTGATCCTGCTCTCCCACAGTGGAGGCTTTTCCAACTAAATTAATACAAACTAGTGAGGGAAGGTCAGCACAATTTTACCAGCTTTGAAAGTGCGAAGCCTCTGAATGGGAGGATTATTAATATCCTAAATAAAGCAGCAACCAGAAAAAGTATAGGTTTGTTATAATTCTGTAAAAATGATTTTTTTAATCTCAGGTTTACAAATGAAAGTCAGCTAAACAAATAAACAGAAACAAGGGGATTAAAAATTTTGTCTAAAGCAGCTTTGTAAAGAAGAGCTGAAATGATGTCATCATTTAAACAAGTTCCAACAACCAAGGTCAGACAAGGTAGGATGTTTTTCCTGCATGCTACACACTCTTGGTTTAGTTCTGCCCACCTTCAGCTTGTGTGCACACAAGACATTTCAAATATTCCCTGCTTAGCCACCAGAAGATAGTTTTTACTGGCATCACTAGCTGGCAGCCTGCTTACAAACCATCATTACACTCCGAAGCAAGTGCTGAAGTCCCTTTCTAGGAAATTAGATTTGCTACTTCATAATCAAGTTCTGCTGGAAACTAATTTGAAAATAAATCTAGAATAACATGAATCAGCTCTTAGTAATTCAGTGTCTCTGGTTTGCTGACTGAAAAAACCTGAACATGAGTAGCTCCTCCCACTGTGCTCACTCTCCAGAGCCTGTGATGCGGGAGCAGGTACAATCAGGGACAGGTTTTCCCTGTCTTTGGAGAGCTACAATGAGGTGCTTTCTTCCTGCAGTGCAGGAGGGTAACTCACCCCCAAACCCAGCCCCATCTGTGAGGCTCTCTTTAGACATCAAGCTGAAGTGTTTGCAAGTTCCACATGGCTCCCTCTTGAAGTCTCTTCCTTTCCATGGTGGAGGCCTGGAGTTTCTCTCTAGAATTTCCAAGCTCTCCACACGTCCTAGGTCTTACCCACTCCTGATCCTCCCAGCTTCAGTCTCGCGACTGAAATGTTAGTAGTTCTCTTGCCATATGAACACACTGGCTTCTCCTAAATCGAAGCCTCTTTTGTGAGCAGATGTTCCCCAGGCTTCTTTCCCAGGGAAGCTCTGCAGTGGTGCCAGGTGGTTCCCCTGGTTGCTTTCATCATCAGTACTCCATGTAGGTTTTTGCCATCCTGTGAGAGGCAGGCACACATGCTTGTAGTACCACACTTTCTAGGCCACGGGAACAGGCTCATAGATAAGATATGAGCTTGCCAAGCTTGTTTCTGACCTAGAAAAGCTGTCTCAACTTCCTACAGAACTCTGCAATGGCCTGTATGAAATGATGTTTAATGAAGCTGGCAGAGAGAGTAATGAAAGCCCCAAGGGGTTTGTTACATTAGAGCTTGCACAGCATGATTCCCCTGGAAATATTTTCTAAAATTGGGCTATAAAACTAAGGAGAGCTTTGGCTATCTAGCAGGGAAAGAAGCATTTCTGAGGACTCCTCTTTAAAAATTCAGAAAGCCAAGTGATCTTGGGGAAGAATATGTTAGAGCAGAAAGAATGGTAGGGGATCATTAGGCCTTACATGTGTAGAGGGCTGTGGAAGAAAGAGGAAGGGAGATGTCTCATGCTCAGCTCAGATCACGCAGACTGAAACACAGTGAGGAACTACTCCAGAATTTCTGCTGTATGCTCCATTTTCTTACTCAACAGTGTTCTCCCTTCCCCCAAACCAGGAAAAACCCTATATTCTCATCTTCCATGCAGGCGACTTATTTTCATGTCCAAGGCACATCTTTCCAAAAAAGACTGAAGTCTGCTTCAGGAGCAAGAACGGTGCCCAGCCATCCTGCTCCTGGTCTTTTATTGTGAAATGAAGCTTTGACATATAATCAAAACTACACTTGTGCATATGTAATTTCAGGCCAAATATGGGTATGACAAATCCATTTGCTGGGCAAGCTGAGTGAATAATGATGGTTAATTATTGATCTGTCACGTGATGTACTTAGAATACGAAAAATCATACAAAATTAATTTCAGGATTTTAAAAACAAATTTCAAAACAAAAGTACTTGAAATATGTACAAGGGAGATCACGTACAGTCACACACACTACAGAAATACTGATCAGTGGAAAAAACTCTGAACTATAATGAATATTTGGACCTTAAAATGCCTAGCAATGAAAATAATCCTTTATAGATTGGTAAAAATATGCAAGGACTGGTCCGGTTTTCCTGATAAAAACAATAATAAGCAATTGGCAGTGACGGGCTGCTGCAGGCCAGGGCTGCTGCTTTTTCTGTTTCAGGGTATCAGTTTCAAGCAGAAATGATGTGATACTCCAGGCAAGCAGAGAGCTGTGGGGAGATGCAGTTGGAAGGGACACAGAGAAACGAACCTTCTTTCTGGGTGTTGAGGAACCAGAGCAAGTAAAAAGAGGTGGGAGCCAAGAGTTCAAACAACAGAAGCAAATGAAACAAAAAGTCAACATGAAAAAAATCAACATGATCTTCCCACAGTGCAGCAATAAGAGATGGAAGCAGCAGCACAATGCAACATGGGTTTAGTGTGTGAAACAGCACAGCACTGTCTGTGGGAAAGTGGGGTCTGCACAACTTCTGAGGAGCCTAAACTGAGGCAGCATCTTTCTCTGACTGCCCTCCTCTCTGCAGTGAAAATAGAGAGGCCCTGGGTCACCTAGGTAGACTCAATACTTGCATGGATGAGCAGCGCTATTTTAAAAGGTGTCAGTCCCTCATGCCTAGGATTTTGGTTTCTGGTGCTGCAAGGATGTACTTCAGATCAAACACATGAAGTTACAAAATACTGTAGAGCATTGTACTGGCTGGAGAATGACTTTTTGTTACAGTAGCCTGAAAGAAAAAATTCAATTGTTTTGGCATGTTCTCTGCCTGTCTCTAATGGACTCACAATTTTACTTATATGAAAAGGCAAAATAGGAGGAAAACCTTCCAGAGGAAGGAAAAAAAGCACAACAAGGTGCAGAAAGAAGTGATAGAAAGCACTGACACTTTGGTGCGGGATTCAGAGCTAAAAGGAGGTGTTCAAGAACCTCCAAGATAAGAGAAGTCACACAAAATGAAATACGACATGAACAAGAGCATAAGGAAAGCAAGCTCTACTGGTGGGTTATAGGGCTGTGTAATGGGAGCAGTGATTCAGCAAGGGCTGGAGTCTGGCTGAGTGTCAAGGCCCTGAGTGCACTGATGGGATTTAATGTCCCTGACCAGCCACACCTGGACCCTCCACCCACCTGCACTGTCCATTGCCTCTGAGCCCCATTTAAGCTCAGACCTGGGCTTGTAGCCTCTTCTTAAGCTTCCTTGGAGGAGTTCTGGTGGCTTACTGTGGCTATGGCTACTGTTGATGCAGACCTCAGCCTGCAGACTGGCTTCCCACCTTTAGCTTGGACCCTCATCATCCTGGGAACTCTGCTTGATCACCTGTACGATCTCTGGGCCTGCCCTGCCTGCCTTGCCCAGTTACTGTAAATACTGATGCAGCAGTAGGTTGTGCTGCCATCCAGAGGCAGAAATGGGTGGGCAGGATCTTCGGGAACGGGGAAGTGTAAAGTCCTGTGTGTGGGGAGGAACGGTGCAGACTGGGGGCTGGCTGCTGGAAAGCAGCTCCCCAGGAAAGGGTCTGGGAGTGCTGGTGGACACCAGGTTGACTCTGAGCAGCAATATGACCTTGTGGCAGAGAAGATTTATGGTGTTGGAGCTACAGCAGGAGGAGTCTTGCTGGAACCCTGAAGGAGGTGATCCTGCCTCTCTACGTGGCACTGGTGAGACCATAGCTGGAGTGCTGGGTCCACTTCTGGGCTCCCCAGAGCAAGAGTGATTGGAGTGAGTTCAGTGAAGGGCAAATAAGATGATTAAGGGACTGGAGTATGCCTCATGAGGGAGGGCTGAGCAAGCTGTGACTTCAGCACAGAGAAGGCTTGGGGGATCTCACCCATGTATATATAAACACCTGAGAGAAAGGTACCTGGTAAAGAAGATGGAGCCAGGCTCAAGTGGCCCCTGGTGATAAAACCAGAGGTCAGGGGCACAAGCTGAAACATGGGAGCTCCATCTGAACATAAGCAAACCATTCTTTTTAGTGAGACAGGTTTCCTAGAGAAGTTGTGGAGTCTTCATCATTGGAGTTGTTCAAGAGCTGTCTTGACATGGTCCTGAGCAACTGGCTCTAGGTGACCCCACTTGAGTAGATATGTTGGACAAGATGACATTCAGAGGTGCCTTCTTGCCTCAAGGATTCTGTGGTTCTGCCCCCTGTTATTGCCATGGGCTCCCCATCCCTGGGGTGCAGCTGCTCCCTGCCAGTAGATAATTAACTGGATATGTTGAACATGGCTAACATGAAGGTTGCCTGTTATCCTGGGCATACGAAGCAGGAGCAAGGAAGAAACACCTTGGTACCTGGTCTTGGTGTAATTACTCCTGGGATGCTGTTCCCACTTTGGCTATGCACGTTTTATGCAGTGTTGAAAAATTTGGGAAAGTTCCGGGTCATTAAAATGACCAGAGTGTGACAGACTGTGCTCTGAAGCAGAAGTATCAAAGCACTTATTTGTTCTGCAGGAGTTAACTTGAGTGTTGTCTGTAATCAGCTATGAAAACACTGAAACCTGGGGGTGAGGCTGGGGCAATTTCAGACCAGAATTCAGAAATCTATGCAGAGATGAGTGGCAAATACGTAATCCAATGGAAGAGACATGCAGCCCAGCCAATTCTCTTTGGAAGTAAAAGACAGGTTATGTTTCTATTAGAAACTTTCAAATAGAGGTTGCGTTTGTCCTCAGAATTCCCTCTAGCTCAATTACAGCTCCAAAATAGGCAGCTCAGCTCTAACAGCCCTTCTGGCTAAACTGTCACTGTGATTAGGTCTTTGCAAGCGTGTTGTTCTGCCATGGTTTAGCAGCACAGAGCAGAGAATGTCCCACCTGGGCATTCCCACAAACTCCAACACAAGCCCTCCTGTCAAAGCACACATTGTAGGACTGACCTGTCGGAGACTGACAAAAGTGTGTGTCCAAACTTCTGTGCTCTTCAAGTCATAGAATAAATCTGGTAATAATTAATGCCTCTTTACCTGAATGCTTTAACAGCCACATATCCTTCTCACAGGGTTTGTGGAGTGATGTTTAAAAACCCATTTCTATTAAAAATATGGCATGGCAGCTAATGAAGAGAACAGAACTTCCAAAAAAATCTCTCTGGCCTAAAATGAGTTGTCAGACAGCTCAAGAGCCCTGAGAAGCACCCAGGAAAAAAGCAGTGTTGATCTGGTGAGATTCCCTTGAAACAGAATGGATGTTTTCCAAGTTCTCCAAGTTCCCTGTCTAACCATTTTTGAGTGCTACTATCAACAGCTAGAGCTGAAAGATTTTTTTTAAAATCTCAGCGGTGCATCGAAGGTTTTACTTAAATTGCTCTTATAAAAAATTAATGAAGGCATTATCTTGCTGGGCTACAAAATGGCAGGAGTGGATCCCAGTGAGATGAAATCTTCTTAAAATGCAGCTGTCAAAACATTTTTGTATTAATACATCCCTGAGTGACTCTGCGCACATACACTTGCAGTACAGAACTAGACCAGGAGGAGGAGAACTTCCTACAGACCTGCTCCTAGCACGGAGCAAAGCCCGGTCTCGGTGTTTAAAAGGGAGCAGACTGCTGATGGTCCGCACACGAAGCTGTCTCTGAAGTGAAGCTATTCTTCCAAAGGAAGAGGAGGCATCACCTACTACTCTAGTGGCACGCGAGCTGCCATCTGCATTTGGAGCTTCCCAATGCAGTGACAGCTTCGCCGATGCGTGTGGAGTATCTGTGGGTGGGACGGGTGCGGGTGGCTGCCGGGCTCGCCCA
>NW_008237227.1:1285389-1301569 GCF_000691975.1 Corvus brachyrhynchos | reverse complement strand
AGCAGCCCGAACGGCCCCCGCCCCCGCCGCACGCCCTCGGCAAAGGGCCTCTCGGTGGCGGCCCGCACGGCCTGGACGCACAGCTCCGGAGCCAGGCACCCCCGCGCCTGTCGCTTCACCTTCACCAGAGCTTCTCGCAGGAACGCTTCCATGTTGGGCAGCTTGGGAACTGGCTTCAGGCTGAGCCTGCAGGGTTCCAGGGGCTGGCCTGGGGGGAGAGAAATGGAGTTACAGAACAAAGCATCCGCATCTTTTCAGATGTAGTCTTTCCAGACTACAGATTTCCACCCTTTTCCACAGGCTGGGAAGGCAGTCTGCCTCTTCTCCAATTCCCACTGTATTAGGGCTTGCATGGCACAGTGATCTGGGCCTAGAACTAAAGCATCTGACATTTCTCCTTATCTCTGTTTGCTCTGACAATTACGATTTTTCAAGTCCCTTCTCAGGCTTCAAAAAAAGTAAGACTTCCTTTTCAAAGAATTAATTCTCTCCTTCCTTTTCTCAGCTTCGGAGTGCCCTGGCTTTCCAGTTCTTTCCCTCTACAGTCCCAGCTGCCACATTCATACAGGTCTTTCTATAAGCTTCAGTAATGAAGTTTTCCTCCAGTGTTGTTTAGTATTCAGGACCCAGTTGACACTTAGCCAGAGGCATTCCAGCCAGAGTCCTGACCCAGACATTGACAAGAGAGTGGAAAACACACCCTGACTTCTTCCCTGACCAAACGAGCCCCTCAATTCACTTTGGGACTAACCAAGAGGAGATCTCAGCATGAGTTGGGCAGCAAATGAATAAGGGAGAGTTCACGTTTGTGTCAGCAAGGGATGAATCAAGCAGCCACAGAAATATGTGAAGTTCATTACAGAAGAGGTTGCTATGGTGATACCTAGAAAGGATTTTAATTGAGAGAACTTAGTTACATTTCAGATGCCAAAATTCTGTCTTCTTCCTAAGCATAGACCTGGCCATACTCAGGTGTTCCTCTGCTCGTAATGGCAGCTTGCTCAGTAAAGACTGTGGAGGAACAAGATCAGCAGTTTGGGACGTATTCCCTTGAGACTGAAACATTCTCACAATGACCCTGCTGTCATCACAGCCATATCCAGATCATTAACTGTAGCATGGCACTGTGTGGATTGCTAGTGCTGTTCCCAGAAGCAGCCAGGACTGCCACCAAAGTCCAGTGGTGGGCTGAGAACCTTCTGCTGAAGCTCTCTGGGGACAGTGTCTCATTGCTCTGGCCTCTTAGATGAGCTGTGCCCCAGGGGCACACTTCCTTCCAAGGCAGCATATCGAATCCAGCTTCCCTTTCTCTTCCTGTTGTCTGAGCTAGGGAAGTGCCAATGCACCAGCAGAAAACTCAGGAAATCCTACAGAGGATGCTGAAGAGCAGGAATAATGGCAGCATGGCAGGCATGGTTGCTTGAGGAACAACAGGTCCTGACTCTAGCCCTTCCTCCAAGACTGAGCAACGCAGGAGAAACAGAAATACAAGTTTCCAGGATGAGTGAATATACTGATTTCTTGTAATAGAGGTCTTCAGAGCGCAGGCTTTTTAATTAAACCTCTTAGTGAGCACAAAAAGATGAACACTCACTGTGTAAGTAGCTTCCCTTGTGATCAGCATTCATAAAAATGTTTTCACATTCACAGTGGAAATAATTTGTATCAGCCAGTATTGCAGGCTTTAGTCAGGATAATGTTCCTTTATTTTGGAATATTTTTTTCCTTAAATCTAAGTTTTTAACCCAGAAATGCTCTTTATCTGCAGTTCTTTATTTAGGACTTAAATAGTGGGTTATATTCCATCACAAGGGGAAAGCTCAGGCTTGTCCCAGAAAGCTGAACTGATGGCTGGAAGACTGGGCAGATCAAGGGACTTCATATGACGTCCAGTGGAAAGGGCTGGTAAAAAAGGAATACCACTGGGAGCCTTTAGGCTTGGTCTTCAGACAGCAAATAGTACTGTAAGCACAAATACTGGTGGGGGACAGGAGACGGTTCCTCAGACTAAAAAAAAGTAACTCAGGCTCCTGTAATAAAACTCTTATTTTAGCTGCAAACTAAATAGGTTTTCTACAGCACCTCTGTGCAGTATCTTAGCTTCTGCAATGCTAATAAGAATAAAGGACATCTTTATGATCAGGAAAGAATTACCAGAATCCAAATCTGGGGAGAAGAGATCAGTGTGGGACACCTGTGTGCAGCTTGATTTCCGAAAGCAAAGCAGCAGGACGATGCTGAACAGTGTCAGACATCAGTGCTGCAGGAAAAGCTTCATCCACACACAGAACTAACACAGATTCCTGCTTTGTTTACCAGGTTTGTAGTCCAGGTGACACAAAGGGCAGATCAAGTCTATACAATTTCTATCAGCAAATGCACCATGTATGCATACAGTATCAAATATTATGTTATTTAAAGAAAGAAGTATCATCCCAGAGTTGTAAACCCTTGGGATACTATGGGATGGCACATGCAAGAGACATTGCAAGCCTAATGTTCTTCCTGATGCAGGGAACTGCTTGTGAATTTTTGAAGACTAAAGCTGAGCCTGGCCCCTGCCCCTCAGGCTGCCAGAGACAAGTCCAGGCCATGTCAGACCTTTCACAAACTCTGTTTGTATCCAAGGGACACTTGGCTAGGCCTCTGTCTAAGGAAGGTGTCAGCCAGAACCTTGAGCCCTGGGGAGAGATTAAAATGTCTTGATGTTGTGCATCTTGGCAGAGGTGACTCACGGACAGGCCTTGCAGCTCTAAGGGAAAGCCTTTCCTCCAGCCTCCATTTCAAGGATGCAATTACCCACCAGCAGCATCTGTTCCGCCCCTGGCTTTGATGAGCCTCAGAAGGAACAACTGCTTCCTCCGCAGCAACTCCCAGTAGCTTACAGGCAGAAACTCATCATCTTTCCACACAGATTAATACCTGGGGGACTTGAGCTACTCCAAATTGCTCTGATTTTCCTTGGCTCTTTGGTGCAAGGCATTGGTACTGCTCTGCTCTGAGCAGCAGATGGGGTCAGAAAAACAAGGGGTGTATATGGAGAGCTTCAAAGTCTGCTGTGTGGAGGCCGGGAGCCAATTTCTCCTCCAGCTGAGGAAGACTAGAGCAGGCCAACAAGAAGTGGGCAGGATGAGCTACAAGCTGCTACCTGCCACCAGTAGTTCCAGCCATTTGTCAATTTTGTGATGCCATCAGCTGGGAAAAGCCTGAAGTGCAACTTTAGATTACTGCAGTGATTGTCAAGCACATTTACTGAAAGGATGTTCTCCTTGTCCCCAAGGATTTAGCTCCTGTCTATTCCTTTTAAAAAATGCCTTCAGAAGTGAAGATATTTTCTTTAGCCTGGAGAGGCCAGTTTGCCTGGAGAGGTCAGGGAATTATTCTCACTTTCTATCTGCAATATATAAATACTGGTTTTCAATGAGAAATCTAACTCAGAATCAGTAATTGCCTCTGTGTATTCCTACACCCACTTACTGTTTCAGAGCATCTTTTGAAAGTGTCCTTCATTAGAAACAATCCATAAAAATGTATGGATGAGAATGCTCTCCCAATATGCCATAAAAGTAGCTCTGTCAGCTGTGTATCACAACAGTAATCAAGGACCCCTGATACAGTAAGGCAGTCATTTGAGACTGATCTCTTGCCATGAGATACTGCAGCTCCAGCACTGAGAAAGCTTTAGAAGAAAATTATTTCTGAATTGATTCTTTGAGACTTATCTTGCTGTACAGCCTTCCCAGGAATAGAAATTCCAGAGGTGACAAAACTAGTTATTTAGCCAGACTGCTCCGTAAGAAGTCAGCAGTTGTAGCTTCATGTTTAAAAAAAATCTCATCAGAAACAAAATGCTGCATGCCACACAAAGCCAGTGCAATTCTGTGATGGCATTTTTTTTTTTTTTTGGTAGATTCTCTTTGGTTTTATTAAGATTATCTGAAAAACATTCACTGAAAACAGAACTCCATGTGAACAAACTCCAGACCAGCTATACAAGACTGTCATCTCTTCTGCAGCCCTGTTAGTTCTTGATGGAGAAAAATTGAAGTGCTGCCTTGCCTTTGTATGACAGGAATATTATTAACTTTAGGCAAAGGCCAAAGCAAGGAAGGATTTGAAAGGAACGTACAGGCTCTGGGTACACCAATCTTTCAAATTATTAGATAACCTGAGGGTAAATGGTGCATCAAAACTTGTCATGGTCTTCTGCGGGGTCTAATGAGAAATTTTTCAAGCAGGAAAGAAATAGATTAGCTGGCTCACCAGTGTTTTCACTGTTAAAACATGTACTGTAAATGCCAGTAAAGCTGTTGGAAAGAGTCTGAAAGCATTTTTAAGTCCTGTGGGAGTTGATATATAGTGTGATGTGAAACACCATCAATGACATTACTCATTTTTGCTGGGGTAACTCAAACCAGCGATAAACAGATTGAAAATCTAATAATGAGTAAGACTGGGACAGGCTACCTGCTGGACATTCAGTCAGGATCCTTGTATGCTTATACAACTAAAAAAAAAAAAAAATATTGGTAGTGACAGTTTCCAAAGAAGATGAAGCTTGACAATTTCCAAAGAAGGTGAAGCTAAAGAACAGGATTTTGCCAGTGGATATAAGCTCCAGAAAGCAAGTTCCCCTGAGAAATAGTGTGGTCAATGCTTCCTTCCTGAGGGTCTCCTCTAAGGCCAAGCTGGCTTTCACAACTGTCAGCCACTGCACAATGTCTGTCATGGAAGAAACAAGCATGCAAATATCTAAACTTCACCCGATTGCACATAGCATTTGTTGAACTGCAGAATGTTTTCTGGTTTGCCAGTTCCAGCAATGTATCCATTACTCATTTCATGACACACTGCTGCTGCTGCCATCAGTACTGGTGCAGATCTTGTGCAAGGCATCATTCAGAGCCCAGAGGGTACATCACAGCGAGCACTGTTTGTTGGGTTAATTTGCCTAGAAGAGTGGTAATATTTCACTGCTCTCCCAACAGATGGAGAAACAGAATTCTCATTCAAACCAGACAAACTCAGTGAACCAAGGTACCTTTGTTTTTCTTAGAAGCAGCAGTGAAATACATCATCCATCTCTTGCTGAAGAATTATATTTAGTCTGATGACATACAGGAAAGAGAAAAGAGGACTGCTTATGTCATTGATTCTGGACTAGAAAATGAAGCCCTAAAATACCATAGGATGAATACAGTGAGAAGGAAGGGCATCTGCTATAGAACACCCAGCCAAAGAATACCTTGGCACCTGTCTGGTACATCTCAAAGTGTGGGGAGGTATACAAGACACTGATATTTAAGAACAGTCCATTCTTTGAAGCACCCTACAATATGGTGCACTGTCATCTAGGACAAAGCTACCTCAGCTTGTAGCATGGAGAAGGGGCCTTGTCTGTAGTGAAGAGAACTGGAGGAGCAAAACCAACACCCCAGCTTGGAACAGCATTGCCTGTAAAGGCCATATGACCAAAGCAGGAAGGGTTTTTTGCTTTCCTGCGTTCATCTCATTGTGACAGAGCCCTAGATGAAATCCAGCAGTCAGGTTCCAAAGGTACAAGGAGGTCAGTAGTGGAAAAATGCCCTATTTTCTCTCAAGGCAGTGCTCCTCGTGCTGCACAAGGAATGTTTCTCTTCCTAAGTGAACTTCAGTGAATTTGATTCTGTTATTCCTAAGATGGGGGAAAAAATCTCTCCCCATCCCTCCCATCTGCACAGGCCTTTTATTTATGTGGCACCCAAAGGATTAGGGACAGAGTCACTTACAGACCATGGATCATTAAATTGAGCAGAGGATGTGCCAGCCCCTCCACTACAGGGAGAAAATTATTTTTGCTCAGCCAGTATGGATGGTGCAACCAGGATGCATGCAGCGCCAGCTGGGATCCAGAACTATATATGGAAAGAGCATTTACTCCCCAAAACCTGCAGAGTGCAGCATCCCAGAGGAGCATGTGAGTTTGGCTATGCAATTAAAAGGCAGGAGGACTTGATGTATATCTGTTCTCTGAATCTCACTTGAATTTCTGCAGCTTTTCAGCATTTGATTTTTCTCACTTCAGACAACAGGAAACAAATTCTGCAATTAATTGTATCTTCTGTGGATGCCAAAACTCAAGAATGGAGCATATAAATTGGAACAAACTGGTGGGCTTTGTTCTGACTCTTTTCAGCCCTGAAACATCACCAATTATTTCCTGGCACTGCTACAATTTGTTCCTCACCAATCACTTTGTTTGCCAAACGGATTGCTGCCTCAATGGTGTTTTCTTCCACAATTTCGTCAACCAAGCCAAGCTTCAGTGCTTCAGTTGCTGGAATGTGTTTTCCTGCCATAAAAAGAGAAATAAGGTGACTACAGCAGAGCCTGATGGACAATTTTGCTCTTTTCCATCTGATCAAATGACTTGTGCAGCTGATAATTAGCCCCTCATGGGTGGAAGCAAGTAGAATCACAACCCAAGCAGCTACACAGGTAAAAGATTCCTGTTTTTTAGACCAAGCTGGTAGGACTCAATGCCATGTTCATCTATACAGACACAGCACTCACCTGTAGTGATCATATCCAGAGCAGCTGGTACTCCAATCAGTCTGGGGAGTCGCTGAGTGCCTTCAGCACCTGGAAGTAACCCTATGGTGACCTCTGGCAAACCCATCCTAGCCTAAAATGAAGTAAAATTAAACAAAAAAATCTGATTAGAAAGAGTGGTAATTGCAAACTGAGCAAAAAAGAAGAAAGACAAGTAGATATGAGTCACATTGCTCCTCTAGGGAGCCTCAGAATTTCTACATAGAAACTCCATCCCTGCATTTTGCTACGTAAGATATTCAAGAAAAAAAATCACTTGACCATTTCAAGGATTTCTGTACAAATGCACAAGGAAAACATGACCTTTCAGAGGATTTTCTGTGCTAGTACAGCACTGGGGGAGGGCTGTAGGGCCGACAGCATTCCCTAGATTGACACGTGTCAATAATGCTTTCAAGTAGTTGTTACCAACTATTGGAGGGCATGCTGGCTTAACTGTCACCTCCCTACTCTAATTCTTGCAAGTTTGGTGAGGGGTTGGAAGGAACCTTAAAACCATCTTGTTTCACTACCTGCCATGGGCAGGGATACCTTCCACTAGACCAGATTGCTCAGAGCCCCATCTAACCTGGCTTTGAACACCACTGAACTCTTCCCTAATCTTCCTTCAAATGCCTCTTGGTGCATTTGCCATCTGGTAGTCATGGCAGGTAAGCTAGGGGCAGCAGGAAGTCTGTGGGGGACTTCTCTTAAAAAATGTATCTAGATTTTGTTGCCTTTAAAAAATAGTTTGCCCATTTTCTACTGAGCTTTCAAGAGATTTTGAGTTACTTTAAGACCACTACTTATAGTTCCAGTAGTCATGGCAATTCATGATGTGGTTTAGTGAGAATGGTGGTAGTTGGTCAAAGGTTGGACTTAGTGATCTTGGGGGTCTTTTCCAACTTTAATGATTCTGTGATTCCGTGGTGCTCACCTTAGGTGGCACAGAGGATGATGTGGAATATCTCTTTATGCTGTTACAGCAACCCACACTGCCACGGAGAGAGTGACTCACTGCAGAAGTGAGGGGATGGTCCTGTCAGTGAGGAGTCTCTACAAGGAGACAGGTACTGCTCAAGCTGGTTCAGCATTCCTGAACCTTGAAGGAGGGGATTAAAGAAAAAAAGCCAGATAATTCCTGAAGACTCTTAAAGCTGTCTTTCAGTCAAAGTGCTCCTTGGGGACACAGAGCTCATGGGGAATTTAACCATAAATGCTCCTGAGTTTCAACTACCTATAGAAACTAGGCCACGAGCAGAAAGAAGTGCAAAATTCACAGGGCTGGGGAAAAAAATAAATAAGAGAAAGTCACGCTGCATGAGTCAGTAAGATACAGCTGTCTGCATCAGAATATAGATAATGAGACCTAGGGCAAATTAACATTTGGTTACTGAAGCTTCTACACAGCCATCTTATCCTACTAGTTACAAATCAACTTTATATTTAGAAATGACTTGAAATTAGTCAGTTAGTAAGGCTCAGGAAAGACGTCAAGGGTGGTGGTGTAGGTGAAGAATGTCTGAGCACACCGAGTTGTATCCTGTAGCTATAAAGCCGCTCTCCTCTGGGCAGAGGGTCCCAGGGAAGGCACCCCGTCCCTCTGCTCGTGCCATCTGTACCTGGCTCCCGAGGACCCCAGCAGGGTGTGTTACCTTCGCGTGTGCAACGCGGTAGTGACAGCCCAGCGCCACCTCCAGGCCTCCTCCCAAAGCGACACCTTCGATGGCCGCCACCACCGGCTTCTCGCTGCTTTCGATGAGAGACACGATGGGGCCCAGGGCAACTCCATGTCTCTTCGGAGAGGAAAATCCTCGGATGTCAGCTCCTGAGGGAGCACCAAGAGGTCAGGAGGAGTTAGTGGGCAAGGCGGTGGCTGGAACAACCCTTCCCTCTGTGCCACTGGATGCAGCTGCTCACAGATGCCCAAGTCCTTGCAGAGCGTGCTGCTGGCAGGAGAGTGGTTAACAGGAATCAACCCCTTTTGGGGCCACCTTCAAGGAACCCTGCGTCCTTGATCCTGTTCACAGAGCTCCGGGGAAGGCTGAGTACAAAAACACAGAGTAACTGTAAGGATCATGCAGTCAGTTTCTGCAGTTTGCAGAAATTTGCAAACTTCCTTGGTGTAATATTGAGCCTGGAATAGTTAACTGCAAATTACTACTAACAAGCAATGGAGAGCTCTACAGAATTTCCCCAGTTTTTCAGGTTTATTCAGCTGGAGAAGATCTGTTATTCACCACTGTCCCACCCCAGGTACATTCCATACACTAGACCAATAAATAGTCCAGAGATTTTACATCAACAGGGCTTCGGAGACCGAGGAAGCACCAGGATGTTATGGAGCTGAGCAGCTGTCCCTCATTTCAGTATGAACAGACCAGCTTATTTCTGGCCTGGACAGTCCAGCTTGTCTGCATGACCAGCATGTCAATGGTGGCACAGCAAAATAGACAAAGCACCCTGTCTTGTGGCCATTTCCAGCCAAATTGGGACTTTTGTCAGCACTGTTATGAGGCAGAGAATCTTCAGATATGTTGGGTGGAGAGTGTTTCATCTTCTGCTCAGCCCATGTTTGATGTCTTACCTGCACTGAATTTCCCATTTTCGCCACAAATCATAACAGCTTTCACTGAGGGATCTGCATCTGCTTTCTTCAGCCCATCCTCTAAAGCCTGGAGAACTGCCAGACTGAAATAAAATAGAGATTCAGTGAGTAACCATCAGCTACACCCCCCTTGCAAGAGGTATGTGCTAGGAACACTGAGCAGCCCAGTGAAAAGGAGCACCATGTCCCACAGGCTGTCCCCATGCCTGGCTGCTGCCACAGCCTCTCCAGGTGAATCCTGTCCTTAGTCTCCCTCTTGCTCCGAAGGACAAGCACCCAAACCCAACAGGCTGCCAGCCCACCTGTCAGTCTCTGCTTGGAGACTCATCTTCAGGCTATGACACTGCTGTTTCCACAGCAAGTAGCACAGGGAAATGTCGTTTGAAAATGTCTTCATGAATTAAACATTCAGATTTTCAAGAAAACAGTTTAGCATGATTTAAAAGTAATTAATGCTAAACCACTGACAATCTGAGAACTTTTTGAAAGGAGCTCTAGGGATAAAAAAGTTATCTTTCAAACACCTGACACAGGCTCTGCTGATGTTAATAATACTTTCACTTTGTGAAGATCTGCACAAAAGTCCAGACTTAAACTGGTGTGGGATCCTGTCAAAGGGAATTTGGGCATGAAACACTACACAGAACACGTTTTGACTTATCTGAACAGGTAGTTCTGCAGATACCAGCAGTAAATGTGGCCAGCAAAGAATTAATGAAGAATTTCAAAATGGATCTGTAGAAGTATAAACAGTGTTTTTTCAAATCAGGTATTTAAAAAGTCTGACCCAACTGTATATCCACTTTGCATTTGCCTCTTTAAAGCTAATTTATGTGTTTGTATGGATATGGACATGGAGAGCCTAGTCTGTTTTAGAAGGTGGTAACAATAGTGATAGTAGGTAAAAATAGAAGCATTGACACTTTAGTAATAGAAATATGAATACAAATTTTATGTATATATAGTTTTGATACTAAAATATACTTATATACACACTGTTTTAAGTACACAGTTTACGAGAGACTATTCTGTGTGGATGTGCAGAGATGGTTCTGATTCAGAAAATCTGAGCTACAAGAAGTTGGAGGCTGGAGGAATATCCAAGAGGTATCATCCATGCTTGCCCAGTCCTTTATAAAACCAGCTTTCCTTCCTAGACATTCTCCAAACCCTTAGTCCAGCTCCACATGTGAGCTTGGTGCTGAGGAAAAGGGAGCAGAGCTCTGCTGATGCCCAGTGGAGAGGAGCAGTGTTAATTACACAGAACTAATAGAAAGGCCTGAGGCATACTCAGCTTGTGCATGTTGCTCTATGTATTAGAGGGCATTTCATCTAAAAAGGAAGCTTGTTGTGAAGCAGATGAAAACCACATTATTGTACTCTCGTGTACACACATTTTTACAGAACAATGCTTGCAGCATTCACGTGAGAGCCCGTAGTATGAGAAGGGAAACCTGGGAGCCCAAGGAGCTCCCTGTAAACCAGCTGTGTGAAGGAATCCCAGCCAACCTCTGCATATTCCTCCTTCAAAATCAAAAGTTAAAGACAAACTATTAGCAAAGTCTGTAAATCAGGGCTGTTGGCTGAGGGGGGCTGTCTAGGAGGGTCTCCAGGACCATCTGCTGCCTGGATAAGGCCGTGCTACATAGAAAAGTCAGTGGGAGCCTTGAGGCCTGACAACCAGAGACTGGGAGAAGTGTAATTTTTGGAGAGAGAACAGCCAGTTATGTACCAATTCCCCAACCCAGACATCAAAGACAACTTTGAAGTCTGATGTTAGTAATGGTTCTGAAAGCTGAAACTCAAAATGAGAATAATTTGGCCATGCCAAAGTAAAGCTGTGAGGTGAGTCAGTAAAGGCCCCTCCACTGCACATAGCTCCTACATGGCAGAATATGAAAGCCTTTCCAAATTTTATACATTAAATGTGTTTTAATATTGTCTTGGTTTTGAAAGACAGGTGTCTGCTAAGGAAGGCAGAAGCCTCCCTTGAAGTGTCAGATATAACCCCTTTTCCCTCTGAGTTATTGTCTTTCCAAATTTTATACACTAAATGTGTTCAAATATGTTTAAAAATTGGGTTTTATGTCCCTCCCCTTGGCATATCTGTGGTTGCTGCTGTTTGAGGAGCACCCACAGGCTGCACCCAATGCTTGCTGCTCTTGGAGTTCTGTTTGTGCATCAGTGGAGAGCCAGGCCACAGCAATACCAAACTCACCCAGGGGCTGGGAGATTGCAGGAGAAGCCATTAGGAAATGTCCTGACACTCTACGAAGCATAGTGCAAAGAGGGAGAAAAAAGATGTCCTATGATCCAAACAAATGTGAAGTTACTAATTTGCAAATATTGTATAGACAAATGGCACAGTTCTGTCAGGAACAGGCAAGAAGCAATCAGTATTCCTGTGTCTGTTCCAGGCATGTGATCAGCAGATGCAAGGTGCCCAGCTAGAAGGGTTGTCTGCAGCAAATGGAAAGGTTCAGGTTCTAGGGAGGAAATCGGTTACAAGCCCTCAGCACTTACAGCAACATGCTACCGCCAAAATAAAAACCAGTCAGCAAGGCTGCCACAAAATCACAGTTTGATCCCTACCTCACCTTTATTAACCCAACAGGACTGTTTATGCCAGTGAATAATTTAACTTGGTACTTACATAAATATCTCTTCTCCTTCCATATAATTTTTTCCCAATGGGAATTTTTGCAGGGTAAAAAGGAAGTAAAATCAGACTTTTTGCAGTTTCTTGTTTTCCTAAGATGGAGTGATAAGTTTGCCTTGGATATGTCAAAGTCCAACACACAGACTGCATTGCTTTGTCACTCACATAACTGGCACTAAGAGTTGTAATTTTCAATTAAAGCATCACAGTAGAATATATGGCAGTAGAATTATAAAAATACTCAGGAGAATCCCAGCTTCAAACTGCTAGAGCATTAAAGAAACAAAAAGTCACTGTAATTTTCATATGTATTTCATTACTGTGACACTGTCATTCATTTAGCAGTAACCATGCAGAAGTTCCCTCCATGCTTTCCAAGGTTGCATCCATGCCATGTAGTTCCACCATGGATACTATTTTGACTGCCAGAAGAGTGAGTCTGCCAAGGTGACTCAGTGTTCCAGGTCTCAGGAACTCGAAATAGGTGCTGTTAAAGAGCAGGTGCACACCAGAGCAAGAGAATATTCTTGGAGGTTACCACACCAGGTTGTTTTTATTTTATGGAACTCATTGCAGTGACAGTGATGTGCTGGATTTGTAGCAGGGTTTTACTATTTACCTAAATTATTTCATATTTTAGCTGGAGTTTGTGAAAAAGAATTTCTTTCATTTAAAAAAAAACCCCAAAACTAATATAAGGGAATCCTGGAAATTTACTTAGTCTCATTTAAAGAAGTGAGACTCGAATCCAACAGTGGAAAATGTTGTTTATGGAAAACATGCAGATCTGGGCCTTTCCCTTTGTACTTTTCCCAGCTTCTAAAAAACTTTAAAAACCTGAAAATCTCAAACCTGAACAAAACCAATTGTTGCGATAGAGGGAAAACCTGGACGCTCAATATGAGTGATCAACAGGAATCCGATTTATTGATTGTACCAAAGCTCCTTATATACTGTCAATAATAGGCTCCATGCATATTTGTAACGGCGCATTCTAAGTGGTTCAGGTCTACTAAGCTGATCCTAAACCCCTCCTTAGATCCCCTTTGGTGGTCAGCAGTTTTGCTTTTTTCCCTGGCCTTCTAACCACAGATGTCTATTGTTATACTGCCAAAACCTAACCTTGCTGGCTCTGCAAATAAACCCATAGTTCAAAGACTCAATGGTGGTTCAGTTACTGAGCAAGATACATGTAATATTCTGTAACTTCAGTTGTTACACAGGATCTGTGGTGCATTGTCTTATGAGACCTTGCTCAGCTAGCTGCAAGGGCCTATGTGCCCGTTCTCACGTAGCCAGCCTCTCAGATCAGTAAGCTGCAAAGAATCTGTATATCCCGAATCTGTATGTCCCTTTTCACATAACCAATCCCTCACAACCAATCCAGGCTCTTCCATTGTCACAGGCTCCTGTTCCTTTGGATAGCTTCCTGCAGTGTTTTTCTTTGAACTTACTGCTGGGTATTACATAATCCCCTACTTGAAACTGAGGACTTGTGTGCTGGAGTTACCTGCTCTGCTCTCCCTTGCTTCAGTGTCAGATCCAGCTGTGTAGTAGCTACTGTCACACGTTGTTGTGTGACAAATTGCTAATACAGTTTGAACAGTCCTGCACATAAATTAAGGCCAGAGCCAGAGTGGCATCTTTTGGGTGGAATTTTAGAAGAGTTGTTTTAGGGAGCAGATGCTTATTCATCCCAGAATTTTCTCTCTGCGTCTCATCCTGATGAGGTGCTGATCCAGTCCAACACGTGTAATCACATTCTCCCCTCATTGCTACCTGTCTGAAACTGCAGCTTCTCTCATCTCCTTTACATTTTCTGATTTTTATGGTGATCACGGTCAGAAGGACAATCCTGGCAGCCAGGGAGAGCCTTTTCCAATCAAATCTGTTACGCTGTCACACTTCATAGAATCCCAGACATAAGCTCCCCTACTGCATGCCCTCTCCTATCCTCCCTGGAGCCTTTCTGCCCTTGTCAGCTCAAATGTTGAAATACTCCTTAAAGTCCTTCTAATTCCCAGTGCCAGCAGCCTGCCTCTGCTGAGAAGAGGTAGTCAGTTCTTTCTTTTGTGAGTCTTGTCTTTCTGTTCCCCCAAACTCCTAGTTCTTTGCATATCTAAATCCCTTCTCTCAATGCCATGGTCTCATAAATGCAGATCTCTGAATACTAAACTTCTGCAAACCAGGAAAAAACCCTCCAAACAAATCAAATTTGGCACATGCCACCTCTGCTGGTGGAGAGAGCGTTTAGCTTAAAGGGGAGTCTGTGTGGGAGCCAAATTTGCTGCCAGGCTCTCAAGTCATCATACATTCCTCAGGAAAGCGCTGCCCCCCAGGTACTTGCACAGCAGAGGATGGTGTCAGACGGAGAAAGCAAATTCCTGCCCACCAGTGGCTTCTAAAGTGCTAATGGCCAGTGTGATGGCCCAGGAGGGGGGAAATGGATAATGGAGAGAGATAGGGGAGGCTGGAGCACAGCAGCAAAATCTCACCAGTCTTAAAAAGCATTTGTGCCTGCTGTGAAATGAAATTTTCAGGATTGCAGGACATGGCTCCTCTCTGTACTTTCACTGCCTGCTATCGCCTGAGCAGTCAAACATTTCCAACAGCAGGAACAAACCTGCTCCCTGTGGTCCAGAACAGAAATGTGCAGAAGCAGGAGCAGCACCCAGGGATCAGAGTGTGCTCTACCTTTCCTAGCTGCAGTCAGATCTCAGCTAAAAACTACCCAATGGCAAGGGTGTGAGAATTACGGATCTCTTTTAAAACAGGTATTACCCTGGCGTGCCACCAAAGACCACAGACACGTCTAAAGCCGTAGTTCAATGGATCTGAAGTGTGCCAGGGTCTGCCTTCTTCCCCGTGGGGCTGGGGAACAGGACTACAACCACGCTGTCACCCTTGGTGTATCAGAACCGCACCCTGCTGTGAGGACACTGCAGGGCCAGGAGGAGAGGGCAGTAAAAGCAGAGGTAGGTCTGTCCTGAAGAAGTTGTTGTGCTGTTGCTGTTCAAAGGCAGAAGTGACTTTGGGTTTTCTCCAGAACTTCTCAAAAGAGGGGAGTTAAGGTTCCTTAAGCATGTATCTGTTACTGTTGATGGCTGGACTCAGTGATTTTAAAGGTCTTTTCAACCTCAGCGATTCCATGATTCTTTAGCTCTGTATTTTGTATTTTTCATGGTAAGGATTGAAAGTTTATTGTGAGCACAGCCTGGAAATTTTCTTAGACTGGTCTTGGGCACAGGAGGTCCAAAGGATGTCTTACACCCTACAGTTCTGGGAGTCCTGCATGTGTGTGGTTCATCTAAACTCACCAAGTCACTCCGAATTTCTCAGGGTAATTACCTGAGCATGTGGAAACGTTTGCGCTTCTAAACAAGTTGCAACAGAAGAGTGAGCACTGCCAGCTACACTGTAGCTTTGCTACAGAAGAGCAGAATGTTTCATCTCCTTTTCATGCTCTGCCTTGTCTCTACGAGCTTCTTTTTAACAAACTCTCTAATTTATAAGTCAAGCACAACTGCAGTGGGGTTTTTTTGGCTTGTAAATATAGACTGAATAGACACTGTGGTCACTGTTACTGAGCAACTCCAGCTGCTTAGCAAGGGTTTGCATGCTAATCAGAACTAAAGGAGCTAAAATGCACATCTAATGCAAAGCCAAAAGCACGAAAGTCCTTTCCAAGGCACATGAAAAACTAAAATTTCAGAGGCTCCTACAGATTGGTGTCGGACCTTGTTTTTCACTGGCTTGTGTTTGTGATTGCGTGGGGCCTTTCTTGACCAAGATCAGTATTTAGAGGTCAATTCCTCAATAGCTTTTAAAGGACGAATGAACGGCTTTCTGCCAGCCCTGGCTGGGTTTAATCCTGCTCCCAGCTCCACTTGTTGAACCACCCCTGATAGCCACAGAGCCCTTTGCCCTCTCCCCCCAGCACACTTGGGTAGCGCAGGGATTTGCCAGGCAAGCACTGAGCAGTGTGTGGGGCAGGCAATCAAAACAGGAAATCTGAGGATTGACTCGTAGCAAACAGCTCTGAAGGCACTCCAGGCTGAGCTGCTGTGCTACGTCTTGCTGAAGCAGTGTCTTGATTAAAGACTGGAAGGTGATGAGAAATAGGCAAAGTTTTTACACATCCTCCAGGGGAGATGAGACAAAGTACAGTTTGCTGAGCCTGGCACCTCTCCTGTGAAACCCCCCAACTAGAAATTATAAGAAAGAGCAGAAGTTACGGCAAAGTTCAGCATGTTGTTCGCAAAGCGAGATCCACGCTACCTCTGAAGGAGCCGCCCGGGCCCCTGCGGGTACCGAGCGGTGTAGAAGTCCCGGCGGAGGCTCTC
>NW_008237227.1:1279496-1285180 GCF_000691975.1 Corvus brachyrhynchos | reverse complement strand
CGGCCTGCAGGGAGCTGCCTCTGCTGGGGTTGCAAAATGCGGAATATGGGAAATTTTCTTAAGAAAGGACGCTCATTAGTGTCTGATCTTTGCAGCTTTAAAGCCTAATCAACAAGAAAGGAGATTTAAGCCGTGCAACAACAGCTCACGAGCTCTAAGTGGTGTCCTGGTGTTGGAAAGAGAAATTCCTTGTTGGTAGAATTGCCTTGCTAAGGTTTAGGGCTCCACGCGTTTCAATGATCTCAGTCCTGGGGGGAAGGTTGACAGTGCCTGGGGAGAAGGATGTGCCACTGACAGTGGGCACACAGAATGCAGAACTTAGAGGCCACAAGGACATTTGGCAGAACCCCCACGACAAGGAAGAAACTGATAAAGGCAACCCAGCAACTGTGCTGAAATCAGCTCTGATGGGTCAAAGGCAGTTCTGGCAGGGGCAGATCATGAGCACCGACTCTCGGACCACTGACCCAAGAAACCACTGACCCAAAAGAAGAGAAAGACTGAGCACCTGGACTAGTTAGCATGAGAAACGAGAGAATCATTAATCAGTAGAAGACAGAATGCTAATTAATGAGAGAATGATGTAACTTGCAGCCAATGAACATCAATACCTTCATTTGCTAAAATGTATAAATAGTGAAAAGTTTTGATAGTCATTGCGCTGGCTTTGTGGATTTGCCACCCAGCCCACTTTCCGTGCAGAAATGTAAATAAATCAAATACCTTGACTCAGTGTTGGATTGGCATCTTGCACACTGGGTGAAAGAACCTATTCTGGGACAACACTGGCATTTAATGTGTGCTCCCAGTCAAGCTCTGTGCCCCTGGTCCCTTTGGGTGTCACTTCACACCAGCCCCTCAGCTCAGCGCAGTGATGCCACTGTAAAAAGAACTGAGAGGTGGTGGGGGGAAACATAGTTTCTAACGTTACAAAATGTATCTGTTGCTCTAAAATGTTATTTAAGGGACAGAGAAGATTCTTACCTATACATTATTATATTCTTATTTATATCTCTATAATCTCCCATTTGTGTCTCTTAGCCTTTAAAAGTCAGTCCCCGGGCAGAATGGCTACAGCATCTTCCCTGATCTGGAACACGTGTAGACAATTTTAGAAATTGATTTACATGTACAGAAAGTTTCTTCACTCAAAGCAACCTTTATTGCTGCTTTTATACAACCTTTATTGTTATAGCTGTTGTGGTGGATCGCTCCAGCTCTTCTGGCATTTATTATATAATGTTAAAACCCCCCCCAAACTAGGGGTAATACTCTGTATTTGCTTGTAAAACAGCATGTTCTGGGAGTTTATAAAAATGGTGTAAATGATGCCTTGGAGGGCTAACTTGTCTGTTGCATTTTTATTAACCAGAATGAAACCAAAGTTCACTCTAAGTTGTACTCTGTGTTTATGATTTACAGGTCTGATCTACTCGTCCTTTAATAACACAACTGCTGTAGTTGTGATAAAACAGGCATATTCTGAGCCTGAATAAATGCAGAAGAAAGCAGTGTTCAGGAAAAGAGAGCTCATAGAAAAAAAAAAGAAGAAATTTCTACATTGTCATGGAAAAACTCCAGTAATGTTGAAAGCTTGTCTTTTTTTCCTTTTTTCCTTCAAGATGAATGGAGTTTGGTAGTGAGAAGAAGAAATGGATTTCAATGTATACAGCAGAGAAATTTTAAGTCTTGGAAGTTGTGCAAGGACCAAGTCCAAAGGCCTGAGCTTAAACCCAGCTCCCAAACCAAAGGGGAAAGATAAGTGCATGGCACAGGCCCCAGGTATGCTTCTGGCTGTGTTTTCCTCTCCCAGCGTTGCTAGTTTCACAGCAATCAGACCCAAGGCTGTGCAGCTTTGCTACACCTGACCCCATCTTTAGCATGAGAAGGGTGCAGGCTGCAGAACCTGTCAGTGCACTCAGCCTTGGGAAAATGTTATCAGGATGGTCCAGTTTGTTCCTGTAGCTTTTGTGTGATTCCCCAAGAGCTTGTGCAGGTCCCTGTCAGCCCTGCTGTTCTAAAGCTGTGCAGGGGCTGCCTGGCAGTTTGTGCTTTGCTGGAAAGCAGCTGTGGGCTATGGAACCACAGGACAAAGTGGCAGCTTTCTCCAGCCCTAGGTGTGCCAAAAGAAAAGAGATCTCACTGTTCCAGACCCCTATGATTACTGGTCTTTTAACCACACATTAGAGGATAATGCTCAGAAAATACACCTGGCACCCAGCTCTGGAGAAAGGCTTCTAAGACAGGAATAGCAGCAAATCCTTAGAAACTCCAGCACTAGAAGTGGGTATGAGGGTATTCACCAAAGGACAGGTTTCAATGGATGTGAATGTTGTGCTTTGTCTTCTGAACCTCTCAGAAAGTGCCATAGTAGAAGAAAAAGATTCCTGCTTCTTTCTGAGCTGGAGCAACACGAATGTGTCAAGTCTCCTACAGCCCCCTGGGATTATCAGCCTGTTCAGGAAGCGCTGAATGATAAAAACAAGTGCTTTATTTATAGGAGCCTCAGCTTAATTTTTATTCCAGTATATCAGTGCTGCAAGGTACTCCAGAAGAAGCACCTTGATTTGCTCTAACCTTACTCACACAGAACAAAAATTCCTGGAAAATGCTTCTTTGACAGCTGGACAAACCCTGTCCATTTCTGCACCCAGACACACTGGAAAAGGTGAATGTGCAGTGATGTCCCAGCTGGAGGAGCAGAGTGTTTCTGTGGGAACAACCTCTGAGGAATATGGAAGGTCTAATCACCTGTATTGTGCAATCTGAGTGGGGATTTGTGGTAAAACCCATGGCCACAGTGCTGAGAGGGGCAGTAATTCTGAAAACTTACTAGTTCTTGTCATCAGCTGGTCTAAACTTCAGCCCTGAATTAAACCTTGCTGTTGAAATGACAGCTTGGAGGGCCAGCTAAATCTAACAACAACTGTTTTCTGCTTTCCCTTTTACAGCTATGGTTTTTAATTCTTTTTTTTTTTCCCCTTAAAATATTATCTGATGTAAAAAGATCTTTGAACTCCTCCCCTTCATAATTTTTGTCTGGCCCCTTCATGTATGGTAAAAGCCAATACTGGTAAACATTTGATCACAAAATAGTTTTCAAAGTCTTCTTTGGTCAGCACACCATCAGGAGGCATCCTCTGATAACTTTAAGGTCCTTTTCCAAACTCTCTCCAAAACCCAGCCTCCCAGAGCCTCAGTGAGCTGGAGTTCAGGGCCTCAGGGCTGGCACAGAGAGCTCTCACAAAGGCATAGCTGGAGCAAGTGTGATAACTACAACCACCCAGCAAGGCACATTGTGGGCCATGGAGTATCATCCTATTCCAGAGTTTAAAATTCTGCTGAAGAACCACAGCTTCTTTCAGCCATGAAGGTTGTTTCAGCTTGATGTGATAAAGACATCTTTAAAACCTTTTTCACCCTAGCTGGGTATCCTTTAAAGTGTTTTTTTCTCTAGTGAAAAAGGGCTTTAAATGTCTTGGAAGCTTTGCTTCCTGTTTTGTCTTGTAAAATAAGGCTGGGCATAATTAAATGCAGTTAAATGCCCCTGTTAATACATTTAATAACTTAAAACATAGCATGCAGGTGGAGAACAGTCGTATATCCAACTCTGCACTCCCCCTTAGAAACAAACAGCTCATTTTTGTTTAAAATGTGTGTGTGCAGGTGTGGAGAGCAGTGACACAGCCCTGTGAGCACAACAGCTGTTGGTGTGGAATCACAGACTGGGTTGGGTTGCAAAGGACCTTAGAGCTCATCTCATTCCATGCCCTGCCACAGCCAGGGACACCTTCCACTAGGCCAGGTTGTTCCAAGCCCTGTCCAACCTGGCCTTGAAGGACTTTTGTCTTACTGAGGCTTTACTCTACTCCTTGGCTTGTTGAAACCCAGAATTACCCCTCTAAAATTCCCCACTGCATCAAGCCTGGTCTGTATTTATGTATATTTTAGCACCCAGTCCTGCGAACACAAAGCCATGGACAGCTTTGCACACATAAAGCTGGTTCTGACAGATATGTTAGCAATGTACAAACTCACAGCATTTCCCAACGAGTGGGTTGCCTGTTCAGCATTTATCTCACTCTGTACCACGCTGGGCATTTAAGGTTTAAATTGTCTTAAATTTCAAACGTAGGACCTCAATTTCTCCTTGCTGGAACAAAGTATGTTGGTTATTTTTAATAATACAGGCCTATTTCATGACTTTCGAGCTCTGATATTTGCGTGGTTTCGAAGCAACACCTCCTGGCAAGCCGTGGTATTGCTCGTGCAGGGAGAGACCTTCCTTGCGGGATGATATACAACAAACCAGGAGTGCTGTGGAGTGATAGAATCACAGGATGGCTTGAACTGGAAGGAACCTTAAAGCCCACCTCATTCCCTGCAGGGCAGGGACACCTTCCACTGTCCCAGGTCGCTCCGAACCCTGTCCAACCTGGCCTTGGACATTTCCAGGGATGGGGCAGCCACAGCTTCTCTGAGAAACTGTTCCCAGACTATCAGTGACCTGCAGCAAAAACCTTTCCTTGCTTAGTGTGCAAATCAGGGTGTGATGGACGTGGCTGCTCCAGCTTCCACTTGGGGAGAAATAAAAGTTGGGAGTGTTGTCCAGAATTCTTTAAAATGAGAGCACACATAAGCACTTAGTGCTGTCTGACAGGTATTGCTGTGCTTTTCCTTTGTGTGTGTGTTTATACCACAGGTGCTGGTTTACAATGGATGATATCACCACAAACCAGGCAGGACTTTATCCATTAAAGAGCAAAGCCAGCAAGGGATGCTTGCTGTCATCCCTATAAATGGTGAATGGATGTCAGTGTTCATCTTTGCCCTCTTAACTTGCTCTCTTTTCCCTATCCCAGCATAAAACCGACTATAGAAGCAGAAAATAGAAATATGAAGGGAAATTCAGAGCCGTTCCAGAAACCTTCCTTAGTGCTCTGAGGATCCCATTCCCTGAGCACTAAATCAACGTGGGTGTCCTTAGGAGCAAACAAAAATACTACAGAAGACTTGGAAACATCACGGGACAAAGAACAAGGTGACAGTGCCCTCACTCACAGCACCACGCGTGGTTCAAGGCGCTGTTGTGCTGCACCGGCATCCCGTGGAACAATCCAACACCCTGGAACAACGCGAGGAGTCGGACTGAAGAACGGTAGGCGATGGATGCAGAAGGCTGAGATGTGAGGTAAATGTTCATATGGTCACAGTAAAAGCGACACAAGTCCCTGTAGAGGGATATTTCTTGAAGGAGACAGTAACATTGTCAACGAAGGTGATAAAAAGATACATTTAATCAATAAGTTTTTCTGTTCTCCAGTCCAGATTCGTTGATGTCGCACTAAAGAAACTCTTTTGTGTCCAGCTGTAAACTACAGTGTTGAAAGCGTCTGTCAAGGCTTGGCATCTTAATATCTAGTTTGGCCACGCAAGGCTGTAACCTGGTGTTGAGAGAACTGGCAGGTAACATTAGAATACTGGGGCTGCTCTCACCAAGTACTCGGAAACAGGGTAAACCTCAGATACCAAGAAACCACGTCGTGGTTTGGTCGCCCTTATCTCACTCAGCCACTAGTCTGGTGCTAGTTTGTCTGTTCCGGCCCACGCAGGTGACGCTGTCCCAGTTCTCGGCAGCCCTGCCCAGGCCAGCTGGAATTCCTGCCGACCTCGACCAGCCCCTC
>NW_008237227.1:1276516-1278347 GCF_000691975.1 Corvus brachyrhynchos | reverse complement strand
CGGGGTGCGGGGGCGCAGGGGTACGGGGTGTGCAGGGAGCGCGATGCTGAGGCAGCGCGATGCTGAGGCAGCGCGGTGTCCGAGTGACGGAGTGCTGAGGGAATGATGTACCCTGTGAGGGAAGGCGGTGCTCGGGGTCCGGGGTGCTGAGGGAGCGCGGGTGACGGGGCGCGCAGGGAATGCGGTAGGCAGGTAACGGGAGTGCTCAGGGGCACGGGGTGCTCGGGGAATGGGGTGCTCGGCTGTCGGGGTGCTCAGGAAACTCCGCTCCTGTTTGCAGGCACGGAGCTCTCATGTTTGTGTATTTGAAATAAAAAGGGACTTTCTCCAGTTTAAGAGATCCGGTGCCCCGGCCGAGGTGCTGGCGGTGCCTGTTGTGAGGCAGGGGAGCAGTCCCACGGTGTTATCGCTGCTTTCCGGGCAGCAGGAAGCGTTTCAGTCAGCCTCCAGACAACCTCGAGCAAATCCCACCGGAGTTAAGCCTGTGGTGTCTGTCCTAATCCTGTCTGGGGGCTGCTGTCAGCAAGGAAGACCAGCACAGGCTCCAATGGTTTTGTGCCCTCTCCAGTAAAAAAAATAAGTGTAGGAATTTTGATGCTTCTCTCACCTGGCAGAAGTCTGGGAGAGTGGGTGGGATAAATTTAGTGGATGCTTCTCTGGGCTAGTGGCTTAGCCCAGAGAAGTGCAGCTCTTAAGTTAGTGAGGGAAGGCAGGAACTGTAGTGCCAGGTCAAGGGGAATGGCTTCCCACTGCCAAAGGGCAGGGATAGATGGGATATTGGGAAGGAATTCCTCCCAGTGAGGGTGGGGAGGCCCTGGCCCAGATTGTCCAGAGAAGCTGTGACTGGTCCATACTTGGAAGTGTCCAAGGCCAGGTTGGATGGGGCTTGGAGCAACCTGGGATAATGAAAGGTGTCCCTGCCCAGGGGCTGGAATGGGATGAGCTTTAAAATCCCTTCCAATCCAAAGCATTCCTCTTTTCTCCTTGTAGGGAAGGGCGTTTCCCTGGACACAGTCTCGTACTGTGCCTCATTTTTGCTAAATGAATGGCAACTGGGTGTAAGGAACACTTGTAGGTGTAGTGCAATGAAAATAAAACCTTTAGAGAAAACAGATGGCAACCTGCCTCCTCTCTCATTTGAGCTCTGTGGAAATTTTGCAGCTGGAAACTGCTGAGACCTTGCTGGGGCTTCACTTGCAGTTGTTCTTTTTACCTGTAGTTTTACTACTTCAGAGGTAGGCTGGTCTTAATATATACTGATCTCAGTCTCAAAGCAGAGCAGAAGAATACAGGTAAATACTTTCTGCATTCACTCCCAGATGGAATGGAGTCGTGATCTGATTCCTCCAAGGAGCCATTTGAGCTGTGAAACTTTGCATTTTTGTGGTAACTGTATGTATTGGGAAGCGTAGAATTTCAGGAACGGGTTTGGTATTATATTACTGCTGGAAAGGGGAGCCCTGTGCACCTCTTTTCCATCCGTCTGCTTGTCTGTTTTCCTTGCTCCTCAAGTGCAGCTGTAAGTGGTGGTGTGGTGGGCTGGATTCACGTGCCAAACCCACCAGCAATTAGCACCATATGGAAATGGAATCCATGGAGCTGTGTGTCTGTACCTGTGCATCCAACAGGGAGAGGCAGGCCCGCCCATTAGGCAATGACAGGGATCAAAATTAATTAAGCTGCTCCTGAAAGTGTTCCCTGAGGCTGCACTTCGCTGGACAGTCCTGGTGTTTGTGGTTTGGCTTTTTGGTGGCGTTTGTTGTTTTGTCGTGGATGTTTTTGAGATGAAAGCTGTGCGCTACTCCTTATTTCTGGGTGTTCCTAATATCCT
>NW_008237227.1:1273966-1276497 GCF_000691975.1 Corvus brachyrhynchos | reverse complement strand
TTCCCAGTAAAATTAATATTTTTGTTCCCTGAAAAAGTTTCCTTTTGGGTGCTGACCAAACTGGTACCTGTGAAGGGTTAAAAATGTAGAACTGGGGCATTTTTAGAATGCTGTCTGTGGTGATTTTCACCCATAACTCCACGGGAATCATTGCTACAACAGATGTTCTTGTTTAGAGAAGAAAAACAGTTTTTGCTAAATGTAAAGGTGGGAGTGCTAACAATAAATAAAGAAATCACAAAGAACAGGTGGATAAAGAATTGAAACAGATGTAGGAAAGAAGGAATTACTCTCAGTTGCTCACTTTTGGCCTGAATTGTATTTTAACAGCTGTTTCTCACAGCAGAAAGCTCTCTGTCCAAAAAGACAAAAGGTGAGACTGTTGGCAAAAATTTATATTGGTTGCATGCAGAGAATTTTTTTTTTTTAACATAAACAATTTTCTTTCCCTCACTAAGACTACGAACAATTAACCTGGAAAAACATCGCTTTTGTTTATTGTGTTATTTTAAAGTCTGTGTTAATACAGCAGTTCGTACTTAGTGGTGATTAGTGGAGAATAAATGCTTCTCCTTGTAATGTGCAAGTCTTTTATATAAGCCTTTGTGACATAGATTAATGGCTTAATTGCAATGCTAAAATACTACTTCTGGGACAAATGCTGAATTTCCAGACCTTGGTGTGGTTTGGTTTTAAATGCTTTTTGCCATGTGGCTCTTGCCCCTGCCCTGAACCTGCTCTGCAGTGTACCCATCCCATTGTGTAGAGCTCCTTTCCTGGAAGCATTTTCTTTCAGTTCCTTTATTAAAATTACTTATGCTGGATCTTACTGCTGTCTCTGTAGAATTTTTCTTCACAACTTCTCACAGGGAAGATAACTTGCCTGTTATTATTGTTTTGTTAGAAACGGCAGCATAAGCTTTAAGAAGTGACTACATCCAACATTCCAGGTGGGTCTCAGCAGTGCAGAGCTCAAGTTAAATATTGACTTGTGTAGGACTTTGGTCTTGGGTAATCCCTGCTGAAGCTGCAGCCAGGAGAAAGGTGTTGTGGCAAAGATAATCACTTTAAACCACCCCCTGCCAAACTGAAGCCGATCTGGCTGCGGGGAGTGGTCCCAGAGGAGGCTCAGAAACCCCCCATAGTGTCCCCATGCCCAGGGCTGGGAGTCTGCATGATGTGAGGAGACAGCCACGTCTGTACCTGGTGGTGGTGACAGCCCCAGTCTGTGTCTCTGTAGTAAAGTGACCGGAATGTGGGGTCTCCCTGGTGGTGCCAAGTCTGGTGGTCTGTTGTAATCTTGCTCTTATTTGTATTTAACTGTCCCTCGAGCTGGAGGGAATTGTGTGTGCCAGGAGCCCAGCTGGCAGGAGGTCTCTGCTCTGGGACCATGGCTCCTACTACAGAAGGCTCTTTGTGCTTTATTGACACGTGATCCCTAGAAAAAATAAACATTTCTCATTCTTGCAGAGATTTGCTCTCAGATATGAACTAAGCAATAACTGTTTCAGCACTTTCAGCCTGCTCCATCCCTCTTTCCTTGTGTTGTGGGCTTTCCTACAAAAGTCTAAAATCTGCTTGCTGAACTTCATTGGAAATAGAGTTCCTCTGGGACTGACAAGATAAATTTTGTTCTTGGTGATGTGGTGTGTATCGTTCTTGACTGCTTTGCTGTGGGGGGCTCAGCAAGCAACACAAAGTATATTAAAGAAAACTCATTTTTCTCTAGCTAAGAGGCTTTTTAAGAGGTGGGAGGCGTCTTGGACTTTATTTGCTTGTGGGGAATAGGATTTTCAAGCTAATCAGAAGGTTTTAACAAAAAAAGAACATCCAGTCATCTATGGTGCTTTAGGTAAAAGAATTTTGGCATCCTTTAATAGTAAAATACTTTGACCTGTCTATACCTGGGGGAATAAGTTATTTTATATCTGTGGTAGGTCTGTTTTCTGTCAGAATCTGGTTCTAGGAAGATTTTTCTCCTTGTTATTGGAAGAAGGTTGTGTATGTCATGTGTCAACTTTGTTTACTATAAACTGAGGTTTCGATGGAAGAAACATTTTGCTTTAGATGCAGGATTGGGTTGATGACTCCTGCTTTTTAACTTTATATTTTTGAAACCATTTCCTTAAGTGTGATGGGTGTGAACTGAAGAACCTGTAGAGTACAAAGTGGCTCGACTTTTTAGCATTCCTGTCAACTTTCTCCAGGTTGTGAATGCGGTGTAGTGGTGTGACTCACTGTCAGGTGTGTGTCACGGATGTGTGGTCGTCTGGTGTGACTGAGGTCAAGGTTTAGGCTGAGCTCCAGATGGTGGCCAGAGGATTACTCTGAGAGCTAATTACAAGGCTTCTTTGTGTAAGTCTGAATAGTTACATCACAAAGATATTTCTTTAGTGATTCATCAGGCAGTTTAGTGGGGGACATAGCCCACAAGTTTTTAACTTTCTGATGAGGTGTGTTTTGCCCTTAGCCTGCCTAGCCTGTGTTGAGCTGTACCCCAGCACGTGCAGGATGTTTTAATGGGCATTCCG
>NW_008237227.1:1249266-1273934 GCF_000691975.1 Corvus brachyrhynchos | reverse complement strand
AGCCCGGGCAGGTTGTTTTAGTGGGCATCCCTGCCTCTGCCAATGGGATCTGTGGCATCTCTGAACTCTGAGTGTCTCTTTTTCTCTGCATGTGTGCCCTACATTTCTCCTCTCATCCATCTCTGGAGCGGGCGAGCCGCTGTGGTGTGGGCTGTGAACAAAGGCCTCTGCCTGTGGTTTATTGAGGCGTGGTCTCCCTTGAGTGAGCAAAGGCTATTTGTGAAGTTCCCTTGGGGAGAAGGTGGTCAGGAATCCAGCCTCGGAGCCGAGCAGAGGGGAGTGCAGCAGTGTCAGCCTTGGTGTCACTGTACTGGGTCAGCTGCTGGTGGTGGTACTGTCAGAGAGGGTCCTCTCTCCTGCAGAAGGGTCTTAGCGAGGTCACCCGACAGCAAATTGCTGAGAAAACATTCATTTTACTTCATTGGTTTGTTACTGTTGCCAGGAAACACCTTGTCCACATTTCAGAGACTTGTGAGTTTTGGTTGCTCCTATCTTAGCTCAGCAGATTTGCCCTACAACTCATGGATAAAGGGTGTTGGCCCCAGCATCTGCATCTCCGTATCAGCGTGCCAGCCTGTCTTGTCAGGTTGGATTGTCGCTCTCTTAGCTGGTGCCACTACAGTTGTGACCTTTGGCCTGTGGCAGGATGGCTCAGTGCTAAGGGGGATGAAATTTCCTTGCAATGTCATCCTTCCCTGTGTCTGGGCAACTCACGTATCCCTCAAAGAGGACTTTCCCACTGATGCTGGGTATCGAGTGCTGCTGCTGGCTTCAGGTCAGCCTGACACCTCCATGCTGGTGGAGGAAACAGTGCTGGGGTCTTGTGCTGGTGGTGCCATGGACCTCAGCAGGTGGCAGATGGATGGCTGAGTCCTCATAGAATCATTTGTTTTCCACCTGTCTTCCTGAACACTGAAGTTCACCAGTGCTTGGTGTCATTGGGACACCACCTTGGAAAGGAGAATGTTTAGCAGGTGTTTAGCTGTAGGGTTGCTGGAAGGACTCCTGTGTCCCTGGGCACGGGTCAGTATGTGATATACCTGACACGGAGCACTGTGACCTCCCTGGTTCCCTTACAAACGGGGCTCTCCTTCAATGGGTTATTTACATTCCCCTAGGCACAGTGTCCTGTAGTTTCAGTGTGCTTGCCTGTCTGTACTGGGAGGGAATACTGGTGCTGGCTAACTGATTTAGTGTGCTCTCTGGGTAGAGACTCCTCCTGCAGCCTGGTGGGCAGAACAAGGGTGCTGGCTGTAAGCTACAAGGATTATTTTTGTGTTCAGTCATCCACTGCCTGTTCCTGTGGGCAGGAGCTCTCTGGGCAGAGATAATCCAAACTGTTGATGTGCTTCTGTGTAGTGCAGTCAAGTTGAGGAGCTCTGGACTGACCAAGTGGGTGGTTGACTGAGGACATACCTGTATAGAAGCCTTCTAGTGCTTCGAGCCTTAGGGAGTGTTTGCACAGTCATTTTTCCCCATGTCTAGGGCCAGAATGTACAGTCTGCAACAGAAGGTCATCATGATGTCTCTTAAAAGGATTTGTATGGGTTTTCCTTTGCTTTGTCAGGGAATAGCTGACCTTGGGGCCAGCCATGAGCTGGCTGCTTTCCTGTGTTTCTGAACACACTGAAGCAGCAAAGATCAGTCCCCAGAATCTCTGTGAGATTTGGTCAGTACCCTTTTCAGAACCCAGATTACCTTGAAGTCTCTCTTTGCCTTAATTTCCAAAATAATTCGGTTCTCCTTTAAAAAATCTAAACCTAAGCCCTGGCTTCCTGGTTCAAGGAGTGGGAGGCTATTGTGTGCCTGACCTCAAACTGGCTGCTGCTCAAGGTTCTGCAACATGTGATGCCTGGTGTTGCATCAGGTGATGGACGGGGGATTTTGTTGATTCCATCTTGGCCAAGGCATCTTGAACCTTCTATTTTGAGAGGCCCATGTGGTTGCAGGACTGAAAGAAACACAGAGTTCAGTTTTGCATCCCATGGGCTGGTGCTGGGAGGTTGTTGACAATGGCAACAGTCCTCGCTTCTCCAGACTGTCCCTCGTGGTGGTGGTAAAGAACCTGCTCAGACTCTTTGTGCTCAATGAGCTCCGTGTTTTCTTTGGAGATCACTTCATACTCCTTCATTTCCCTTCTTCCCCTGTAAGTCATTTTTCCAAGGTTGTTCCCTAAGATTTCATTTCCATCTTTTTGCTGAGACCTCATATCTCCAAGAAGGAGGTGCTGGACCACGCTTGTTTTTCCATAATTAGAGGATTAAATCTTCCAGACATTCTTTGAAGCCACTGGCTATTGCCAGAGTCACCTGAAGGTGCATTAGGGACTCTTAGGAACTTGTTTATTCTCTGTGGGATGAGAGATATTCCTTGTCCCACTTTCCCTCGGGCTAGCTCAGATTATGCTGATAGCATTAGTGAAGAACACTTCCAAGTCTGATGTCACTCTACAGCAAAAGCTTGGAGGTTTGTTGAGACACTCAGCAGGCACTGGGACTTTGCAGAGTAACCCAGGAATGAAACTGCATTTTGTGGAGCAAAATGTGCTGAGAGTGGTGTTTGCAGGGGGACTGACACTTGTGTTTGAGAGAGCGGAAAGGAGGAGCTCCAAGCAGAGCTCTACACACACATTGTGCGTGTGTGGAGTTACCTGAAGTTCAGGAGAGGTGCTTTTGAAGCCCTTTTCTTTCATCACTGTTGTCTGTATGACACCCTACTCTTCCTTTTGTAGTTCTTCCAGCAGCAAGTTGACAAGGACTGTGAGTTTGGGATATATATAAAACCTCTCTACCTGTGAGCTTGCAAAGAGCTGTGGGACTTGTCCTGCAGATATTCCCCAAAAGGGGAAGAACCCTTGGGAAGACTTTGCATCTCCAGCAGTGAAGTGTGAAAGTGGAAATGGACAGTAGATACTGAGCTGTAATTATTGGGAAGCAGGAGTCTTTTCTGGGCTAGTGGGAACCTTGAGTGTGACCTAAGTAATCTGAAAGAGCTGAAGGGTTTCACTGCCTTGAGCAACTTTGTGGGTCTTTCACAGACGCTTCCAAAAGGACACAGCGCTGATAACGGGAACTGCGGGATGCGCCGCGTTGAAATTTTATCTGCCTAAGTAGCTGCTAGTCCAATTCCATTAATGTTTGCATATTTAATAAACTTCTAATGTGAGATTTTAATGAGTTGGCAGTTATCTCTGAGCACCCAGCAGCGGCAGCAGTCTCAGAGTTTAGGTGGCTCTCAAATGGAGATTTCTCTCACTTAGAAGGCATGTGGCCTTTCCTTGGGCAGTCAGCACTTGGCAGGCTCTGGAATACTTTGATTTAGTTTGTACTGATGTACATCAACAGTGAATCTTTAATTTGGATGGAGCCCTAGGGTTAAGTTTTTGGGGGAGGCATCTTTTTAGAAAGACGGATGTAAGAGAAGCGACCTTGGTTAATCTCGTAACACACCATTTATCTACTTGGGATGTTTCTTGCTAGTGGTCTAATTATTTTGGCTGCAAAATGGGACTGCCAGGGAGATTGCTTCTAACGTGGCATTTGCTCATTTATGCTCCCAGTGCTTTTGCTTTGCCTTTTCAGCCTAATTTTGCAAACATGTGTCCAACTCCTCATAGTCCCAAGCAGGGTAAGAAGTGCCCTGGTTGTGCTGCACAGTTGGACCGAAGTGTCTCTGGCGAGGAGAGGGAAGGTAATCTGTCGTCGAGGGAACTGTAGCAAAATTCAGCAGAAAAGTTCAGTGTTTATGCTTTTGAGATAGACCTAAGTGTAGTAAATATATGTCACTATATCAGATGTAGCAGGCAAGGTGGAAAGGGACCTTTGATAACACAGTGTAATTCTCAGGTCTGGTCTGGCACCAATACTGCTGTAAATAAGTCTCTTGCCCATTCCCAATCTTCAGGATGAATTCTCAGTCTGCTGCTGTGGATGGTAGATGTGTAAGCTGTGAGTGTGGCAAGGGTGAGGAAATAATTCCTTGCAGCCTCCTTTGAGATAAGACAGCAGTAATTCAGTAATTCAGTAATTCACTGGACCATCAGATGGGTTTCAGGTGACCTTTCAGTGAGCTTGCTAAAAAGCAGGAAAAATTTAGTGTTTATCTGAGCAGTATTTTAAATTGAAGTTCTTTTTATATCTCCAGAACACCAGTTTGGGAGGAACAGCACAGAGAGTTAAGGACAAAAACTGATGGACCATTACATCTTCCGAAATGAGCCTTTTCACACTTTCCTGCTGGAAAATAGCATGTCCTGAAGGTGAGTAGGTTTGGTGTGTGACAGATGAGTGGCCTGATGTCTTGGGCCTTGACCAAAGGCAGATCCACCCTCACTCCAGCTTGGCCTGACACTGCCTCTCTGGGCTGGCACAGCCCATGGCAACTTGCTTGTGAAAGTGTGTATTTTATCACCAGGAGAAATAGGGAGGAAGTAGGGAATATTTTCCACTAATGAATTATCATTGATTTGAAGCCTTTGAAAAAGCTGGAGTGCTTAGTGAAGGAGGTGAGCCATTGGGAACATGGATATTTTCTGGTGAGTGGAGAAAACGTAGGTGTTTTGTTTGCAGCATGAGAAAGTAAAGCTTGTAAGACAAACTTTGGTTTAGTTTGGCAAGTGTGTTAAATTACATAAGGCATTTCCAAGTTTTGTTCCAGTTGTACCTCAAATGATATTTTCAGTGTTCAGAAGAGCTGAAGAGGAGTGCTTGCTATCAAAGATGGTAAAGTAATTTCCCCAAAGTAAAGAACATAATGCTTGAATGAAATTAAATCAGAATTGTATTTTGTAGCGTTTGTGATATCTTTTATGTTATTTTTGTACTCAGCCCCTTAGGGCTGTAGGCAGTGACCATCCAGTTTTGTTTTAAAATCCTTTAATAACAGAAATCAGACTGGGAAATGTTACATAAGTCCTGCACTCAACATTGAAATAAAACCAGCATTTCTGGGACTGTTAAGGTTTAAAATATCTTGGTTCAGACTTTACTCTCAGTTTAATAAATAACATATAAAAGGAAGCCATGAGCTATGTAGGCCTAAGTTTTCCTACTTAGCAGCATTAATTCTGATTTTTTTAAATTAGGCCAATAAATTCGCTTTTCTGATGGCTACTTTGTTAATAATTATTTTTTCTATTTTTTGGCGTGAGCCAACTAGCAGCTCTGAACTCAAAGACAATAGTGGAATGTAAATGGTAAAAAATAGGTGGTTGTCAGTTGTCATTCTGTCTGCACAGAAATAGCTTGAAAATGTTCAGCACTGGTGTCACAGGCCTTTTGTACATAAATGCTTTTCCATGTGAGGGAAAAATCCCAGTAGAAGTTCAGCCTACAGTGAAGTCTTCATGTGTTTTTGTAGATTTGAAGCTCATTAGCCATGTGAGTTCCCTGAACATTTGTATATTTGGCAGCAGTGAGAGCCTCTCAGGAGTGTAGGAGTTGACAGGTACAAGAGGATGCAGTGTCAGGGGATCTTACTTGTTGAAGAAGAAAAGTCTTGTGGCTGGAGAGAGAAATACTGTTCACATTCACTGGTGCTCTTTGGTGTCTGGTATGATCTGCACAGTTCTGCATAAAAGGATGGAAACCTGAAAGCCCCAAAGCAAGAGATGTGACTAAGTTCCAAAAGCTCTCTTGTCTTTCCTAAGTGCCTGTGTTTTCCAAGTGTCCTCTTCAGATGTTATCTGTGAACCTTTTGCCAAAAACCCTCCTAAAGCTAGGGAGTCTCACTGGGAAATACTTGTTCTGGTGTAGTCTGTGTTTTGCTGTTGTGTGGATGAGCAGAAATACTTTCTCTGCCTTTTGCTCTCTCTTTTCCTGGTCTGTAAAAGGTGCGACTTTAATCTGTGGAGAAAGATTGTGCAACAGGGTGAAGAGAGGGAGTGAAAAGAGGATATTTTTTGCTGTTCTAAGGCTTCTTTGTTCTCAGAGGTCAGGAGGAGCTGAGCTCCAGTGATTTCATACACTCTCCTATTACCTGTTCTCATGCTGGCCATAAGCCTAAAGGGATGGATCCTCCTCTGGATGAGTCATTAAGTAAATATCAGGCTGTGCTGGTATTCCTGCTCTGAGTACTTGTTCCTATTTCTTGTGTGTTGTCTACTCTCTGTTTTCTTAGCTGCTATCACAACCCCACCAGATTTTGTCAGCACAAGGACTTCTCACGGTGTGCAGCTGGGGAGAGGTGCCTGCACTGGAGCCAGGAGCTGTTCCAGCCTTGTTCGAGGAGGGATTTTCAAGAGTAGCTGGGAAATACTTGGAGATATTTCCAGTAAAACAGTTCTGGTTCTTGGCTCTTGATCAGAGGTGTCTTGCCAGGTGGCCTGTGGGCTGGATGTGGTGCCTGCTCTGGCTGCATCCCTCCTGCAGGACAGGGCATGGGAGGAAGTGCATCCCATGGGAGCACACGGTGTTCAGAGCTGTCACTGGAGCCTTCAGCACTTTGTTCCTGCTGGGCTGCTGCGGGGAGGGCTGGAGCTCTATGAGCTGTGCTTCTCCAGCAGCTGCTGCAGCCAGAGGTGGCTCAGGAATGATTGTAGAATCCTAGAACCATGGATTGGTTTGTGTTGGAAGGGATCTTAGAGTTCATCCAGTTCCACCCCCCGCACCACTCACTAGATCAGGTTGTTCAGGGCTCCATCCTGCCTGACCTTGACCAATTCCGAAGGGATCTTAGAGTTCATCCAGTTCCACCCCCTGCACCACTCACTAGATCAGGTCGTTCAGGGCTCCATCCCGCCTGACCTTGACCAATTCTGGGGTGTGGAAGCCACAACCTCTCTGGGTAACATATGATGACATGGTGCATCTCCTGGAGGAGATTTGCAGCTTCCATGGGGACAGGGAAAGGGTGCTTCAAGTGTGTGTGCTCACTGGGAAGCTCTACTAGCAAGGGACAGGGGCATGTTACTCACTAGCCCACCTGTGCATCATAAGGCTGACTTGCAGTGTGCACATGTTCTGATACTGGATAACCATTGGGTTTTGTCTGGAGTCTGGATTTGTGTCTGTTTTCCATGTGGAGATTTGACTCTGTCAGGCTTCTATCCTAACTAGAAAACCTTGGATAGGTGTAGAGGTCCCTGGTAGGTTCTCTCCTTGCCTGTCTGCCCCAGCATGTCGGCACTTATGGGATTTGAAAATGCCTTGCTGTTTGTGGATTAAATTCTTGTCTCATTAGGACAAAAATATACCATCAATTTAACCTGCATCTTGACAAAATATGGATGGTTTGAACCTTGGGCAAAAACTGGATGATGCTGCCCAGCCAGAATCAGTTTCCATCCTTATTTTCTCTGAGAGAGGGAATGTTTCTGGTGCTGGGTGGCTGAGACTGTTCTGGGGGAGCTGACCAGGCCATTGGAGGTGAGAGCTGTGGGGCAGAGCTGCATCAACTTCTGGTTACATCTTTATTGTACTAAAACTTCCTTCAGGGCTTTGCTTATTCCCTTCTGCCAAGGAAAGCTGTCCCAGCCACCTCCAAGGACACTTAAGGAAGTCCAGATAATTGTGGGGTTCTCTCTCTTTCCTGGCAATCCCGAGGGTTCCATGTTTTAAACTGCAAGCCCAGTAGGTGCTGCTGAGCTGTGGCACAAGCAGTGAGAACAGCCTGAGACACACCAAGTTTCCTGTAGGAAGATCCCTAAGATTCATCCCCGCATGGAATTTACAGCCGGTGTTGCGGCAGTGGATTTCACAGCTTGGCTGCTGGATGTACGTGGGCTTGCTGGGATGTTCCAGCTGCTGTGTTGGGAACCATTTGTTTTGCTTTAACTGGATGTGAAGTATCACCACTGAGGCCTGATGGATCCCCTTAATGGCACAGTGTACAATCAGCATCAGCCTGAGGCTAGCTGCTCACCCACTGCACTGTAATTAACTTGCCATGAGCAAAACTTCAGGAATTCCTGGTCTGGGACCTTTCTATGCCAGGAGTCGTCTGTAGCCCAGTTTAGTTAGAAAGTGTCCAGACTAAAACCACTGCACACTTTTATTTTATTAAGATCTGCTGTTAAGAAAATAATTTTTGCTAAGCAGAGCACTTTAGGCTGACATTTAGTGGAGGAAATACACTGTAAAAACCTGTAATCACACTGGAGGGAAAAGGAGACATTGCTTCAGATTCCCATGATGTTTTTTCCAGCTGCCTGAGTAAAACAATTCTATTTTCAAGATATACTTATCCCACATTTAAATATTGTGTGGATGCATTTAAAAAATGTTTGATTATGTTCTGATTATGTGTGACTTTTGGATACTGATTAATAGATACAGGTGCAGCAATAAAGGAACTGTAAATGTGCCAGGTAGTGTTGCTTGTCTGCAGGTCCCCTTATCAAATAAGATTATATTGTTTCTTAAGCACATTGCACTTGCCATCTTGAAGCAGAATTACGTTTCTATTAAAATAATGTTTGCCCAGTGCTTCCAGGTAAAGGAGAATTCAGCATTACTCATAAGGACCACAATCTACTTTTATTTAATTCATTTACCACTTGACTTGGTCTCCATTCTCTGGTGCCTGAGCATTGCATTGCCTGCTATTTTGGAGTAGCTGTGTTTGGAAAGCTGCTCAGTTTTTTGTGTTCTGATGTCTGTTACCACAGGTTTTTTTTGCCTTGAGATCTAACTACTGTCTTTGAGTTGATGCATCTCTTTTAATCTCAGCTTTAATCTCTGGTTTTCTCTTTTTCGATTTACACAACCATGGTAAAAGCAACCAGGTTATCCTGGGGTCAGTTTGAGGATAACAAATTCCTTCTCTCCTTCCTTAAGCCCCAGTGCAAATGAAGAAAGCTAAATGTACTGGCTGTTCTTCATGCCTTTTTGCCCAGTGCAGAAGCAAATTAAGCTATTTTGACCTTTCTCTGACACTTGTAGTCAGTGAAGATGAGGGGAAAGGCTTTGTAAAAGTAAATGAAGTCGGTATTGTTTTTTCTAAAATTGTTATTGATGCACTCTAGAGTGCTCTAATTAAAGTCCCAGCCTGTGAAGGCAAGTGCAGGCAATCTCAGCTGCTATTTCATCCACCTTCAGTGGTTTGTCCATCTTTGAAGTGCCCTGTGACAGGGGTTTGAGGTGGTGGCTCTGAGTGGGTAGCACACACCTTTGGTGAGCTCTGTCCTGCCCTTCTCCTGGCATTGCTGGTACTGCCAGAGCATCACCTGGGTGGAGTCTGAGCTGAGCTGGCTGAAATCAGGGGCCCTGCCACTGGTGCATGACATGGAGCAGAAAAGGGCTCACAATAAACTGGACGGTTTCAGAGAATCCCAGAATGGTTTGGGTTGGAAGGGACTTTAAAAATCCTCTCATTCCACCCCCTGCCATGGGCAGGGACACCTTCCACTGTCCCATCCAACCTGGCCTTGGACACTGCCAGGGATCCAGGGGCAGCCACAGCTTCTCTGGGCACCCTGTGCCAGGGCCTGCCCACCCTCACAGGGAAGGATTTCTTCCTAAGATCCAATCTAAATCTCTCGTTTTTTAGTTTAAAACCATTCCCCCTTGTCCTTGCATTGTCCATTGCAGCTGTAGCTTAGGAAGGAAAGGAGTATGCGTAGTTTACCACCCCAAACCCGATTGTGTGCTGCTATTTAATAAACATATAAAATTATATGTTTCTTTTCCGGGTTAAGTAAAGGTGGCCCGTCCACCTGGTCAAATTCGAATTTGTAGCCCAAATCTGGGCAAGACACGATAGAGCGGATGAACCCCTCCCACCCAAAACCAATTCCACTGTCCAGATCGAACCACAGAGGGAAGGGGCCTTTATTATACAGGTACAGGTATTCTAGCTTTGCTTACAAACATATGAACTATGTCAACGGAAGAGAAGAGCGCTCTGGATGCAAGGGTCCGGGCTAATCTCCCTAGCCTCGTTTTAGAGAGTCCCATGGCCTCAAGCAACTCAGAGTTCTTCTCATACCATTTCCCCCGCGCTCCTAAGGGGAAACCCGTGAACTCTACAGAAGTTACATTAGTGAGGTCCTGAATCTGCGGGAGAAGGCGTTGATATTTCTTTGCCTTTTCTGCAGCGGCCTCTTTCAGTGAAGAGTTGCTGTGCTCGTATCGCACTGTAACGTCCACCACCAATGCCTTTGCCTCTTTAACGAAGATTAAATCTGGCTTAAATAATTCGTTTTCTTCATCCCTCAAGTGTGGCTCTTGGAAAACAGTCCAATTCTCCCTCTTAGCTTCATTGCTAAGGGTTTCGCAGATGGAATTATGCCTTTTAATTCTGGCTTCTTGAGTCATTGGACAGTTTCCGATGACATGGGCAGCTGATTCGTATAGAGCGCCACAGTGTCTGCAAGATCGAACACAGACATCGTGTCTACCCCTTGCCAGAAATTCTCGAGTGGGGTAGACATGAGCTCTTAATTGCAACGCCGTTATGAGTTTTCTGTGAGGGATACCCCGGTAATGCAACAGCCAATCATTACTGATCTTATCGTTCTCAAAATTTCCAATCCCGTGGCCCTGGGCAACCAGATGTTTCCATTTATTAAACTCAACCTTCCGCCAGTCACAAGGTCTAGGAAGGTGTAGCTTGGAACGTGGTGTCTCCCACTCTGACAAGGCTTCGCTACTCTCACTGACTATTTCCATCACAGGGATGGGATCCCAAATCTGGGGGATGGTTTCTCGAACTCCACCAGCTTTAATCCATAATTTCTCATAGAATAATTCCAGATGTTCCCCTTTCAAAAAAGAAACTAGCGTCCCATCCGAAGATTGTGCTAATTTGTGCAATCTTCGCGCTTGAATACTTGGTATAAGCGCCGCCAGCTTAATGAGTCCCAGCCCTCCATCCTTAAACTTCGAATACAAGATGGCATCACATGTACTAGTTGGAAGATGAAGCCACTCCTTGACCGCCTTCTTTATCATAAGGTCAAGGGATTCGAGGAGCCCAGATTTTACGTCGGTATGGTCGGCCAGATATATCAGTCTAGGGATGGTATATGTCCTGAGTATATCGGTCTTCTGAAGGGGTTTAAGTGGTGCAGACGCAATCCGATTAAGCCATACTTCAAGTTTCTCTGGGAGTTTTGGATCAGCAAAACCGGTCCAAGGATCGATCTGCGTACCAAGATATTTCTCTGAGCTTCCTGGGTCAATCATGTTCAGGGGAGTTCTTCCAATTTGCCAAGCAGGACAATCATTGATGGTATACGCGTCCTTAGTCGGCTTGATGTAAAAGCCGTGGCATTTCTCCCCTTGAGTTCGGAGGCCAGTATGTTCACAAAAGGTCTCCAAAATTTTGATGTTAAAACACATGCCTTCCCAGGAATCGCTCAGGAGTACGAGATCATCGGCGAAGGCCATGGCCGTAATCTTAAATCCTCCATGATGGAATCCAAATCCCTCTGTTTCCAATTTACACAGGAGAGGATCCAGCGCCAGATTGAATAACAAAGGTGACATTGGGTCGCCCTGTTTAACACCGGAGCGGATGTTAATAGGGTCTGTCTTCCCATTTTTGGTGACGATGTACGTTTTGATATTCTTGTACATCTCACCAATTAGATGGACTATATGGGAATCAACCCCCCTCTTAACCAAGCCAGCAATTATATGCTGATGGCAAACGGTATCAAATGCCTTGGCAATACCCACAAAGACAACCCCCAAACTTCGATGTTCCTGTTTAGCCTTTTTGACCAAAAGCTGTAACAGCTTAAGGTTCTCGGAACAACCTGATGCACTGATAAAACCCCGTTGTCTGGGATTGATGGGACATGCTCGAACCAGTCTCGCATTTGCGATCCTGGAGAATAACCTAAACACCACTGAAGCAATGGTGATAGGCCTCCAGTTATTGATATCACCAAGTCTCTCCTCATTGGATGACTTGGGTATCAAAACTGTCCGGCAGTCCCGTAGTGCATCGGGTAAAGTTCCGGTGGCTAGCCAGAGGTTGAAGATCTCTTTCAACTGGGAAAACTTAGGGTCTGCTTTGATAAGATGACCCAAAGTAATCCCATCTGGCCCAGGAGCGGAGGTTTTAGACATCTCATTCAAGTTTTTACCAATTTCTTTTTCAGAAATCATGTCTCGAAACACGGTGTTATCTGCTTCCCTATATATAGGGAAGGATTCAAGACCACTAAAACCAACAGATGTTTCCCATCTATCCTTAAATGCCTTGTGAATATCACCAGATGGTATCTGGCACTGGAGGGCTTCCACGTTATCCAATATAGCACGTGCTAACCTCCCTCTATGAATTTGGAACAGCCTCTGATATCTTAGATATTTTCCCTTCTTAACGGCCCTTTTTTGCATCCACTTAGTTGTTTTCCCGGATGCTTTTTGGCCTTGAGGCCTCCGTGGCCTTCGCGGCTTAGACCTTTCTTGGTTAAGCTCAACCAAGCTATCCCGAAACTTATCATACACTTCGTTCACCACTAAGTGTGGATCTTGTCCATCTAGAATTTTTCCGAAGGCCGCCTTACTTTGTATTTTTCTGTTGTACTTGAAAAATGGAGCTTTGTGCTCTTAAATGGTTGTGCTCTCTCCTGAGAGGGCAGGTAAGAAGGGAAAAACTTAATGTTTGTTTGACAGAATGTTGCAGCAGTAGCAGAGGATGTTGTATCTCAGTCCAGATCATTTCAGGTCTAGCAGAACTCCTGCTTACACTTTGCATTCCTGTTTCTCTGCTGTGTATTTCCTAGACAGCTGTGCTTGCACCGGCTGCCTTATCTCAAAGGTGATTACACTGGTATCTTTATTTGCTCTGCCCTGTGCTGATACCAGCCCTCAGCCAGCCCTCTCCGTTTCCAGCCCTGGGATGGGCAGAGTGGAGGCTGCAAAATGAGCTGGTGCTTAATGCTCGTGGCTGGGAGAGTGTTGATCACTGAGAGCCTGGGCAGCATAACTTAGTGGTGGACTCAAACTGTGGTTGCTTGTCTCAGGCACAGACTGCAGGAAATGGAAACTAGCCCCGATTTTTCCCTGATAGAAGAGTTTCCAAACAGGTTATGTGTCTCCAAAGTAAAGGCTTTCCTGGATGCACTTCTCTAGAAAGTCATAATACATTTATGTAGCATGCTGTCTCTTGCAGTTAAAATGATTGGCAGTTTTTGGGAAGTGCCATCTGAAAAAATGCAAGGGATTTTTTTTCTCACAGCACAGTACAGAAAATTTCCCTTTGCTGTTTCCCCACCAGAAATGACACAGCTCTGTAACGGAGTAAGGGGTAGGTCACTGCAGTTTGCATTTTGCTCTACTCTGAAAAGAGCTCATCCCTTCAGAGGTGCACATGGTGGTGTTCAAAAACTGCTTCTGCCATCAGCCAAACCAAATTTGTAATTACATTGCTGTGAAAAATGGGGTTGTGCAGAAACCCATTTGCATCCCTTAAAGAAATTAATGGCACCAATGGTGTTGATATTGGACATTGGGTGATACAAAGTAAAGGTCAGAGTTTGAGATGAGTGCACCTAAAAATTCCTCTCCTTTGGCTAGGGTGGCTGAATGTGATAGTTTAGATTAAAACAGGCCAAGAGAGCCATTTTGAAAGCCAGCTTTTGAAAGCCAGGCCTTTCAGCTCCATGCCTTAACTAGTGGATGCAATTATACATTTCACTGGTGTGTAATACTTACTGAAGTTTCTGTTCTTAAGTACGGTAAATGCTTTTGCATAGTGCTTAAAAGGTTGGCCAAAAATTCTATCTTGCATAAACAATAGCTCTGTTTTAAGGTTGGATAGAAATTTAGCTTATTGTGAGCTCTTGGAATGAATGCTGTCAAATGAGCTTTTCTGAGTTGTCTTAACACTGAAGGATTTTTATACAAGAAGTTCATATATATATATATATATATATATATTTATATCTATGTAAATGGCTGGAGATAAGTCTGGTAAAAATGGGCAATTTGGTTAAAGCAGGAGTTTGAGGAAGCGTTAGAATGGTTGCCTGGGGCTTCAGTATGATTTTGCAGTGCTCTGGATGGTTAATACAGAATAGACTAACTGCTAGGACAGAGAAGCCCAGAATAATTTTCCTTGTCCCAGTTAAGTCAAGAACTATTAGAGCAGTGGAAATAAGGTTTCGACAAGAGGGGAAGAAAGGGTGAGGGATGTGCCAGCTCTCAGTCTTGGTGGTGAGAGGGGAGAGGACCAGAAATTGGAATGGAAGAAGGGTGAGTAGCAGTTACCAGTGAAAATAGACTAATGTTGCATGTAAGTGCATTAGGAATGATTTTCATTCTTTCTGGTGCTTTTTTTTTTAAAAAAACCCCCAAAGTATATGAACAGTTGCAGTAAGACATGGAGGTCAAAGGAATATGGGATTTTCTTTGACCTGCATGTTTGTCAGGAAAGGCTTTTTCTCTGCTTTCAAACCTGATGTTTGGGCCATTTTAAGTCATTTCTCTCCATCCACATCCCTCCAAACCGTGCTGCACTGGCCATGCAGGAGTTTGACCCTCATCCCATGGCTTTGCTTCCCTGGTGCTGGAAGCAGGGAGGGCACAGCAGCTCAGAGGCTCCAGTAAACCCTGTTCACTGTCTAGCTCATACTTAAATGTTTGGAGAAGCGACATCAAGTACTATTTAAATGTACCTTTCCCACCTTTTCCTAAGGTATATTTCTCTCCTGTCATGTGTTGAGGTGTTGGATTGCGACACTGCAGTAGAAGTAACATTTCTGAGCAGAATATTGAAGGACCAAGATCTTGACAGGGGGGTTGTGTGAGAGGAATCTTTAACCTTCTCTCTGCAGCACCCTGGGGTGGTTCACTGGGTTCACTGGGAGTTACTCAGGAAGCAGAATTTCTAGTCTCTTTTGGGATTGCAAGTGTAACAAGGCAACTGGGAGGAATGAGAAGGTGTTGTGGTGTTAGACAACAGTCCCACGTGCAGCTGCAGCTGTGAAGGCTGTGTGCTCAGTAGCCATGAGCAGGAACCATTATGTTTTCTGGCTGATGATGGCCTTCTAGCCCAAGATGACAATCAGTAACTGAGCTGTAAGAAGAAATGGGCTCCTTGCTAAAGGAGATCTTCTGCTCTGCTCTTCTTTGCAAGAAGCTAACTCAGCATTGTGCTTGAGGATTGATCTTCAGGGCTAATTTCTGGTAGTGCTTTATCTTTATTCTCCTATCAGCAGTCTGGCTTCAGAACCCTCCAGACCTCATTCCATTATTCCCTTGGCCAAGGGAGTGTCAAATGCAATACTCCTGAGCAGTTCATTCGACCGTGCTACCCTGCCCTTTGCCCATCTTTGGGATGGCCATAAACGGAGGGACCAGTGTGTTCAGGCTTGCAGGAGACACTACAGGGCCTAGAGAACATACTTCTACCCATTCGGAGCTGATGATGTGTCTGGAGCAAGAGGAACTGTTCCCACACTTGGGTAAAAATACAATCCCTTCCCCCTCTCTCTCTGGTTGGTATTTTGCAACATCAAGGTTAATTTCTGTGGTTTTCAGGTTAAAATACATATGTTCCTGTGTAGTTGAGATTCCCTATCTGTACAATACATTTGCTTTTAAAGTACTGAGAGCAACGAGCCTGTTTCTGCAATGCCTCCCTCCCCGTGGAGCACGTGGGAAGGAAGAGGTTTGATCAACCTGTTTGTTATAGAGGAGAGTAAAGGCAAACCCAGAGGAGAGGCAGAAGGGACCATTAAGTGTTCTTTTTTTCTCTGCAAGCTCCTCTCATGTGCTGAAGGAAATTGTTCTTCTTGTCATCTCAGATGATTATATTCACAAAATCCGACCCCGAAATATCATCCCTGTATTAGACACTGACCATCTACAGTCAGAGTCTTATTTTGTGCCTTTATTTTGATTACCTTTGTTACCTTGGGCACTTGGCAGGAGCAAAAAGCCTCATCATTCTGATTGCTTCGGTTTCCCAAGATGTCTTTTGAGAGAAAATGTTGCCTGAGCTTTGTTGCAACCTCTTAAGTAGAATTTGGTCTTTCTGGGAACCATGTGAGATCAAGTGATTGCCTGGAGCAAGGGAAGGTACTGAAGCTGCAATAGCGAAGACCTTGATATCAAAGGCCACCTGCTACTGCTCTCCATCCCTTCAGCCTTGAATTTACCAGGTTATAAATTCACCTTGTCTTCCAATGGAATGGCTGGCAGGTCCTCAACAGGTGAACTGGGCAGTTTCTCAGGGATTAGTTCACATTTGTGTGCCAGCCAGAAATTTCCTCCTGCATAAACTTTTGTCTAGAACTAATACTGAATTGTCTTTTGGCCTTCTTTCTGGGTGCTCCTTTTACTATTTTCTTGGTCTTCCTGGTGTCAGTCAACAAGTCCACGTCAGCAGGTAGCTTTGACTTTCAGGTTTGCAACCCAGCTTACACGGGCACCTGGTAGGAGTAGAAATTACTGTCCCACTGTAGAATTCTAATAGTTGTCTGTTTTTTCCCAAACCTTGGTTTATTGATCAGCTTGTGTAAAGAATTTCTTATGAAAAACTTAAATGAACTCCTGAACACTTTCTGGTTGAAGAAAATGGAGAAAAATATCTTATAGTCTGTATTGATGTGGCTGAACTAAACACACACAACATTGATTAACCTGGGTCTTCTGCTCATGGTGTGTATTTTCTTTACTGTGCTCAGTCAGAAACGCATTTCTAGCAAGCTGAGATTGTATTTATGGAGTGAACTGTGTGAGTGTTGTAATACTCATGAAAAAAATCTTTGCTAGGACCACTGTCCACGTCCAGGCCTGCAGGGCCGTGATCCATCTCTGGTGTTCTGGTCACATACCCTTGTGGCCTTTCCTCACCTTGGATCTACAGCATAAAGGACAGAGCATCTTTTCGGTCATTTTTCTTATAAGCAGCTTTAGTAGTTTAGTTTAGAGTAGCTGTTCTAACATTTTTTCATTTCAGCCTCAGCACAGATGCAGCCCCATCAGTGCTGTGTAGGTTCAGGTATTGCAGTATATGCAGGTGACATTGTTTTTTTCTTTGGTTTGTTTTGTCTGCTGTTTGGCACAAGAGAGACTCCCCTGGCCCCCCTGCTGCCAGCAATTACAGACAGTTGCCAGTCCCCAGTGGGAATAAGTATTTCCAGCCAATATTTACAGCTGGTTCTGTCCTGGAGGGATGGAGCTGCTGCTGTCAGCTGGAGGTGAAGGAGGTTTCCTTTTGACTCTCCAGCAAGCAAGGTGTAAAATGCAGCTCTGGTGGTGGCTGGAAGAAGGTTTTGATGGTTTTTTTTTTATGGCTCAAGCTATTTAATGTGTCTGTGCTTTCCTCTGAAGCAGAGGGTCCTGGTCTGGGGAGTGTCACCTCAGTCCTGGTGAGGAGAGAGCCTCCCTGGCACAAAGCATGACAGGCTGAGCTCCTGGGGTGTTCTGAGAGTCTGTCCAAGAGCTGCTTCCTTGGAGTGTTCTCCCTTCTGCAGCCTTGGTGCAGTACGAGGGTGAGGTCACCAGCCAGCGTTTGGTGAGAGATGGGACTGCTTCCCTTACTCAGTGCCATCCATCTTGTATATTCAGAGTGAGTTCTCATAAGAAAAAATGCCATGGTTGTGTCACGGGAGATTGCAGTTACAGTAGAATCATGTCATAATGTGTAAATGTTTAATGTTTCCTGTCATTTGAGTAGCAGGGCACACCAGCATTTTCCTTGTCATCTGTATCTTTTTAGTGTTGGACTTGGCTTCATTCTCCAAAGGCCTGCAAAGGTCATTGTTTTGCAAGGAGAAATGCCATGACATCAGCTTTTGGGAAGCTGAAAATCCAGAGCAGCCAGCAGGGACAACTGAGGTCCTGCTTTATCAGAGGTGATAACCTTCCTATGTCAGGTGTGTGTGGAAGAGTCCAGGGTGCTGTCCTGGCATTGCAAGTTTTTTTCCCCAGCAGCTTAATGCAGTGAAAAAGAGACTTCTGGTATGTCTGTATGTGCAATGAGTGGTTGTGTCCTTGGGGGTTCATCAGGGCTTTGCTGTGGGTTTCTGTTTCCTCCTAATTTTTTTCACAAGCAGTAAACCACTTGTTGGGAGTTGCATCTCATGGTCACTTTCTCAAATACACTCCCAGCCTTGAGGAGAGTGCAAAATATAAGAATACTAGTGTATATGTTTTTAAATCTGTTCATGCTTCAAAAGAGAAAATCTGTACTGATGGATGACCTTCACTTGTTGTGTGGAGATTTTCCAGAGGCTGGACAGATTTGTGGTGCGCTATTCCCTACCTTACCAGTGTGTTCAGCTGGATCAGGCTCTCCTACAGGGCGTGAGGAAGGCTGAGCCAGAGGGTTTCCTGCTCTCATTCTGAGCCTGTCTAGGCAGTTCTTGGGCATAGCTGGCTTTGGGATAAGTGACATAATTCCAATAAAACAGTTATGCTGCTGGGGTAAAATCGGAGTCTAATTGAACCTTTGTGCTTGGTTTTAGTGAAGCCACGTTTCTCTTTAGGATTGCAGACTGGGAGGAAGACTAGATATGCTGGTGGAGGCAGCAGAGGAGTTGTCTGAATTTCAGCAAGTGGATATAGAAGCAGGAAAAAGAGTGAAGCTTGAGGTGAGAAAGATATAAATAGGGAAAGGAAATAGGCTTCTCTCTGACGGTGGAGGGGAAAGAAGCAGATAATCAGGTGGCAATCTAAGGGAAATAAAGAGCAGGAAAGGGAAGGAGAATGGAGCTGGAGATCTCACAGGGGTCATGGAATGCATTTATTTCTTTTTCAGACTGTTCATGCATTTTAGGCAGGAAGAAACACCAATTAGCAACTTTTCTTCAGGATTTATTTAACCAATCTGAGCTTACTGTTTTGAGTGGGATGGGAATAACTCAAGGAAGTGATGGGGAAAGAATGATCCTGACTGGTAAGTTTTATTTGTTAGGAAAGGAGCACAGAGAGAAAGTCAGTCCTTGCAGGGACAGTTTTGCAAGAGGAACAGTTCCAGTTGGGTCCTTTCTCTGCTCCCAGGGCCTGGGGATCCATTTTTTTCAGTGTTTCCACGTGCATCTTCCTTCTGTGTTCTTGGCAGGCAGCATGATGCCTTTTGTCAGCGGTCTGCAGCCCTGGCTGCTTCCTCAGGTGTGGTGCAGTAGCTCTTGTTGTCCCCTGCACTGTGTTGGGCTATCAGAGCTGGGAGCACTCCAGAGCTCCATGTGTGCTGCTCACCCTCGTGCTGCTGCCCTGAGCAGAGAGAAGAGAGGGAGCTGAGTGTGTTGCTGGCCTGTGCAGCTCTGTTTGTAGTGCCAGGTGTGAAAATCTCCCTGCTTTTCTCCTATTTTATTTTTATACTTACGTTCTCACTGTGTGTCATCTAGAAATCAAAGCAGGAGTGTGCAGTTCAGCAACAGCAGCAGAACTGTGCTTACTACTAATCTGCTGCTTTGCTCAAATTAAACATTTATGGGGCCAGAGACTCCTCACTGCTCCATCTCAAATCTTTCAGCCTCCTACACTGTGATGATTCTTTTCTTTGCATTTTGACGCAGCTCCTCTAAGAAATACAGTGAAATCAAATTATCCTCCACTGGCCTCTCTCCCCATCTTTCCTTTGTGTGCCCAGTTTGCTTTTTTCCCTTCACCAGGACGTACGGGGGGCAGCTGTTGGCAGAAGCAATGCTTTCTATTCCCTGTGAGTTGAGGTTCCCCCCCTGTCTGATGGGCAGAGATGTGCCCTCAGTTATTGGTACCTGTTTCTGTTCCCTGCTCTGTTCCCAGGTGGTGTCATTGGGTAGGAGCTCCTCACTCCTGGAAGCAGGGAATAACCCAGTGCACAGGCACACTGCCTGTCTATGCTCCAAGCTGTGTTGGCTGCCTTGGTCTCCATGGAGAGCAGTGGGATGCTTTCCAAGGCCTGGATCTCATCTGCCCCTGCTCTGTGGCCTGGAGTGAAGCCTGGGCAGTAGTTCTGTTCCTTGGGCACACCGGAGTGGAGATAACTTCTGCAAAAGAAGGGTTGTTCCTGAGCCTTGCCAGAGGCTTTTACAGGACCTAGTGCTCAATTTTCCCTGCCAGAGCATGGTCTACTTCTTTGATTTAAGTTTTCTAGCTTAAAGCAGTGCTGCATGGATGCTGAAAGCCCACGCTCCTAAAATAGATCGAGTAGAACGAGCACTTTAGTGCTGACTCCTCTTCAGGAGAGGAGAGGAGAGGGAAGGTAACAATGAGCAGATGGCAGGTATTAGTCATATCACCTAATTTATCTGAGCACCTCAGACCCCATGGGCACAAAGGTGCTGGGGGAACCTGGAGGGAAGGAATCCTCCCAGCAAACCAGGCTGGGTGTTGGAGTTGTGCAGGCAGAGGGACCTGAGAAAATGAGGGGACTTGCAGCCAGATGCTAACCCAAGGACAGTTTGTTCTCAGAGAGCCCTGGCCAGAGCCTGGGCCTACATTTACCTGCCCAGTTTTCCAAGCCATTCCCTCATGTATTTGACAAGCCCTCAGAGCATCACTCCTTGGAGCTCCCATGCTTTGCTCCCTCTGCAGAAGGGGTAGAACGAAGGTCCAGTACCTGAGAAATAACTGAATTCCCCTAATTTCAGGATCAGCTGAAATGGCATTATCCTAGCTTCTACTCTAATAAACACAGGACAGAAGCTGCTCCATCTTTTCTCGTGGTATCTAAATTGCCAGTGTGCACCTTGCAGTCCAGTTGGGCTGGCTCAGCATCCCCTCCCTTCCCCAGGTCCTTGGTATCCACACGTTGGCCCTGGCCCAGCTGGCAGTGGGCTCATAGGAGAGCCTGGAGATGCTCCCTCCTGCTGGTGTGCTGGGAACACGGCATGGAAATGAAATGTAGGATCTGTACAGTCCCTTGTACAGCAGTGGCTTCCAGTAAACCTGACACCACGGAGCAGGTAGGGCATGGAAGTATTTACAGAGGCAGCGTGGCAGTGCTGCACTTCCAGTTGCTTGCTCTGGCTGCACTGTTTGTATAATCATTTACTTCAAACCCAGCCTGGCCAAAAGGCAGCTGTGGGCACTGCCACAGTAGAGGGAAGGGAGGTTCAAATTTGGGCTCTTTTGACTCCCCTGTGCAGAGAAGGGGTCATCAGGAATCACAGCATTGCTATGCTCTCCCTGAAGAATGGTGGTATCTTTATTTTTATTTTTTTTCCCCATTTGTTTTGGGTTTTTATTGTTCTAAATCTTCAACAGCAGAGGCTGAATGTGTGGTCTCCTCCTCTTTCTCCTCTTTCGTTTCAACTTTTTGGCAATAATTCCTAAAGAGCTGCTCTGCTGGAGTTACTTCCATCATTTTTCACACTTGTGCTGAGCCCTCTGCAGAAGCCAAGCACCCCGTGGGCCTCTGAATTACAAATACCATTTTGGTGGCACCTTGCATCCTTGGGCTTCAGCTTCTGCCAAGCACCTAATGAATGTAGGAAGCGAGTAAAACACTTCTGCTGTGAGCTATGCTCTGATACCTAAGGGGTTAAACTAAGCTCTGTTTATTAGTGTTGAGCTTTAAATTGTGCCAGAGCGTTTGAAAATGCAGCAGTGGACAGGGCAGCAGGCAGTGAACACCGTTAAATGACAATACTGTTCAATATTTGCTGTTAATTGAGAGAGGCAGCAGCTGCTGGTATGCAGCTTCAGCCAGGATGAATTAGTAATGAGTCTGTAACTGGGCTTTTTTTTTTTCCTGGTTTAAGGTTGCATCAGCCCTTTACAGTTCAGTAACGTGGTTGGGATAGAAATAAAAACCATAGCATGCCCTAAATTGAAGATTTTGTTTTTGTTTTCCAGTGAGTTGTCATGGAGCTTGGTGTCAGCGATGAATTTGGCAGCAGTAATAAAACTGCCTTGTATTTAAGGACCAAACTTAAAGATTTTGGTTAGCTTTTCCATGCTGTGTGGCAGCCAGTGGGAATGCAGCAGGCAAAGCAAGCTCCTCCTTTGAAAGAAAGCACTTTTGGTGGGTTCTCAGGTGTTTTCGGTCGAACAGGAGTTTTGGTTGAAGTTTCTTTGCTGGCACTGCTGCAGGTGGTGGGGTATGAGAACGTTCTGTCCCTTGCTGCAGGGGCAGGAGGAGAGGGAGCACTAATTCAGCATTTCCCTTGTCCTTTCCTTGCACTTTTGCCATGCATGTGTGTTGAGCTTAACCTTTGAAAACCTGCTGATAAGCTGTTATCAGCCAACGGTTAAAATAACAAACCCTCCCACCTTGCTGAGTTGGGATACGGACTTCCCAAGGCTTCAGAGCCTGGGGATGGAACAGGAACATCATTAATCCAGGGCAGCCAGGCTGGGGGCAAAGTTTGCTCTCTGAAGAAACCAGCCACAGCTGCTGCTTTCCTGCTGTTTATGTAACCTGCCCAGCAAGTATTTATTTTGCACAAAACGCTTTATTTTGAGCTATAGATGTTGTTATGAAAGGTCAAAACTGTGTTCTAGTGGTTTTTAGCAGATCTGAAGTGGGGCACAGGAAATGAAATTCCAGCTCAGTTGAAAACAATGCCAACAGTCCTATTGATTTCAGCACAGCTCGGCTTTCACCACAAGTAGAAGAATTTCGAAGCAAATAATGTTTTGTTTGTTCAGTTCTTTAAACAAAAATCCATCTGCAGGGGTTTGCACTTGAATCCAAATAGTCAGAATTCTGCTGGTATTTTGGTAGGATAAGAAATACTAGATTGGAAGAATTCTTTGGGTCCACAATGGTTATGTTAAAGAGGAAAAATAAAATCCAATCAGCAGGTGTGTTTGTAACCCTGTTCCCAGCTGGGGTGATTTCTGTGCTGGCTTTTGGGTCTGTCCTGTTCACATCAGCCGTTTTCACCCAGTGAGTAAGTGCTTTTATGCTTTCTTATGGGCTTGAAGCTGCCACACACCATGCTGGCTTCTGGACCGGATTGTAGAGGCAGGAAATCTTTCAGGTCGGATGTGGGAAGCAAGTGTTAAAAGCCAATCGAAGGCTATAAAAGGTGGTGGTAAATGGAGCTGCAGGAAGAGCTGAACTCCTCTGGTGCTGAAAGTCCTCCGGCCCCACAAGTCCCTTCCCGTTTAGGCACTGACCATTCCCACCTTGGCTGCCAGTTATCAAATGGTGGTTTTAAACCTGTCCTTAAAAGCTGTATTTTTTTCATGTGAATTGCAGTAATTTATTCCAGTGGCATTTGGCCAACTTTGGGCATCTGGTGTCTCATGTTTTTTATGAACATCTCTCCAATTTTCTCTGCTGTCTCCTATATATGTATGTGAATTGTGTTTACAAGGATAAGGTATCCCAATGCATTTTTTCCTATTTTTGTGTGGTTTTGATTCTTTCAATCTTTATTATTGTTTCATCTGTAGTATTGCTTACAGTGTTCGTTTTTTTAAGCAAGAAAATAAACCTTCTGTTTACATGCACCATTCCTGTCTTAAAATATTGGTAAAAATTATAATTACTGGCTTTTGAGGTTTTTTTCATTGATTTAGTAGAACTGTGTAATTTCCTTGTGAACAAAGGCAAATATTTACATTTTTAATATATTAAAGTATAAATGATAAAGTTTATCTAATAAAACTGTTAAAATACATGTATGTTCAGTCTAGATTTTATTTGGAAATTGTTCTGTAATTAAAATAGCTCGTGCAGGGCTGGTATGGGGTCACAGAGGCTGCAAATTGGTACTTTCCTGTGCAAGAATATTGCTATATCATCATCCTCCTGTTGCCCAAATAGAGTCTCTGAATGGAGCCTAACCTGGACCTCATAAGCTTTTCCTTGTTGGGAATGTGGAATTACCTGTCCTGTTTTTGTGGCAAACCAGCAAAGATAAGGAGAGACCTAAAATGAAATGACAGTGGTGAGCAAAACTTAGTGTTTTTCTCAAATACAGTTGGCCCTTGCTCCTACTTCAGCAAAAAATTAGGAATGTGCTGAACTTCCCAAACATTGGGAGTGGCCTTGAGAGCAGCTCATTTGTGGTGCAGAATGTGAGGCAGATGGTGCCACATGGATTTTTTTTTTTTTGTCTAAAGTCTCTTAATTTTGGCAAGACACTGGTGCTAGGGTATTTCTAATCCCTCAGTGTGGTAATAGCTGGGTTGTGTCTGAAGGATATAAGGAAAACAGTATTTGTGGGTAGAGAGAAACTCTTAGTGTTTGCATTAAAGTTCTGTAATTTCAGGGTGTTCATTTATCTTTAACTTTATGAAGAGCTGGGCTAAGTCTTGCAGCCTGTGAAATTTGGGGGGGGAGCAGGGCAGGGGGTGGAAAAAAGATGCAGTGAGCTCAGGACTGAGAGTCTCAGTAGTTGTTGTCTCTCTCCTTGCATGTTTGTGGTAGTAACAGGAATAATGATATTGTGAGTTGTATGTACGTAGGAGGACTGTAATAAGTTATGCTTTTCCTAAAATTTGCTTAAAATTAGGAAAACAAATAGCTTGGAGTTTGGGTATAAAATTAAGTGTAAAATATCATTAATAGATTACCTTGAAGTACGTTATTTTACAGGCTAATCAAATCCTGATGTAATTTTGTAATGTGGAAAGCTCTGAGCTATTTACTGGAGCTGCTTGCTTAATTTAGATTAAAATTGTACCATAAAAGGATTATAGAGTGTGTGCCTGTGCTAAGAAAGGATGTACTAAATATGTTGAGGTATTTTTCTACTCCCAGCTTCTTTTTGAGAGTGCATACTTAATTTTGGATGTTCTCTGCTGTCTTCGAATGTGCCACGTAACATCACGATGTGCTGCGGGGATGTGCTGGGCTGATCTTGGGAGCATTTTTTCAATACACTT
>NW_008237227.1:1228282-1249246 GCF_000691975.1 Corvus brachyrhynchos | reverse complement strand
TGTTCTTTCTAGAGAGAAGAATTCAGTGCTGGACTGTCCTAGATGTTACCCATGGTGCAGCTTCCGAGGACAGCTTGATTTCTGTGACTTGAAGAGGAGGCACATGTGCAGTGAGCCAAGAGGACATGGGCTTCCAGTGCTTCTGGAACAATGATCAGGTATCAGCAGTGTTGATATTTGGATTGTAGTAACTAGTCAGAAACTCAAAAAGATCTCAAATGATAACGTGCTCACTCCTGCAGTTGTCCTTAAATTCTAAACATGCTTCCCTTTCTAAGGTAGGGATGAGCTGAGTTCACCTCCTTGTTTTATGTTGTGTCCAGAGCCATTTCCCTGCTGTCCCTGCAGAGACCTGGTGGGATCCAGCTCCCATGGGAGTAACAGGAAGGGACAAGTGCCAAAGGGGTGTGTGCATAGACTGAGGTGAAGTTAATCTTAGTGTTTACATTTTTCCAGTGTAACTTGGAGTCTGAAAGCATTTGAATCTATTAATTCCAGTGTATTGATGTTGTGAGGGGATAGCTTTAGGATATTATTTTCCATTGTTATAAGTACTTTTTCATGGTATTTCCCTGGTGATTGGCTGGAGAATGCAGATTCTGAGAGGAATCCAGGCTGTTGTAGCTGGAGTAGAGATGCCAGCAAAGTTCCAGAAACGCAGAGATTAATGGTTTGTTTTGGATATTGCTGTTCCTAGGAATATATTATCTCTTGATTCTGTGCCATATATGCAATTCTGTAGTGTAACTACATCTATTTTATGTATTAAAACTTAAGTTGTAAAACTTGTATGTTAGCAAACCACATATATCTGTCTATATGAAGAACTGAAAAGGAGCAAACTCTATAAAAATTCCGTAAGCTTTGGGGAATTAAGTTTAGAAGAATATGTGAAAAATAGTTTCTTGTTTTCTTTGTAGATGCTAGTTGAAAAATCATTTATTCTTGTCTATAAAATTATCTAGAGTTTTCTTCAGTTAGTTAGCTGGACATCTGTGTAATGCAAGAAAATGTGGTTGTTTCACTCCAGGAGACTGAAAATGGTTTTGTTCTACACATTTTCTTTACGTTTGTGTGGTCTTTGTTGTACAGAGATGCTTCATGCAGAGAAAGCTACAGATACGTAATTTTAGGATGTGCCTGAGCTGCCTCTGAGTGGGATTGCAGGAAGATGTGAGATGGAGCTACATTTTGGGATTTGTTTCTTAATATAAAAGCTGTCAATTTTTTACCCATTCTGTGAGGAGTGGTGGGTGCTGTAGAGGCAGAGCATCCATATATTTAGATTCTGGCTGTCTCTTATTACGAGCTATAATTAAGGTGAAGTATTTTGCTGAAGAATTGAATTCTCCCTTGATTTGAACCTGCTTCCATCTCAGTGAAAGCAATTAGTTGCTTGAACCACCCTGTCCTTGCTTCATCAGTGACAATTCATCAGTTGCTTCATCGACATTGCTGCTTTTAATTTATCTGATTTTTTGTGGTTAATAGACAAGGCACTCTATATGGGAGTGCTCTGTATGATGGTGGTGAGTAGAGAAGGCTTGAGGATGGAAGGTGTGGCCCTAAGGGGAGCTGTGACAGTTACAGAGGACTAGAGGTTATGAAACACTCCCGTGAAGCCCTGGGAGGTCCCAGGGTTAATGCTTCAGCTGATGTGCTTCTGAACATGGCTCTCAGTCAGCCTCTCTTAGCCATGACTTGAATTTACTGCTGTGCTGCTGGTTTTCCCTGGATGGGCAAATCCTGTGCAATACACAGCTGCTGGTTTGAGCTGGAGTACTGGCAAAGTTTGATGTGCTCCTTAGGTGAAGTCTGTTTAACTTTTGGTTGTCCCTTAAGATCAGTTCTGTGATTTAATTCCGAAAATATTTGGGGTGCTGTGCAGTGACCCCTTTGGGGTGCCTTCTCCATCATACTGCAGTGTCCAACATTGTGCTTGAAAACAAGGACCCAACCCTACTGTTGACACGTTCAGTGTTCTAAACCCCAATATTCTGCTAATCATGACAGTAACTATTTAAAGTGCTGTCACAAGTCATGAAGTGAGTAATTCTGCGTCGTGATACCTCACACAGATTAAGAGGGCTCTTCTGGGGTCTGCAGTGAGCACTGGGGGAGCAGAAGTCCCTTGGGAGGGAGGAAAAAAGAAGCAGTGAGCTCTGAAGCAAAACCTACTGAAAGCTTCATGAGTGGCACGAGTCTGGGAGGAAGATGCTGAGCAGGTTTTGTTTGCCTGGAGAATATTTACATAGAGCTGATCCACTCTTCTTGAAGGAACTTTATCACAGTACTACAGAGAAAACTGTTGGTACTAAATATAGAGCCTTATTCTGGGAGTCTCATGACTTGAGTTCTGCTATCTTAATGGGCTTTCAGCAGTTTTTGTAGGTTTTTTGGTAGAAAATCTGAATAATACTCCTCAAAGGGGTTGTGTAAGAGTAGCAAGGAGAGAAAGATTTAATTTGGTGAGACCTTGCACTCCAAGAGATCAGAGGAATTTTTCAGCTCCTGCTGTTGCTGCAAAGCTTTCAGTGCTTCCATATCTTCACAGAAGATCCCTCTGAGGTTCCAAAAGTTCATCTTGATCTTTTCCATCAAAGTAATATCACTATTGCTGGATGGTTTTGTAAGATGATTTTTTTTTCTTTCCTTCCTAGTGGAGGAAACAACTTAAGTTCCTTAGGCTGCTACTTCACTGTTTACCATTTAGAAAAGTTCTTCTCACAGCCTAAGTAATTTTTTCTTGTTGCACTTTGAGTGCATTGTTTTCCTGCTCACCACAGATGTGGAGTATGAATTCCCTCTTTCTTTGCAGAAACTGTTTCTGTATTTAATAGAAACATATCATATCTCATTCTTAGCTTCTCATTTCACTCTGTCCAGACTGAGCCACCTCACTGAGTTACCTTCCCCATCCCTCAGAGCTCACCTGATGACCTGTCTGCCTTTGCTTGTTGTTCTGGGGTGGTTTCTCACATTCCTGACAAGCCTTTCCCAAAAGTGAACTTTCCCAAAGGCTTCATCAAAACTGAGAGAAACAGGAATTTGTGTTCCTGTCAATGGATAGAAGTGCCTTGTTTGTGACAACTGGATATTTATAATTTGTGCTCAGTCCCTGATCCTCTCCATCCCCAATCCTTATCTACAGTGCAGCTGCTCAGCAGTTGTTTCTATATTTATGCAGGTGATTTTTTTTCCATCTGAACAACACTTGACCTTGGGGAATTGGACTGCATTTTTAATCACTTCTTCAGTTTCATTAATTCCTCCCTGCAATAGCTTCCCATTTATGCATGTCTTTTTGTGGCAATAACATAAATTATGGGACTTTTCTTTCCACATGGCACTAATACTGAGGCTTCGTTGTCAGGTCTTACTGCTTTTTGCAGGTTCCTCACCTGGCAGAGGAAAGGTGACTGTAGCTCAGCTGGCTTTAGAAGTGTCCCTCTTAACTGCTATTTATGAATACTTTTAAAACTTTTAAGTTCAGTATTTCTCACTGCTGGAAACTCTATTAGAGTTAATTACTGTTATGGAAGACTTGATTTCAGCCTGTTCTCAGGGAGGAATATTGTTTTTGTGCCTGTTTCTCTGAACAAATAGATCTGGGTTTCTCACATGGCCTCTGCCCAGCTGGCCACCACCACTGTCAGTCTGGGGAGGCTGTTGTTCACTTGCTGCATTAGCTGCCCTTTCAGCAGCTATAATGTCTCTTAGGTAGCACCATTTTCCTTCCTGATGGAATTCCAGAACTTCTCTTTATGTCTCAGGAGCTGGGCTGCCATCCTTCAGAAGATGAAAGTCTGCAAATGGAGTTTCTTGAACTTTCCCAGCCTCATCAGTGCATATTCTTAACATTACAGTGTTATGTCTCCTCCTAAAACTACAGACTCGAACCCCAAAGGCAGGGCTCACCTGGGACACAGGAGGGGAAGCCACTCAGAAACTCCTTAAGAAAGGAATCTCATGCCTAAACGAGCAATGCTTTTTGCCTTGTCATTGTCTTTTAGTGCCTTCAGTGTCTTTATTTTACTTTATTGTTGATTCCTGCAGTGTTGCTGAAGGCAATAGAAGGTTAAAGGAAATCACCGTAGTTGTTGTGTGCTCCTACCCATCATGGCTTGCAGAGCACACCAAAAAACACTACAGGCAACAGCGTGGAAGGTGGCTTTGTGTAAGAAACCTCACTTTTGGGTAACAGAAGTTGGTAGTACTTTGATTTGGAGACTGCAATGGTGGTACAAGTGTCTGTTAGTTTTCTTGAGTAGCTGTTAGGAATACTCTTGTGAGAAGAGGAGCTTTCCCTTGGGATATTGCAGGTCTGTGAGTCTGTGCCCGTTTCCAGCTCCCTGCTTTCATTTTTAAGCAGACCCAGAGATCTCTTGGTGGCTCACTGTAGCTGCTGTTCAAAGAGCAGAGGCAGATCTCAAGTGTCTGATCTGAGAGGCTCTGAGCCATGTTCTGGGCACAGCCCTTTTGCCTGGGGAGGAGCAACTTGGGCACCAAAACCTACCCCCAGCTTTGTTTTACCCCTTAATTTGTGTGGGACTCATCTCCCAGCTACAGGCTCTGGGCTGTGGCGACTCAGGAATGGGGTCTGAAATCACCAGGGCTGTCCTGTTGTAAACAGACCTCCTTTCCAGACAGGGCTCCTGTCTGGAATTGCAGCTCACCTTTGTGTGGGGGTTGCACATGTCCCACTTTGGGGCTTTTTCTCTTTTGTTCTGGTCACACTTCTCAGCTCTCAACGCTGGTCCTGTCAAATCACAGTCTTGTTCACCTGCCTCTGCAGGGAGGACTTCTCAGAGTCCCAGGTCTGGGCACATTCTGGATAAAATCCTATACAATAAATACATACATTTCATTCCTGGTCTTAGTAAAGTGCCATTGAGAGAATTGATTTTAAATTGTGTTGTATTTGGCCTGTTGAGTGTGTAAGAGAGGTACAAAATCACAAAGAAAAGGAAGAAGAATAAAATAAATTGGCCTATACTACTGTGTTACATGTTCAATTCTTTCACAATACTCCAGTCTCCTGTAACTGATATTTCTGGAATACTGGGGCATCAAATAGGCTCTAGTCATAAATCTCTGTAAACAGCAAGTTTGGAAGGATGTAACAAAGAAGCTTTGCTCCTTATAAAAGAGAAAGGTGACTTGCACTAGGTCAGGTCTGGACATAATGACAGCATGAACAAGAATCTGATTCTATGATTCTGATTTTCTCCTTCCATCCTGTCAGCCACTTACTACTGAAGATTAGGACACTCACAAGAGGGATGTGTGCCTCGGGCTGGGAAGAGTGGATTCAAGATTTCACAGATGTTTAGAACTTGACAATGAAATGCCCCTCTCACCACCTTATCTATGCAAATATTTACCCAGGCGTTTGCGAATCATTTGCTGTCTCACTTCACTTATTTACTCACCCAGGTAGGAAGTTTTCACAGAGCAGTCCCTCTTGTACCTCCAAGAGTGTGCTGAGTAGGTTTATTAACAGCCTTACTGCTGCATAATTATGAAATTAACCTTTGAGTCACTCCCATCTCTTTTCTAATTTCCTGCTGTTGTCAGTGGAACACGCCACGGGAAGCATTAAGGATTTGCTTTGGATTTGTGCTTCCCTGTGTGGCTGTTACGGGCCACTGTCACAGGCAGGATCCTGGGATAACTCAGCCTTTGGTCTGAGGCAGCAGAACCATCCTTCCCTGTCAAAGGTTGGCTTAGGACTTTTTCCCAAGTTGCCAAGGCCTACAAATAACCACGTATGCTATTTTTGAATATTGGCATAATATTGGTATTCTCAGTCTTCTGCAATTTTAGTCGTTCACCAGTTTATTAAAAATGAAGGTCACAGGATTGGAGAACTTGTTAAATGATTATTTTAAGACTGGGCTCAAATTAATAGGACGTGCCAACTAGAAATGTTACGCCTAGCAGATGCTGTATAACATTCCTATTAGTTATTAATTGGCTTGGAAATACTTAATTATCTTGTATTTTTCAAATATAGTGAAGAGTTCATTTTTAAAAATACTTTTAGCTTTCTTTTTGCACCCCTTGCCATCAGTTTGGCCTGTTACTTCTCCTACTGGTCTAGTTACTTGGTTGCCCATAATTCCTTTCAGAAATCCTGCTGCCTGTCAACTTTTCACTGGCACTCTTGAGATCCCTTAGGAACTTTGGGTTTTTGGTATCTTACACCCTTGTTGTATATAGTACATTTCCACCCCCCCCCCCGTATTTTCCCATTAATACTGAGCCAAATTGTATCTGGCATCTGATACTTGAGTTCTCTGCTTTTACCAATGATTTTGTCTGAGCAAGACGGGGGAGAATATTTTCTCTTTCTAATATTGAGCAACTTAGTTACTGATCAAAAGAGCTGTGTAATGTGTACTATGAAAGTACTTACCCGGTTGCAACACAACATAATCATGTAGCAGCCATCAATTTTAGGACAGTGTGGGTTGTTTTTTTGTTTCACAGTGAGTTAAGATGTTGCCTTGTACTAAATTCAGGACATTTGTGTTTAAAAATTTTAACCTCAGCAGTTGAGGCATAGATGAAATTGTGTGTTGGGATACTGAACCAAGCCACCATGGACAAGAAAATCTGAAATGCTATGCACAAGCTCTTTTCTTCTTCTGGAAACTTGCTGGGGTTTTGTTCACACTTATTTTCTCTGCTGTTTTTTTGGGTTTTGTTGTTTTTGGTTTTTTTTAATGTCGCTGCAATTAACCCTTGGAAACCTCTGAAAATTATTTTCCTTTCTATTTTTATTCTGACTTTTCTTATTCTATATCGATATTTCTCCTTTTCTTCCTCTTCTTACATGTGCTACTGTGCTCTCCCTTCTAGTTCCTGAGTTGATCCCTTTAGGGTAAGAGAGTAAATTAACATTTTTATCTGTTTTGAAAATGCCAGGGAAATCTGGAAGCTGTTTCCATCCCATGGTGGTGTAAAGCTGAGTGCTGGGCTCTGGAGGGGAAGGGAAGGCAAGGCAGGGAGTCAAAGCAGGTGCAGCTGGGATTTGAAATGGGGACACAAAGTGATCCCTTTGGTATCTCTCTCCATCCCTCCACTCCTGCTTCCCCTTGGGTACAGGAGTGCTCAGGCTGCAGCAGTGGCATTGTCTGGGCAGAAATCTTGTGCTTTGGTGACTTTTAGCTCTTAAAGAAGAGATATCTCTAAAGCAAAACTAAATTCGTGGTTTCTTTGATCTTGAAAGTAGGTAGTAAGAAATTTGCATTCCTTTTCATTTTCCCTGGCCAGATTTATAAATCTCAATTCAGAAACCGCAGTCCGCAATCCAAGCCCTCCTCCTCCCTCTGCAGAAGCTGGTATCAGTGGTGCTGGCTCACGTGAGATCAAGTGGGCACAAAATCCTTGGTTTTTCCGCCCAGATCTGTGGTGGTGTTACATCCAGTCCTGGTTTATTTTGGGACGTTACCCACTTTCCATAAGGAAAAGTGGGATTGTCTCAGACGTTCTTTTCAGATGTGCCTTACCAGAGTAAGTTTTGGGACACCCTGTTCTGACATAATTGCTTCCTACTCGCTAGGAAAAGGTGTGGTGAAAATACGGCAGTTCTGTCTCTTAATAATTTTGAGGCTGGAAATTGTTCAGAAGGAGTTTGAGGCCAAATTGGTGAATTCTAGTCAACCCTGAGACGGTGTAATTGCAGAGCCTGCAGCCCAGGTTATCCTTCAAACCTTGACCTTCATTCCTTGTCATGCTCATCCCTCCATTCCTTCCCTCTTGTTTCAAAGATACAGAAAGAAGGCAGAACTCGTGCTCTTTTTTTTTTGGTTGTCACCGCTGCTCACGCCGGCGGTCGCCAGGACTCTGCCAAGGGTTTGGGTGTCCTTGCCTCTGGGCTGCACAGTAAAGCGTATTCCATTGCCTTGGGATTGGAGCTGCCGTGGGTGCTGTGCCCACCGTTCCTTACGCAGCCCCGGGTGTGAAACTCTGCCTGCTCTGATCTTTGTTCTGGATGTTCCTGAGGTTGTGAGCTTGTCCGCCCGCTGCCGGCAATGTTTGACTGGAGCTGAATGTGGGATTTTGTTAATGCTCCTATTTTTATTTTACTGGTGCTTTTGCATCGCTAATCAAGCACAAGCCTCCTATTGTTCTCCCTGCTTCTTCCTCCCGGTGCATGCTTATATTTAGTTATTTCAATAATCATACGCAGGGTTTGTAATCCCGCAAGAAGCCGGGGCGGTGATGAACTCCTTTTCTGCTTGCCGACCGCGTTCTGTTCTCGTGGCAGATGGCTGTTACTTGATCCGCCGCTGTTCCCGGAGCGGCGGGGCCCGGGGCCGCGGAGATGCGCTCCCGGCGCGGTGCCGCTCCCGGGGGCTGCCGGAGCGGGCGGGGACTGGCGGCCCCGCTGCCGGTGCGCAGCCCCCGCCGGGCTCCATCCAGCCCGATTTCCATCCATTCATGAATCCGTGACGTCAGCACGCTCGGTGCTTCTTTGCAGCAGGCTGCAGGATTGTGTGGGTGGAATTTCCTTTTATTTTGCAACACTTCCTTTTTTTTTTTTTTTTTGCCTTCCATCTTTTTAAAACAAGAAAATGGAGCATCACATAGGAAATCTTCATCCTTGTGAGTATTTGGGGGGAAATGTGTTTCTGTGAGGGGGGTGTGTGTTTGTGTGTGGTGTTCCATGGTCAGCGTTCCCCTTTCTCCATTTATTTCGGAAGGACAGATGGATGTTGCATTTGTGATGGGAAAGGGCTGAAAAAATGATGCTGAGAAAGGGAAGAGGAGACATGAAACCTTAATTTATCCATCACTGCCTATGAATCCAAGAGCTGGCCTGGCCTTTGCCTGTCGGTGTGGTGTGCTGGACATTTTTCACTTGCAATTTTGCACGTTATCTTCTCGTGCCCCCCTTTTAAAGGGGAAGGGAATGGCAATGGAGAATAAATATAAGTGGAATATACAGGCAATGACATAAGAATTACTAGATAGTGTAAAGAGGCAGAGTTGTAATTTTTGCCTTTGGGGAATTGTATTTTTTTTTCCCCTTGTGGGCTAATCAAACAATTCCTCCTGTGTGTTACAGTGATAAATAATTTAATTTTATTTCTGAGATGAAGGAGGTGCGTTTTTCTTTCAATCAGCCGGGTAGGAATTTGCTCCTGTATTATTGAAAATAGCAGTTTGAGCTGTCTCTGATGTGCTGAGCACAATTTTCACCCCTCATTTTCCTAATAAATGAGGGAGCTGGGACTACCTTTGCAGTTAATGATACTGTTCACTGGGGCAAGATTTGTCATATTCCTGCTCACCTGAATGGGCATGATGTCATGTTTTCTCCCAATGAAAAGAAGAGCTGCTCTTTATTTTTGTTTTGGGGGGTGGTTTAGGTGCTGCAGTAGCTTAATCATATCAAACCACATGTCTCCCTTAAGTAAATGAAAAATGGGATATTTTAAGTAGATCTGGAGAAAGATGACATCAGGCCCATGTGTTTGCATATACTGATTTTAGCAGTAAGCAATCTGTTCAGTAGAAGTCAGAAGAAGATGAAGGAATGTATTTGGATCAATAATTTTGAGGGAGAAAATATGAAAATGTTTGAAAGGAGAGAGATGCAGTTGGTCTGGTTGGGAAATGTGGGCACTTTCCACAGCACCTGCTGTGTGGGTAGCCACAGATACCTTGGGATACCCTAGACTGGGGAGGGTAGAGTTGTCATGGGTTTAAAAGTTTTTGTCACTATCCTTTTTGTTGTGCTCCTGGATGTATACGGGTTTTGTTTCTAGAGAGAGGCAGCCCTTTGAACCTCTGTCTGTGACAGCCTTCCGCTGAGAAACACAAATAAATCCGGATTTTGATGTAGTGGGGGTTTTGTTTGTTTGTTTTGCTCTAACACCAGTTTTGTTTCCTGTCTTTGGGGCCTCCAGTCTGAGTCTTTGATCTAGAATGGTCCTGTCATTCAGATTTGTCTTTGTCCCCTGCTGCCTGATAGTTAAATTTATAGCTGGCATTCATTTTGACCCCTGTGCCTGGAATTAGCAAGTAACTTCTAGCACAGAATATATGGTAGGGACTCCCACTGTTCCTCAGCTATAGGTGAACTTGGATTTAATCATGTTTGGGGTTTTTTTGGTTGCATTTTTAACCTCCTTCTTTTGTCTCCTATTGTAAAGACTAGGTAAGTGGCTTATCTCCAGTGGATCAGAAAATTGGGTAATGATTTATTTGAAAGTCTCTGCGTGGGTAAGACCTTTCACAATTAGGAGTTATTTAAACATGGGTCTGCTCTAAATAGTGGCAGGATAAGAGAAGTTTTAAGTATCTCTTGTTTTCTTAGGACTATTTTTGTAGCAAATATGAGATGGTGGCTGATCAGGCTGGAGCTGTTCCCACCTGGTACCTGTTCCAGGCTGTCTGCAGTTGAGATGTGGGGAATGGATTTTCAAGAGTAGGGCTTCTCAAAATGGCAGAGTTATTAAATAAAGCTTTTTTTTTTTTTTTCTGAATACAATACAATAAAATAAAAGAAATCTGGCATGGCTTGTGTGAACAGATTTTAAATCAGTGCAGGTTGCCCTTCAGCTCTGGTCCTTGGGGCCAGGGCAGGCAGGGGATGGTGCACTGAGCCCTTTAGCCAAGCTCTCACCTGAGATCCCTGTGGAGGAACACAGCAGCAGGTTCAGTGCTTGTACAACTTCCAGTGAGTTCTCAGCCATAACTGAATCCAAATGAGTCAACTGAGGCAAATGTTACCTCTGAGGCTCTCAGGAGTTTGGCACTTCACCAAGCCCTGTCCAGCTTATGGGACTTTGTTTTTTATCCCTCCTTGGCAAAAACATCCCGTGCAGGGGCTTAGGCTTTTGTAGGCTCCTATTTTGTGACATTGCAGCAAATCACTCTCATCTCCTGGGGAGTGGGGGGGTAAATATTTCACCCAAAACACAGGCTACTTAGGGCTGAATAGCAAGTTGGCAGCTTTGGCTGGGCCAGGAGCAGCAGCTCTGTGTGTAGTTACTCCCACCCCTATAAATACTCAGTGTGTGCTTTAACCTCGGTGCTCTCTCCCTGCTACAACTTCAGCTGAGGAGTTGGTGGTTGGAGGGGGTTCAAGGCTTTGGCAACAGTTGGGTGTAGGTGAGGAGGAAGAGCAGATTTGTCTGTGTAAAGTCTGTGGTTTATAACCCTCTGGTGAAGCTGTGATTGTTGGTGCTGTTCCCTCTGGAGCCATTGTTCCCTCTGGAGCTGTTGGTAACGTAGCACCGAGGTGCTGTGAGGGAAGGAAGGAGAAAGTCCAGGCAGGGGTGAGAGGCTGGACTTTCTCAGTGTGGTGGGCTGGAGGAATGGAAGTCTCTGTGCAGACGTTCTATTCATTCCAGGGATGCTTGTCCCTTCCAGTCCCCCATCTCTGTTACCTTCTGGAGGACACCAAAATCAGTAGTGCAGCTGTACAGCTGTGACTCTCCTGTTGAAACACAGGGAGTCCAGCCTCACCCTCCTTCTGTGCCTGAGGAGATCCTCAGGTGTTGGGCCACCAGCTGCAGCCCAGGGGTGATCCAGCTGGGGTGTGCTGAGTGCTGGTCTCTGCAGGGTTGGATGGCACGAGCCGTGCCAGGCCTCAGGAGCTCCTCTGGGATGCAGCCCCAGGACTGTTGTTTGTGTGTTAGCAGCACGTAAAGCTGTAGTGGAGCAGGCTCACACCTCTAACCCTGCGCTGTCGCTAATACAGGCTTACGAGAGGCTCCTGAGCAGGGCATTGTGCTGCCTCTGTCGAGGAGTAATCCTCTTTGCTCGTGTATGGTGCTTGCTAAATACAACTTAGTACTGCTGTCATTTCCCATCCGAGATCTGCCAGCTGGATTTCGAGTGTCCTTCCCCTTCCCAGCAGGTGCACCCAGGCTGGGACCTGGTGTGGGGTGACAGGGGCCAGAGCACTGCACCTACCCCAGGAATTGTTGTACTTCCACGGAGAGCTGTTGAGTTACTTTAATACTGGGTGTGAAACACATAAGCTCTTAGTGCTGAGAAGTTTGTGTGAGTAGCTTTTACATGTAGAATGTGCTTTGCAAATGTTGAATAATTCATATCTACTATAAAAATAAAAACAAGCGTAGGAGTGAGTGAGTGAGTTTACCTGAGACCAGTCTGACACCTCACGTGAATTCAAGTGAGACTTTGATTCATTCACTGCATTCCTGAAAGCAGCACCGTGATATTGATCTTCATCCTCAAAGGTCTTTCAGACATTAATTAATTTTAATGCTACTCTTTGGAGGAAAATAGGGTGTTTCAGTTCTGTGAGGGGGGGGAACTTCCAAGATATCATTTGTTGGTAGGACTGGAACATTTAGTGCCTTCATGTGGCAGTGTCAGCGAGGCTGTAAGGCCTCTGTGAACTAAACTGGAAATTTTTCTGGTGTTTGTTGTTGTAAAATATTTCAGTTTGAATCCTTAAATCTGTTGTTATTACTTAGTAATTGTAATATAAAAACATGTAGTAATTATATAGTAATAACATACAGTAATTATATCATAATATAACAACATATGGATCGATAATACCATGGGAATTGTCAATGAGGTAAAAGTGCAAACTGGGAAGGATGAAGAGAAAAGAACAGAGCCTGAAGCCTGTGACTGGGTTTGAAAAGTTGTTTCCTGCTATGGAGACAGCTGGAAAGGAGAAAGAGAAGTGTAACTTAAGGTCATTTCTACATTTTAATCTGAGGCAGATTTCAGTAGCAATTCTGTAGTATAAAAGGCTGATCAGCATTTAGTCTGTCTTTATCCCAGCTGAATGTTTTCCAATAGATTGATGGGCCTGTGGAGGAGGGTGTCAATGGTGAGTGAGATGCCAGAACATGGAGTGTGGAGCTGCTGGTGTTCCCTGTGTGCACGTAGCTCACGACGTGCAGCAGCCATGGGGAGGGGAACAAGCAGCAAATGGGCGACTTAGTGACGCTGATTTTTGTGAAGGAACTGCATGGTCCTTGCTTTGTTCCCCTGCTCCCCAGAGGTGGGTGGCTCCTGGGTTCCCCTTCTCCCAAAGCACCTGGGCTCGGAGCAGGGCTGCTCTCCAGCAGGAACGTGCAGTCTCCGGTCCCTGCAGCCAATACGAGAGTCATTATGCAACACCACTTATTTCCTATGGCATCAGATTATGCAATTTCTGAGCAGAAGAATGCAAAGCCCTGGAAGAACACAGTAGCATTTTAGCAGATCCAAAAATACCTTCTGCAGGGTAGAGGCAGCATTTCTGTGTGTAGTGCTGAAAATACGCCGTTACGTAAGGTGCTTATTTCCCAGCCGGCACTTGGCAGGGCTGCCAGGTGAAGCAGGACGTGCTCTCCCTGCCACTGGAGAGAGGTCTCCCTGCACCACGGGAGGCTGGATGGGTTCTTCTTCACCAAGATGAATTTTTATTGCCTTTTTTTTTTTTTTTTGTTCCTTTTGATAAAATAAAAGAAGTGGGTGCTTGATTTCTGTTTCCAAATCTAGCACTGCTTCGCCACCCCCCACAAATTTTGTGACCTTATGCTGAAGGAGGTTCTGGTGAAACATTTGTCTCATGGTGTTGGAGGTAGAAATTCATTCCTATGCTGAGAGCCAGGGCAGATGCACACATTGCGTGTGGGGATAAGAGTCACCAGTTCTTTTAAGGTGAAGTCTGCCTTGGAAATCTATTAAATATCTTTGCAGGAGACAAGAGCATGCTAGGAAAGGGGATCTGGTTGATACAATCTGTTGGGATTTTGGCAGGAATACTTACCAGAGACTCTTAAAGGGACTAAGCAGCTATTAAATCACAGAGGCACCAGGCTGGCAGACAGATCACTGGTTAAATGATATGGAATAAGAGTAGGGATAAAAGGATGGTAATGCTGAAGCATTTTTCTCTGCTTTGGAGATGGCATTACTCATACTCTTCCCACCTTTTCTTCCCTTATCCAGATAGTTTAGGAATATTCTGTTTAGGCTGTGAAGACTGCACAAGGAAGGTGTTGAGGGTGATAACTATGGAGGCCACCTGCAGGGAGTACTGGAAGGCTCTAGTGAACTTGGGTGATAAAATATCAGTTCAATTTAGTGTTGATTAAGAACAATTCAGTTTTAACATCCTGTTGGAATTAGGCTTTTCCTGCTCAAGAATGAGATCTTAGGTTGTGAGAGACCCATGGAAGTTAGCTCAGCATCCTGATGAACCAAAATGATCATTGTGCCTTTGTGCATTTCTGTGGCATTCTGTCCTTTTTGGGAATCCTGGCTGTGGTCTGACTTCCTCAACTACCCAGAAAAGCTGCCCTATCCCTGGAAGTGTTCAAGGGCAGGTTGGATGGGGCTTGGAGCAAACTGGGTTAGTGGAAGGTGTCCCTGCCCATGAATTTTAAGGTTTTTTCCTACCCAAACTATCCTGTGATTCTATGTTCTATAACTCTAAGGTGATCAAAGACTCAGAGCAGGTTTCATATGGTGAGTGAGAAGGTCAAATGAGAATTGTTAGACTTGAGAAAAGATGTTGGAGTGGAGGGTGGGATAGTTTTTAAACTCACAGCTGGAATTAAGGAGATAATAGGTTCAGGTGTCACTGCAGCAGTGAACAACTGGCTGTTCGAAGAAAGAAAGGAGTTAAAGATGTGCAAATTGAAGAGCAGCTGGTGTTACCTTCTACAGCAGAGTTAAGCTACAAAGCTCCCTGCCACAGCAGAGTGTTTGCCGAAGTGTTCTGGTTAAAACCATTCCTTGGCACATTTGCACAGGACCAGTGCTTGGTGTGCTGTGAGCTGCTGGCGCTGCTGGGGGAGCTCTGGCTGCCTGTGCACCCTTCCCTTGGCGCTGCAGCAGGAAAGGGGATGGATGAACCTCCTGAGCTGCTGTGGCTTCACCCCATTGCTGCAGCCTAGGGGCCACTTCTTTCTCCTCAGCCAGGCTTGCTTGGGATGTGCAAGGTACCAAGCAAACCTGCAGCTGGCTTTGCACAGAGCCAGAATTTAGCATTTATGGGTATTTCTTGGCTGGTACATGGTGCTATTTTTGTCATTGTCAGAAAGGGTTCAGGCCACAGAGCTAGACAGGGTTCTCTTTTTCACTGGTACAGCCACAGACAAAAGGATATCACAACTAAAATCACTGTTCCAGAAATGATGCATCCCTTTTTGGGGATAGATGGAATATATTGAATAAAGACTGAATTAAATCATCATGAAGTCAAGCTTTGTTGTGATAACACAGACTGCATACAACATAGTTACATGTCTGTGCTCTCATGTGCTTAATGCCCATGGCTATGTTAAAATATTCTCTTAACATTTTAAAATGAGGATGAGGATGATAGTTGTGAGCCCTAAGCAGTTGCTACCACATCATTCAGGTGAGGATTATGGTGTCTCCAAAAGAAAGTCTCCTTATGTTGAGGTGGCATCCAAGTATTTATTGGAGAGAGGAAGTAAAAGTATGTGTTCCAGTCAGGATTCTGCAGGAGGTGCAGTGTAGTGTAGTGTTTGTCTGACAACCTGAAGGAGCAGTGTACAGCACAAAAAAGCCAGTGTTACAAGAGTTCACTTTCCCAGGTAAACGTGCTGTTTGTTGTGGAAAAATGTTTATATGCAGAAATATAAACAGAGCTGTTGCAGGGATGGAAAATCTCATCTGGGTCAGATGAAGAATTTTCAACTGCTTCATGAGAAATTTATTATGTTTTGGCAACATAATTGCAATATTTAAAGATAAGGCTGGGTTGTGGCTGGGCATTTATGTGGTATGAGATGGGAAGAGATGTGCTTCCTTGAAGGAGCAGTGTGTCTTGAGAAGGAGATTGATGCCTTGAAAACACCCAAGCTTTTGCCTTGGGCTACTCCATACTTGGCTTAAAGGTTTGCCCATCTCCTGGGCTGGGTTATACCAAGTTAATGTGGGCAAGCTTCATCGTGTGGTTTCTATTTTTACAGCCTAATGAAACAGATAATGTAACTTATAAAAATGTAATGTAATTAATTAATGTAATAATGTAACTTAAAAAAAAATTCAACTCTTCTGAAAACAAGGAGTTTGCCTTTTGGTGATGTGTAACTCATTCCCTATTAATATATCTGCTTTTACTTTTTGTTTACAAAGCAGCCATGCAAAACACAAGCCTATATTCTGAGTAATGTAAAAAGTGTGGCAGAAGAGGAGTATCTTATCCACTCATGTAATATTTTCCTCATCTGGAGACCAGGAAAAGAAAGTGATGAAATCCTGCATAGTAAAACCACATGGTTCAAACCCCAAAGGTCAGAAGTGACAACCAAAGCTCTGGGACTTGCCAATTCAGCAGCTCTCACTCGTTCCTGTGCTGAAGTTGTACACAGATGGGAGAGGACTGTGCATCAACCTGTTGTAAAAATTCCCTGTAGAATTTGAGAGAGAGTCCCAAGGGGCAGGAGAACGTGATGGCTGTGCTCTATAGACAGGCTTTTAGTGGTTTTGTTAGATTTTAGAACATTTTTAAAGCACTGTCACAAGCCACTAGTTGAGATGATACACACATAAATTCCAGTTGTGTTATCAGTGAGGGAATGTGTAGTTACCTTGTTGTGCCCACTGTAGCCAGGAGGAAATGACACTGAGTACCAGGAAAAAGCAAGGGGACTCCAGGGCTTGGCTGTAAGTAGGGATCTGGGCAGGAATCTCCTCTGTCCGTGGTAGTTCCATGTACCAGGTGGATAATTTCTGCCAGCAGCTCTGTTTCAGCCCCTAAACATGGATCAGACAGTTGCTTTTATTCCCTCTGCATGTTGGAAGTGCAAGCAGAGATTATGCTTCACTGGCTAAGACAGAAATAGCGTTCAAGGAAGCGACCTTAGTGTTCCTGGAGTTTTGGGCTGTTGGGAGATTGAGTGGTGGCCTCTGTGCTTACACCACCTTTCCAGCACATGGACTTTTGGTTTGGTTTGTGTGCTGTGTCTGGAATGCTGTGTCTGATTTGCCACTCAATTTTTAGCACAGCTCTTTAAAGGAGAAACTTTAAAGGAGGAACTTCAGTAATGGTCCACGCAAGGCATTGGGTTAACTCAGCTGTGTCTGCAGACCTGACCATTGTGTTGACACTCTTGTAAATATTGAACTTGTATAGTCAGCCACGTGCTTTGGTGGCTCCGGGGGAGTGTGAGGACACTTCCTGGATGGCTGTTTTCAGGGACAGACACAATATCAGGCAAGGTGAGAGCATGCCTTGGTAGCTGATGCACCCACTTGGTGATTCAGGTAAACTCTCGCTTTTGTATAGTTTTAAACTGCATTTTGGGCTCTCTGACATGTTGAGGTGCAGCCACACTCTTCCCAGAAGAGGTGCATTTCATGCTCCTTTCGTCTGGGCGTGGTAGGATTTTGCCTGGAAAAAAATACTTTGCATGGAAATGGAGTCATTTACAAGAAGTTGTGATTGTACAAAATTACACCGAGCCTCGAATCCCCTTCCAGACAGAAGAGAAATTTGTTAGTGCAGAGTGCATGAACTCATCAAAACAGTTCAAATCCGAGGGTCTGCCTTCAAGTCTGTGTGTGCAGCAGCACTTGGTGAAATCTCAGTCTCTTAAATATGCACAGTCCTCCCACACATGGAGCTTCCAGCTTTTGACTGGGAGGCTGCTGCAGCAGGAGCATCACTCGGGTAGAAATAGCACAGCCCTTGGCTACGCCTTTCCCTGGAAAAGCTAAAGATGCACATGCAGATCATAGACATGGGATCCCAGGCTGGTTTGGGTTGGAAGGGACTTTAAAAATCACCCAGTGCCACCCCTGCCACGGGCAGGGATACCTTTCACTGTCCCAGGATGCTCCAAGCCCCATCCAACCTGGCCTTGGGCACTGCCAGGGATCCAGGGGCAGCCACAGCATCTCTGGGCACCCTGTGCCAGGGCCTCAGCACCCTCACAGGGAACAATTTCTTCCTAATATCTAACCTAAACCTGCCCTTCTTCAGCTGAAGGCCATTCCACCTTGTCCTGTCACTACGTGCCCTTATGAATACATCCTGAATGGCAGTCTGGATATAATGAAACTTAAAATTTTCAAGAAAATGTTTTTCTTTGCCTTTTATTGGGAAGAGTTCAACATGAAAAATCTCAGCCTTTTGGTACTATGGTTAAAAAAATAGTGGAGGCATGACAATAAAACTTGGGAAATGCTCTTATTCCCTTGTTTGAAGAGATGGTGAGGTCTAAACCAACCTAATTTCATTGGATTAAGTCACATTTTGCTAAGGCAAGAGGTTGCACATTACAGAATTTACTGCAATAGAAGAGAATTTTAAAAATTCATTTCCCCAGCAAGTCAACACTGATGTGGTATGGCAGAAACCACCTTCTCCCCCTCCCAGGGTTTCTGCACCACTTTGCTTCAAGCTGGCTTGATAGGAAGCTGTTTTAAAAGAAGTGCTGCTGTTTCATGCTCTCCAAACAATGAGTTTGCTACACCACTGAAACTCAGGCTGCTTATGTAAGGCCCTAAATAAGGCTGTATCAGGCCCGTTTGAGAATAATTCCATAACTTTTGTATGCCTCCTCTCCCCATGAAGCACATACAGGGGCATGTAAAGTGGCAGGACACTGTGCCTAAAGGCTTTTTTTATTTGGAACATCTCAGTGTTGGAGAAGGCAATTTGATCTGGGAAAACAGACCTGACATCTCTGAGTCTGGGGCTTTGTTCTTGGCTGAGCTGTGTAGTGAAAAGCTGTTCATTCCCTGTTAAACCTCCACAATCAAACATTCCAGAGACAGAAAACTGCATAGAAATGTAAAAGCGAAACCTTACACTGTAGTAGTGTACTCTTGAGAGTCACATAGCAGCAAAGTTATTTTATCCTCCAAGTCTGATTTAATCCTTAATGCACTTCCCAAGGCTTAAATTTGAGATATTTTGGGACACTGTTGCCTCAAACTCTGGCCTTTACATTTGGGTGTCTTGCAGGACACCTGGCTGATGTGTTATTTGCGTTGCTTAATACTCTGTGTTACAAAACCCAGATTTCTCTGTAGGAGCAGTGGTTGCATTTTGCTCTTGTTTAAACAATCACTTGTCACTCCCTGACTTTGGGTAATGAGCAGGGGCTGTGCCCAGGAACGCTGAGTTGGGCTTGGCCGGGTGTTTTTATGAAATTCTGTTCAGGTCTGAAGCATTTTCTTATCAATAACAAAATCTGCGATAACATAACAACTGCTGCTAGTGGTAATTGTACTATGAGGTCACACTGCAGCTTCCCACCCTGGGGAATTGGTCTCTGTAATGCTGGTCACTGGCAGGTCGGGAATAACCAACTCTCCAGCTTCCTGTGAGTCGGATTCAGCTCCTGCACTGGTTTGGGCTGTGCTGCAACCTCTGCCTCACTTGCTGTTTTGCTTTCTTTTAAGGAACAAATTTTACAACCTAAATAAAGCTTTTATGGAAAGCCCATGTGATCAGGCAGGATACAGGAAGGTAATCCAGGTTCCTGGCTGTTCCTGTTTGCTGCTGGAGAGGGCCTGAAGCCCAGGGCAGGAGTTTTTCATCCTGCAGGCTGAAGGGCTTATCTCGCCTCTCTGCAGTGACCTCATCCTGAGGAGTTATGGCACTGAGCTGTTCCCCTGCCGTTGGCTGTGTCCTACCTGGCCACCTCTTTCTCCCTTCCAGTGGCTGTTTGCAGAGCCTGGAAATTTGCACCCACTGTAACTGATCTAACTTTTTAACAAAATACTTTCTATTAAGGCTGGTTTTTTTACCCCCTTCTCAGCTTCTTGTGGAATTTAAAACTAGACTTTGTTCCATGTTGCAGGCTGAGCCTGTTGTGTTAGAGCCTCTTGTTTCAGAAGGGACTATCCCAAAAAACTGTTTTTGCAGTGGGTAGCTCTGGCAGCACGACCCCCAGCCATCAGCCTGGCTCTGTGGGAAGGTAGCACCACCACGGGTTGTGGAAAAAGAACCTCTCAGTGGAGCACAGAGCAAGAGATAGGGGCACTTCTTAAAAGGGATCCCAGCTCTTGTTTAATGTGCACCCTCCCCAAAGCTCATGCAGGGAAGAGGTGGAGAGCAGTGGTGGGAGATCAGCAAGGAGGGTCTGCTCTTCTGTGAAGCTCTCAGAGTTTTACTTGCTTATGACATGTGTATGGTTAGAGAATTGAACACATCTTGCCATAATGGACATGGAGGGTCAATCAAGGCCCAGGATGGTCATAACTAGGTTGGGCTCTGCAGGAGCAGCTACAAAGCATCCCTTGGTGGACTCGAGGTACCTGTATCACCGGGCTTTGTTTCTCTAACACCTTGTCTCGAGGGTTTGCAGAGGGATCCTGAGTTTGTGGGCTGTGCCAGGCCCAGGAACAGTGGTGGGACTCAAATCATAGCTGAGCTGGGGCCAGCTTCAGTCTGATAATGCTGTGGGAATTCTCTGCAAAGAACCTTTCATGATTTTGACCTTTAGGCTCTCATTTAAAATTGTGGTGTTTGTTTACTGGGCAATTCCTGCAGTAGGTTACCGAGAGTATTGCCCGAGTGGAGTTTCTGTTGGAACCATTTATTTGTTTCTTTTAGGGCAGTAATTATTTACCAAGTATCAGCGGCTGTCTGGAAAGTCTAGTTAATTATCAGCTCACCTCAGTGAAACTGCACGTAGTGAAAATACTTAAATAAAAAATTGAAAGTTGTTCTTTTTCCTCTTGTTTCAGGTACTGGGCCCACGTGTCGCGTGTGAGTTGTGTCCTACAAATGCTCTGAGCACCCCCTCGGGCCGTCTCCTTGATGCACCCTCACGGCATTATGGCCAGCACTCAGGAGCGCCTGAGCCTGTCTTCCTCTCCCAACTCCATGGGCAAAGCGTTCTGTGAGGACAAAGACTTGGGGAGGTTCCCCGACGAGCACCCCGCTGCCGGGAGCCACCCGTCCCCCGAGCTGCTGGAGGACGTGCGGGAGCGGGGCTCGCTGCCGGCCGAGCTGCTGGAGGGCGTGAGCAGCCCGGGCACGGC
>NW_008237227.1:1215898-1228116 GCF_000691975.1 Corvus brachyrhynchos | reverse complement strand
GGTGCCTGCGGCCCGTGTGGAACATCATAGGCAAGGCCTACTCCACGGACTACAAACTGCAGCAGCAAGGTAAGAGGGAGCCACCTGCACTGCCTTGGGCTGAGAGGAAGGAAGGAGCCCAGGGCTCTTCCCCAGCTCTCCACGTGGCCGTTTTTGTCTTGCCCAGCCCTGTCACGGGTTTCCAGGGATAAGTCCTGCACTGTAGAGCCGACAGCTGTCATGTGTGGCAAAGGCAGCTCGTGATGGAGTCAGCACTGACTGCCCGCTCTGCCCCATGGCTTGGACCATTGTGACAAGGCCTGGATCTGAACTGAGCGTGGGGATCAGAAGGAATTGTGTTGAGTTACTTGGTACAATCCCTGTGTTAATTTCTGGAGGTTTTTTATGCCAGATGGAAAATACTCACATAGGCACTTGCACTTCAGAAGCTGCAGGTGAAGGCTGTCCCCAATTGACCACCAAATAGCGGGAGTATTGCTTCTCTTTTAAAATGACTTTTATTTCTTTTTATTCAGGAGTAATTTTCCTCTTTAAAATATCACTTAGTACTTGTCTTTCCAGAAATATGTTCTTTAATATTTATACCTTTTTCATTTAGATGTGTAAGCGTAAATGTGTAAGTGCATGTGAGTATAAATATATATAAAATCTGTAGCTTGGGAAAAAGTGATGTCCCAGTTGACTGCATATATATCTATACATCTTTCTCTATATATATCTTTAGGGAGTACTGAAAGCTAAAGAGCAGAGTATGCTCTGCTGTTGGTGTCTGATTTCTCCTCTAGCACAGGGGGAGGGAGGTGGCAGATGGGAAAAGAACAAGCTGTCATTAGAATTAAGGAGCTGAAATGGTTGAGGCTTATGGAAAATGGGAACAGCCTGGCCACCACAGTACCATGGGGCAAAGTCTCCTTTGAGCATCACTCAGTAGTAATCAAATGGCTTTTTGGCACTGACAAATTATAAAAGGTCAGAAACCTGTCTGAGTGGTTCAAATCTAAACCCCAGAGGGATGGGGAACAGCTCCTAATATGAGGGAGCAGAGCTGTTAAATAACATGTTGGATGAATTTGCCTTGAAATCAACTTCCTGGAGTCAGTCATTTCCAGTTCATAAGCAAGCAGGAAATGCACTTCTGCATTCCAGGTGCCTCCTGAGCAGCAGCCCTGTGTTCAAGGGTTTGCTTGGTTTGAAATTCTCTTGCACAGTTGGTTCTGTTTTGTTTGCACGTTGTAAACTCGGTGTGTCACATGTGGTTCAGACTATAAATAAAAAACGTGACAGAAAGTTCCCTGGGGGATTAAGGCTGCTGGGGTGATTGCACAATGGGTGGACAGCTTTGGAAGGGGCTGTCTGGGTGGCGAGTCTCCCTCGGGAAGGAAAAGGAGGTTCCGAGCAGTCGGATGACCTTCAGAGCAGGCATTGGGCAGTGTGTGTGTGACAGTGCTTTGGGTTGGGTGCTCAGTGTTTGTAAGTGAAGCTACACATTTCCAAGGAGAGGCCAGAGAGGCAGTGGCTGCTCCCAGCAATTCCCTGTGTGTCCCACACCTGTCCCCACTGCTGCCTCTGAGCCATCCCGTGCTGGTGCGTCCCTGTCACCTCGGACCATGGCTCTGGGAGAGCTGCCTGTGAGACAGAGAGATCCTATTTCCCATGTAACTGGGCCACCAGGTGCACTGGAGACCACAGGGCAGCCTGTGCTTTGGTGGCCCACAGGGGACACTCGCTTTTGTAGGGAAGTCACCACACTAAAAGATGGAAGCACTGACGAATGAAAAGGAGCAGCTGGGAGCAGTACTGGGGCTGGAGGGTGCACACAGAGCTCCCTCCTGTGCACAGGGTGTCTTGCTCTTCTCTGTGTTGGGAGCACGTTCAGAGCCACATATCCAGGGGCACACTGCAGCTTCCTGCTGGCATCAGGCCCTTCTAGAAAGGCAGATTTGAACTGGCTACAGATGTGGTAAGGCTGAGGATTAATTGAGATCAGCTATATGTAGCCTGTGTGGTTGAGCTGCATTTTCAGTGTCTTCACTGTTAGAAAGGGGAGTGAAAAGAAGATTTTTAAAAAATTATTATTTTTTTTCTGGAGCTGCTCAGTTGTCTAGCTCTGATGACATTTGTTACCCTGATGGCAGTACTACACTTCTGTTACTCAAGGATAAACCTTTTCAAACTGCTTCTGTGCTGAAACTTGAGGATTTTGTGAGAATATTCATGTTCTCTTTTCCAGATGATCTCATTCTTGCTTCTTGCCACCAGAAAATCATCTTTGTGTGCATTTCATCAGCTACATACAAGCCAGCAGTTCAGTAACTGATGTATGTGATTATTTTTATTTTTGCTGTCTTTTAGCAAGAGCACAGAGGATGCATGGATTGTGTTTGTGCAAGTGCTGTGTGACTGAGGAAATGTCTGGGGCTCTTTCAGCAGCAGGGAGAGGATTGTGGTGGCTTTTCATTTCCCTGGGAGCTGCTTTACAGCTTTGGGCTGGTGCCATGGATCTGTGCAGATGATTTTTTTCCCCCCCTTCTTCATGAGACAACTACTTAAAGCCTCATCCAGGAGTAATCCTTTGCACTGGGCTGAATCAGCAACAGGGGTAGGAGTCCAGTTTGGGTCTGCAGCCATGTGGCCTTCCAGTACTTAAAGGGGGCTTATAAAAAAGAGGGAGAGTGACTTTTTACATGGGGAGGTAGTGATAGGGCAAACTAACAGTTTAACTTCTGTTAAACTAACAGAAGAAAGATTAAGATTAGATGTTTGGATGAAATCCTTCCCTGAGAGGGTGGGGAGGCGCTGGCACAGAGTGCCCAGAGAGAGAAGCTGTGGCTGCCCCTGGATCCCTGGCAGTGCCCAAAGCCAGGCTGGAGCACCCTGGGCTAGTGGAAGGTGTCCCTGCCCATGGAAGGGGATGGGCTTTAAGATCCCTTCCAACCCAAACCATTTAATGTTGCCTGCAGGTGCTTTGTGGTACTTCTTGCTGCTCCCTGGTATCCCTGCCCACCTGCTTTGGCTGTCCTGCAGGCCCGTTCTTTGGGACATGGTGGTGGTGGTGTGGTTGCAAGTAGCGAAAGACAAACAGGCTTCATGTCCTTGAGCCCCTGTTGCCTGTGAAGCTTTGGCTCATGACTTAGTGAAAGAGGGAAAAGATAAGAACAGCTTTTACATGATTCTACATTATCTTCTTGTTGAAGCTACTGCTTGAGTGTCCTTCCTGACACCCAGATGGTCACCAAGAGGGGTGTGCCTGTGCTTCCCTGCAGGACAGGGGCTGGGCAGAGCATTGGTCAGCTGGGAGCTGCCACAGGCTCTGTGCTGGTTGACCAAGTGATGCCAATCGCTGCTTGGTGAGGAGTCATTCCTGCAGGGAATGTTTGCTTCTGTATTGTTCAGTGCCAGCTGATTATTAGAGGTTTAAGTACTGGGGGTTTGACCCATAAAATCCCTCCCTCCTATGTTTTCCCAGTTGTTTGCCCTGATTTCTAAAGGCTGTTGGTGAGTGCTTTCAGGGGGACACACTCAGTTCTTTAATTTGCATCTACCAGTTATTTAATTGGGATTGTGGGGACTCCAACACTTTAAAGCAAGACTTGTTTGTGTTTCCTAGAGACTCATTAGACATCCCAGCCATTTCCTTTGGATTAAGAAGCTGTCTCCAGGAGCTGCTTTCACCTTCCCTTTCACGAGTTGTGTGTTTACCGTCATTGTGAGAGTTTTTGTGTGGACCTGGAGAGCAAGGTGCCTGTCGGAGGGTGCTTGTGTTGGGGGGGTTTGTGTAAACCAGAGATGCTTCTTGTCACAGTGCCAGTGCTGGAGAGCAGCCAGTGCTGGGAAAAACTCCCTCCAAATAGATTGGCTCAACAGCTCAGGCTGCTCCTGCGTTTCTTCCCCATGGGAAATAGATTCCCATCATTCTACTCAAATGGTTCTTAATCACCTCAGAAACGCAAGTTCTTGCGCAATTCCTGCTGCTATTACACTTTAATTTATTTAGGGGAAGTATCCCACTGGCTTCTTTAGGCCCAGAAGAGTCTGACTACTGCACTGTATGTTGCCTATGGTTTGGCTCTTTGTTCTTCTTGATATTCCCAAAGCTGTGGGATATTTCACTGTCACTACACTGAAACCTCTCTCCTGAATTGTGCCCCTGACAATCAGGATGCAAATGGGATATGGGAGAGGATCTGTGTTCCCAAATAAACACGAAATGACTTTGCAGGAGGAACCTCGTGAACTTTTGCTTACTTTGTTTACAGTGTCTCTCAGCCTTTGCCATTGCAGAGGGAATATTAGGGGAAGGTAATATTACCTGATAGGGAATATTAAGAGCAAACTAGGGTTCCAAGGTGATACAGTTATCCATTACTGCTCACAAACTGTAGATGCTTCATGGAAATGAATGTCAGTGTTCTGTGCCCTGTACAGGAAAGACAGACTTCCCACAGGTAAAGATGGAAAGAGACTGTGGACAAGGGGGAATGGCTTCCCACTGCCAGAGGGCAGGGATAGATGCGATACTGGGGAGAAATTGTTCCCTGTGAGGGAGGTGAGGCCCTGGCACAGGATGCCCAGAGAAGCTGTGGCTGCCCCTGGATCCCTGGCAGTGTCCAAGGCCAGGCTGGACAGGGCTTGGAGCAACATGGGCTAGTGGAAGGTGTCCCTGCCCATGGCAGGGGGTGGCACTGGATGAGCTTTAAGATCCTTCCACGCCAGTCCATTCCGTGACTCTGTGTAAGAAACAGCTATTTCAGTACAACAGAATAGTTTCTATGTTGCCAAGTATAAAAATAGTGTTCATCAACACACACAAAAATCACCTGTATGTGCCACCTCCTTTCAGAAGTGATGCATTTGTGAATTAAATAGAAATACAGATCTTCTTGATTTAATTATGAATGAATGAAGTAATTTTATTAATTATCTAATTATTTTCTTTATTTAAAATCTTTCAGTGTTTAAATGCCCAAAGACTTAAATCCCAGTTTACGTTCAGAGCTGTGAGCGGATCCATGAGTATGGAAAACAGCCTTGTGTCTGGGAAGGAACATGTGCTGGGGGTTGAACTCTGCCCTGCCAAGGCAGAGGGAATTTCTGCTGTGGATGAGCAGTGTTTTTGTTTCTAGTTCAGTGAGCAGAAGGAGCGCTGGGGTCTGGCTCCGGGGGGAGCTGCTTTTCCATGGCCGTGCCTGGGGAGCGCTCGCTCGGCAGGAGACAGCAGCCACTGCCTGCCTGTCGCAGGGAGGATCCCAGGGACAGCTTCCAACTGGGATCTGCCCACAGACAGTTAGGATAGACAAGTTTCCCTTCAGTGATGATGGTATCTAGAATGGACACTTCGGCATAATCCCAGCTGCAGCCCTGGGAACATCCCAAGGGCTTGGAATCTGGACGAGACAAGGACGCACCTTTGTAGTCTTCTGAAACAGGGATCTGTAGAGGTGTGGCTCCCTTTTATTTCAGAAATCAGTGGGTTACTTGTTGGGTTTGCTGCTAAATAATTTATCCTCCAAACATAGATCTTTATTGAATTACAGTAAATAAACAATTGCCTGCCTTTTATCCTGCTGTTCGTGAGATTTAAGGTAATTTCAAGGTGACTGACAGGGAACAAAGGTTTCTGTTCAGATGGGTGCAGCTCTCTTGAAGCAGTTTATACAGTGCCACTGGACCACTCCAGCATTATCCCTACAAATGTGTGTGGATACTGAAGAGAAGGAATTGCTTAAGGTTGTTTTTCCTGTTTGACATTGATATACACAGTGTTGGTGTGGGAGAGACCTATTTCTGTGTCTGCTGCTGGTGGTTGATGTGCTTTGTGTTGGCTGTCTTGGTGGTTGCTGCTCTGTGTTTTACAGCCTTCCACCTCTGACTTTTATTTCCTATTTTTGTTTATTTCAGGGAATGAAAAAGACCCTCAATATTTTTTATATCACTTGTGAATGTTAAATGTTTCTTCTAATCTATGCTTTTCAATGGAGTCATGCACTTTGTTCAGTGTCAGGGAAGAGGGTCTGAAAATTGCCAATCCAGATCCCTGGTATGGTAAATTGCTGCCTGCCAAGCTGGAGTGGCTCACCCAAGTGGTTAGCAGGGTGGTGAGCTCTGAAAAAGCAGCTGGAAGGATGGGAATGAGCAGGCTGGAGGTGGCTGGGATGGCTGGAAGGGTTGTTGGGGCTGAGCACGTGTGGTGTGTGCCTCAGCTGTGCCAGGAGAAGATGGAGATGTCACCTGCTCCCTCCAGGAGAGCCCACCCTGTGGTGCGGGAGGTGGCAGGTGCTGCCCTGGTGGGGTCTGACAGTTTCCATGGTCTTGACCTTTTCCATTATCCCGTTTTTCACCTGTGCCCAGACACGTGGGAGGTGCCGTTCGAGGAGATCTCGGAGCTGCAGTGGCTGGGCAGCGGGGCACAGGGCGCCGTCTTCCTGGGCAAATTCCGGGCGGAGGAGGTGGCCATCAAGAAAGTGAGGGATCAGAACGAGACGGACATCAAGCACCTGCGGAAGCTCAAGCACCCCAACATCATCGCCTTCAAGTAGGTTGTGACCCTTGTCAGGAACTCTGTCCAGGCAACAGCTGTTCGCTCAAGGTCTCTGGGAAGGTCTTTACGATCCAGGAGCTAAGCTGTGTCTGGGACAAAGTGGTGGTCACCCTTCCTGTCCAGTTGTCTGTCTGCTGCTCCTCACTGTGTGTTCTCTTTGACAGGGGAGTTTGCACCCAGGCCCCGTGCTACTGCATCATCATGGAGTACTGTGCCCATGGGCAGCTCTACGAGGTCCTGCGGGCTGGCAGGAAGGTCACCCCGCGGCTGCTGGTGGACTGGTCCACGGGGATTGCCAGTGGCATGAACTACCTGCACCTCCACAAAATCATCCATCGAGACCTCAAGTCACCAAAGTGAGTCTCAGCTGCTTAAACATCCCTTTGTTTGGGTTCCTCAAGTCGCCAAAGTTAAACATCCCCCAGTTGTGGTTCTTCAGGTCATCAGAGTGAGTCTCAGATGGTTAAACATCCCCCAGCTGGGGCTGTCTATTTTTTCCTTTTCTTGAGAAACAGTTTAAAGTTTGGTCAAAAGGCCCTACTGTTTTTTCCCCCATGTTGACTCAAAACTAATGAGAGTGAAACTATTGCAACTTGTTGGCACTTTACAAGAGTGGAAATTTTATCTGTATCTTCCATGATAAATAGCAGTCAGGAAATATTTAATGATTTGATGATACCTGGTCTTCTTGGAAAGTGAGTTACTCTGTTGCTTCCTCCCTTTTTATTTTTCCTTCTTATTCTCCTGTTATTTCCCTGGTTTTCTGGGATGTGTCTTCCTTATTTCTCTGTTGCTTTCTGCCTAAAATGTTCTGGCTTCTCTGTACTCTTACTCTCTAGATGTTTATCACTTCTTTAGCCTGTGACAGTGCATTAAGATAATGCTTTTAGATGATTTACAGCACAGTTTAAGGTACAGCTTTGCCTCTGAATCCTCAGTTACTTGTTAATTTGCAGTTTTATTGAGATTGATTTTTGACTCGTAGCATTCAGAAATGCATTTGAGGCACAAAACACGACCACCCAGAAGAGAGTGAGAGCTTTTATTGGGGAAAATACAAAATCTTTTCTTTTGTACTGCACTTGTGAGCAGCGCAGCCTCATCGCCTGGTGGTGTTGATTAAGAAGGGATTTACTCCAGTGGCTGTTGTGGTACAAGAAAAATCACAAAATGTGCTGATTTTTTTTTTTTTTTTCCCCTTCTCCAGTGTTTTGGTTACACACACAGATGCCGTAAAGATTTCAGATTTTGGTACGTCTAAAGAGCTCAGCGATAAAAGTACCAAAATGTCCTTTGCGGGGACGGTGGCGTGGATGGCCCCGGAGGTGATACGGAACGAGCCCGTCTCCGAGAAGGTGGACATCTGGTGAGTCGTGTTCATGGTCAAGTCTTTCACCTCCTGCTCAGTCACTTGGTTTCCCAGCACTTCCCATGTGCTTTCTTCATCCTGTGCCTGAGCATGGGTTGCTCTGTGGTGTGCTGTTCCTTTCTCCTCCTGCCTGGTGCCCTGAGCTTTGGTGGGCTCTGATGGAGAGGGAAGGGACACAGGTGTGCTGGCTGTGTGCTGGCTGTGTGCTGCCCTGCAGGTTCCAGCTGAGGCTTGGAGCAGACAGTCTGTGTCTTGCAGGAAGCAAATGCAGAAGTTCTTCCCTGTGTCGTTATTTGGCCTGGAGCTTTCTCCCAGTGCTGTGCTCAGGGCCCCTCAGCAGCCTCCACAGCCAGGGTGGTTCTCCATCGCTTCCAGCCCTCTCCAGGGCCATGCTGGAGCTGTGGGGAGGCCCCTGCTCTGCTCCTCACCCCCTTGTGCTTCCTGCAAGCCAGGCTGGCTGTTGTGTGTGCAGCCCCAGGATTACAGCCCAGTGAATCCAGTCCTGGATCCAAGAGGGAGGAAACCAGGACAGGTTGTAAGAGTTTTTGAACCTGTTTCCATCCATGTGGAACGTGCTCTGTGTCGAAAGGAACACAAGGAACAGTTCAGTCTCTGTGCTATTAAACATGCTTGAGAGGGTTCAGCCTTGGAGTTCCTTTGGGAAGCCTCTCCACAGGTTTCAGAGACCTCAAGGGAACTGTATCTCTGTTTCTGCCTCATTATTTCTGCATATTAAATGTCAGCAGCCAGGACAAATGCCCTTCTCCCTGCTTTACAGCCAGGAGGGATTTTGCTTCCTGTGGTTTTTCAGCTTCATATGCTGTCCCTTCCCTGGCAGGGCAGGCAGCTGCCGGGCAAAGCCACGGGTGGTTCAGAGGGCAGTGGAGTCAGACAGGAGCTGCTGCTGGAGTTCTAGCTCAGGCCTGGGCTTGGCCTGAAGGGCAAGATTTCCTGCAGGGAAGGTGGTGTAACCCGTGGTGTGCAGCTGCTCTTGTGACCACGGTGTCCTGCGTGTTTATTTTGGATGTCCAGGCCCCAGCACAGCCGGCTCCTCTGAGAGGAACACTTGGGTTGTTCTGGAAAGAGAACACACCCAGCATTTGTCTGCTGAGCCCCTCCCTTTGAGTCACGGGATTGTGAGGATGAGTGGTGCTGGCTTTCCACCTTTGGTTTATGGTTAGGGATATTTCACGGAACCTCCTGGCCAATAAAACCTTTGCTCCTTCCCTCAGTGACTTGGAGATGTTGCTCTTTGGTGCCAGTTCCTCTGGAGTTCACAACAGTGGTGATTGCTCAGACTCTCCCTTGCCATCCATTCTTCCCTCAAGATAAATAAAAATGATGTTCATGAATGCTGCCAACAAATGAGAGCAGTTCCTGAGCTGCTTGTATGTCTGCTCTTGCTCATCTTCAACAGCATGCAGAAAAATAAATCTATAATCTTATCAGGAGTCTTGAAAATCCTTTGTCAGTTCTTAGGCATAACAAAGATGAAACCAGATGAGCTTTCCCCCCTAGTTTGTCCAACCTTCTAGATCCCTGCTTTCATGCAGCCCACAAAAAATGATTTTGAAGCGAAAAATATTCAAATTCTGCTTGGTTTTTTTCTTTTTTTTTTACACATGATTTGAAGCCAGTGGGGTTTGAAAGTGCAGTGTTTTTCACATGAAGTTGTTTCCTGACTGGTGGTTGTTCAGACCTGGTAGCTTGTCTCTTAGAAGTTCTGTACTTAATAAAAGCAGCTGGGTATTGGTACAAGCCAGAAACAGAAACACCCTTCTCACCTTTCGCCTGGCTGGAGCCTCCAGCTTGGCAAGGTCGGTGTCCCCAGAGGGATGGGACATGGAGTAAGGTGGCACATCTGGCTTGGAAATGGAGATGGTTGTGCCTCACCTGGATCACAGCCCAGTTGTTGATGTGCAGGAACGGTGGTGGTGGTTCTCAGCAGCATTTTGTTTACTCTGTATTGACTGGTTTTGTGTTTCTTTGGTGTTTTATTGGGTGATGATTGTATACAAAACAGATGTTTGCTGTTAAAAATTAAGGTTTTGGTTCTTTCTTGGCACTTCACTAAGGAAGAGAAGCGAAGTGAATTTTCTTACCTACATCTTTCAGTTCTTGTAGGAGGTTCTTTCCCAGACTGAGTTCTCTTAATTAATTTTTTTTTTGCTTTATCCTTGCTTTCTTCAGAACAAAAGGAATATCAGATGAGACCTCATGTGCTTTTGGTACTAACAGTTATGCAAGTAGCATTTGTTTCCTAATTTCTGTGTTGCAGTAGTTGTAGTGCTGAGTCTCAAACCTTAAAACTCCTACCTGGGACTACAGGTAACAGCAGAGGGAGCCTTTGGTTAGGGAAAAGAAAACAAAACCAGTTAAATGAAATGTAAAAAAGCCACAGAACCTTTGTTGTGTTGTCTTTGTAAGACACTTGTCAGTCTGTGCAGTAGTCAATCATCTGTTCTTACCAGCAAGAACAGTCCAAAGTTTATCTGAGAGTAGACTTTGGAGTCTTTTCATTTAACAGAAGCAAGACTTAATCTGTACAGAAAATGTGCTTTCATGATCTTTAAAATCTCACAAAGAAGCAGGAAAGGGTGGGTGAAAACCAGTGTGGTTTTGTGCTCAGCCCAGTGCTGGAGCAGAGGAGTTACTGGTGTGTTAAAAACCACTGTTGCACCTACTTGCAGTTTCAGACCAGACACCCCTATTTCCCTGTTTTGCCAACGCTTTTTTCAAGCTCCAGATGTTTCTGTTAACAGCTTCTGTGTGAACTCAGTTTATCCTGGTTTGTTTCTTCATCAGGTCATTTGGGGTGGTTTTGTGGGAGCTGCTCACGGGAGAGATTCCCTACAAGGACGTGGACTCTTCGGCCATCATTTGGGGAGTGGGCAGTAACAGCCTTCACCTTCCCGTCCCTTCCACCTGCCCAGATGGCTTCAAAATCCTCATGAAGCAAACCTGGTAAGAGCCTGAACCCCACCCAGCACAGACCTAGGGCTGGCTCCCAGCAAAACCTGTGAAAGTCAGGAGAAAAAAACCTGTGGATGTGGAGCCCGCAGCAGAGGGCTCTTAGATGAGCATCTCACACACTTGTCCTGAGAGAAGTAAGTTTTGACATTTTGGGTTCTGCTTCCTTGTGGCAGCAGGCTTGGACCCCAGGACATCTTCAGGAGCCTTCACAGAGGGCGTTGCTTTGCTGTAGCAAAGCAGGGGGTAAAAGGTGGCTCTGTGGGAAGACAAAAGGAGCTGGAAGGAAAGTAGGGGTAAAATTCCTTGAGGCCGCATCCAGAGTGAAGGGAACTGATTTTTCCCTCTGAAACCCCTTTGTAAGCAACTGGCTTTGGACTGAACAAAGAGAAATGTGAGCTTTCTGTCTGGAACACGGATTTTCCAGGTTCAGATATGGAAAATGCTGTCAGTTTCCTCCATGTACCAGATTAGAGTTGAAATTCTTTGTCTTAGGTTTCACATTAATGCTTTGTTTTTGTAATTACATCTTGACACAGTGTGAAGGGTCTTCCAGCATTTCCCACTCCATGGGTTTTAGCAGCCATCCTCCCCATGGCACGAAGGGGAAAACAGGCCAGAGCACGTGTGGATCTTTCCCAGTGGCTGTTTACCCTGTGGCAGCTTGTGCAGCTCGGTACCACAGAGAGTACCTACAAACAAACACTTGCATCCCCACCTAGTGGAAGAAGGTGGTTGGTAGGGGAGAGGAGGCTCAAGAAGCTGCTTTTGCCCTGTGCAAAGTGGATTCAGTCCTGAAACTCAAGTTCAAAAATCTGAATGTTTTTGTACTTGTCTGTGATCCTAAGGGCTGTTGAGTGCATTGCAGTACTCAGGCATGTGCTGTGTGACAACTCACAGACCTTCAGTGCTTAGAAGCACCCTGAATGGGAGTTCTCATTTCTACTAGATTGAGTCTTCCCATTACAAAATTTGGAAATTGATGGGACAACAAACCAAAGTATGTTTCTTCTTGGCAAGCAAGTTAGGATAGAAACTGTTCCTATCTTTCACTCTGTAGTCGCATTTTCCGGACTTAAACATTTTGTACCTCTTTTGTTTCTTCAGAATGGGTCATCACAAACCACCTCTAGCACAATTAAATTGTAGAGAAAACCAGAAAAGCTCCTTTTCTCTAACCTGTCAGGTGCTTGGTTCAGAGAACAGGGTCTAGTGAAACCCTTTCAGAAGGGCAGCAGAGGCTGGCAGTGCTCACCCCTCACCCCAGCAGGGCAGCAGAGGCTGGCAGTGCTCACCCCTCTCCCCAGCAGGGCAGCAGAGGCTGGCGGGGAGGACCCCCCC
>NW_008237227.1:1211195-1215238 GCF_000691975.1 Corvus brachyrhynchos | reverse complement strand
GCAGCAGAGTCTGGCAGTGCCCACCCCTCTCCCCAGCAGGGCAGCAGAGGCTGGCAGTGCTCATCCCTCACCTCACCCCAGCAGGGCAGCAGAGGCTGGCAGTGCTCACCCCTCACCTCTGGCTGTTTCTGTTTTGTTCCAGGCAGAGCAAGCCCCGGAACCGTCCGTCCTTCCGGCAGACACTGATGCACCTGGATATCGCCTCTGCTGATGTGCTGGCTACTCCTCAGGAAACCTACTTCAAATCCCAGGTAACTGGGGAAAGGCTGGAGCCTGTGAGTGCTGGAATTAGCTCCAAGGATCTGATTTGGAGGGTGCATTGAGTAGAGCACATCTGGATACACGATTTCAGTTTGATTCTTGGGGAGGAGCAACCCGATGGGTGTTGGAAAATCTTTTACCCAAACTTTCCCAAGCTGAGACTTCTTCTGCAGGAACCAGGGCTTCAAGGGGCAAATAGAGTATCACCCTAGATAGGCATCATCATGGAGCTTTCCAAATCATAAGCCTTTCTACTTATTTTTGCTGCTGAAAGGAAAGAAAATGTTCTCTTAAAGAGAGAACATTTCAAGAACCCTGGGAATTAAAAAACATTAGAAAGAACTCTAGGAATTAAAAAAATATTTCTTAGAAAATGCAGATAATGTTTTAAATTCTCTATTTGGAGCACAATATTGTAAATACCATTTGAAAATGCTGGCACTAAATGTGCTGCAGTGTTGTTACCCAAAATAATTCAGCTAACAAAAGTACATTCTCAAGCCAAAGCTGTAATTTTCTGCAGACACAAAGAACATTGCCCAAGAGTTTTTCTGTGGTGCACCTACAGATCCCAACTCTTTGTAAATAGCTGAAAGTGAATTGCTTTCCTAGGCTGAATGGAGAGAAGAAGTGAAGAAACATTTTGAGAAAATTAAAAGTGAAGGAACTTGTATCCACCGGCTGGATGAAGAATTGATTCGCCGTCGAAGAGAAGAGCTGAGGTCTGTTCACAGTCTTTTGTGTTACTGTTGGCTTTTCTCATCCAGCCTCCCCTTCCCTCAGCTTGTCCTCACAGGGCCTCCTGCTCCAACCCCTGACTCTTTTTATTCTCCTCTTGTACTGAGGTTCCCAAAACAGGACCCAGTATTCCTGGTGGTATAAATTTGGGGAGCCTAAATTCCTTGTGAACCCAGAAACTGAAATTCCCATGGGCATGGCCTGGGCCATGAGCAGTGCTTGGCTGATGGGAAGCTGGAGAAAAGCAGTGGGAACTGTCCCTGCTCTTGGGCAGTCTCAACAGTTTGCTCCAGACAAGGTAGCAAAGGCGTGTGTGTTTCCCAGGGAATATTTCTGCCTGAGATTTGGTGTTTGTGGTGACAGCACTGAAGCAGATACATCCATCTCAGTGGGAAATCCATCCTGAGGTTGGCTGTGAGCATTTTCTGCCCTGATACTTTCTTTGGGTTAGTTATTCCAGAGAAGTGAACATACTTCATATGAACAGCCCCACTGAAATGCATTTTGAACATTAGACCAACTTAAAAATGAAAGCAGAAGGTTTATTTAAAGAAGGGAAAGTGTTTCCTCCTGTGATAAAAATTTGCAAATACAGTTGACAGAGAAACATAAAACTCATAAGAAGCAGTTCTGTGTCAAACCTGAGGAGCCAAAGGGGCCCTTGACCAGGCAATTTGATGCAGTTCAGTGTTCCCTGTCCCCAGGGAGCTTTGGGTGGTCACATCTTGTAGCTGTACTGGGGCTGTGGGGACACCCTGCTGGTAATGAAATACAGACACATGACATCTTTCCTGTTTCTGTAGAGGAGAGGTTTAGCCCCTTCTCCATGCAAACAGGATGATCAGGGCTTGGCCAGAGGGCTCGTGGGTTCGTGTGAGGCATTTGCAGCTCTTCTAGGGAGAAGTGTTGCCACCCTTTCAAGGCTGTTAAACACTTTCTAAACCATACCATGATTTATTCCTGTGTCAGGCTCTTAATCATCATTCACTGTTAGCTGTGTCTGGGGTTCAGTGCAGTACCTCTGGCAAATTTGACTTTTGAAAGGCCTTTTCCTAAAGCACCTGTGCTTATCCTCATTCTCTTGGTCCGTGGAAGTCAGACTGGAATAAAGCCCTTTCTGCTTTCAGACATGCATTAGATATCCGTGAGCACTACGAGAGGAAGCTGGAGCGAGCCAATAACCTGTACATGGAGCTCAGTGCTATCATGCTGCAGCTGGAGGTGCGGGAGAAGGAGCTCATCAAGTACGTGTGTGGGAATGGCGTGCTGCACGTGGCAGTCTGCACACAGCAGAGCAGAAACAGCGCTTCATTTCTGAACTGGACGGTGGCACGTGTAGATTTAGTGTCCCCTGACAAACTCCAAAGGCTGGGGAATTGCTGGCCAGCAGGGAGAGAGCCCTGTGGAGTGAATTCCTGCAGACCACTGTCAGTGCTTACTGACTGGGAGAAAGGCACCTTCCCATTTGGTGCTGGCATCCTTTGGCCCGTGAGTGAAGGGAACGGCAGTGCTGCTTCTGGACCGTGTGCTAGGGCCCTGTCCCTGCTGCCTGCAGAAGGAGTTTAGAAGTGTCTGTGTCCTTTCCCAGCAGAGCAGGTTGTGTTGCAGCCAGCCGTGGCTGGGAATCAGGCACGCAGCACGGTCCCTGCGGAGCCAGTTCCTGCCCAGCGGGAGTGGCAGGTGGGGAGAGAGACAAGTGATGTGGTTTTCATTTGTTTTTTCTTTCCCTGATGTTTCAGGAGGGAACAAGCAGTGGAAAAGAAATACCCTGGGACTTACAAACGCCACCCAGTCAGACCAATAATCCACCCCAATACAGTGGAGAAGTTGATGAAGAGGAAAGGGGTCTCCCATAAACCAGGCAGCCAGACCAAACGGTGAGAAGTAACAGCCCAGTCCTGTGCCAGAGCCGGAGACGATTTTGGTCTGATCCCCACTGGGATGAGCAGGCAGTTCCTTCCCTTTGAGCCTGATGAAATGCAGGGTGGGACAAAGGGGTGTTCATACTTGGGCCTCGTCTGATCCTCAGAACCATAATTGTTTAATTATCTTAAGGTGAAAGGGATGAATCCTGCCATCCCTCCCGCCTGGCAGCTCTCTGGAGCCACAGAATCACAGGATATGTTAGTTGAGTGAATGAATTGTTGGTCTGTGTGATTTTTGAGCAGATGATGGTGCTTGGACAGGAGGTATCTCTTGTGTTTTCTCAAATTCCTAACTGTCCAAGTAGCTAGATCATCCCTGACTTGGATGGGAATAAGCAGGGCGAGGAATTGTGGAAATCAGCCAGACCTCAGGAAGGATGGATTCATTGTTGAGGAATTAATTTGGGATTTGAGATTTGGGAATTCATGCTGTCCTTTCAGTTATTTCTCTTCTGCATGACTTTTAGATAGGGAAATTATTTTTTTCTAGAGGAGTTGTCTTAGTCTTTACTTTTTTGGGGATTTCCAGGAGTTAGTCCTGATTACCAGTGAATAATCACTTCTGAAGTAATATCCCCACACGGCTCTGAGATGAGCAGCCTGATCACCACCACTGTACACACACAGAGTGAGAGCCATGTTCTACCCCAAGGTCCTGGGAGGGAGCTATTTTGGGAGAGAACATAAAAATCAGAGCGGAAAAGGAGAGCGTGTGACAACTCCTGGAGAAAACAGCAAGAAGGGAGCGTAGAGCAGGGTGGGCTGAGTGGAAAGGACGTTGAGTGGAGAGAATCTCAGGGACCAAAATGCAAGAGTGAAGCAGCTGAAGGGCAGGGCAGCCTGTAGATTTTAGGAAGCAGAGTGTGCTTTTGACTCCAGCTGCCTCTTCATCCTGGCTCTGGGCCGGTGTCACTTCTTTGTCTGTGGCTTGACGTGTGCCTTCCTCTCCCTGTCTCCCAGGCCAGATCTACTGAAGTCGGAGGGCATACCCAGCACAGAAGCAGCATCCAATGGCTCCCCAGTCTCAGGAAGTCCCAAGATGTCAACCCTGAGTGGCAAAAGCCGGTACCGCAGCAAGCCCCGGCACCGCCGGGGGAACAGCAAAGGCAGCTACAATGA
>NW_008237227.1:1199146-1210577 GCF_000691975.1 Corvus brachyrhynchos | reverse complement strand
GAGGGGCGTCCGTTGAGCCGGGGGGGCGCCCCCCCCAGTCGCCGGTGGCCGCGTCCCTCTACGAGAGCGCGCAGTTCATGGAGAAGCTGGAGGAGCAGGGCACGGCGGCGTCCGCCCTGGGCACTCCCCAGCACTTGGCTTCCTCAGGGCTGCCCTGCAAAGCAAGATCCCTCCAAAAGGTGAGGACAGAGCACTGGGGTTTGAAGATGTGGTTTTGGTAGGGCCTGGTTCTCTTACGTGCAGTTTTGCCAATTTTAGTTGGAGTTGCAACTTGTTCTACTGAATTTTTGATGTTGAAACAGTCTCAAAATGCTTTCAAGCCTTTCTCCAAAGGAAGGGATAAATGCATTCTTTAAATTGTTCTGTAATATCACGTGAGAGTTTCTTTGGGAATCTGTGCTGCTGCTGTGTCTCAGAGCAAGGATTCAACATTTGCCATGGTCTTGGGGACATCCCTTTTGCTGCACCTGACAGAAATTGTCCCCCTGCACTGAAAGTCGTAGTTCTTCCTGTATTTTGTGAAGATTTTGCAAGAGTAAAAAAGAGGTTATGGCACAGTTGTACAGAAACAGCTCTTTGTTCCTCCTGCTTCCATCCAGGTGAGAGAAGAAGCAGTCTGAGTTCAAAGAGCAGGAAAACTGGGCCTGGCTGGAAAAGTCAAGGAAAATAGCATAACTACTAGAGTGTGGGTTGGCCCCAGCAGGAAGGGAGTGGGACCTTGTAAGACAAGGGGATGGCATGAAATAAAGACTGAAACTGAATGAGGGGATGACAGGTTGGATAGGATAGGAGGAGGCTGTAAAAACCCAGCAGTGTGGGGGTAGATTTGGGTGGGAGAAGGAGAATAAAAGGCTCTGTGCTCACTGAGGTATGAAACAAATCCCGAGTTCTCCTAGTTGGTGAAACCCATTGGCAAAGGCTGTGCCATCCTCCATCCTGCTCTATTGATGGGCTGCAGCAGAAGAGGGTAAAGCCAAGAGCGCCAAATCAGCTCAATAATTTATGTGGGTTTCCATGTGATACTAATTACTTGATTTGCTTCAGTGAGAATCTGGAACGTTCTGTGCTCCTTGCCTGCTAAAATACTCCAGTGTATTTCTCAGGCAGTCACTCCAGATTCAGGAATGGCGCCCTTGAGGCTGCCTGAAACAACCTCCTGGTAAGATGATGTCTGAGTCAGTGTTCCTGACACACAGGCTGTTTTCTGGTCTGGATTCTTGCAACCTGTTGGCACAGTGGCTTTGTCCTGGAGGACCAAGGGTCAGCCATGTTCGAACTTCCCCAAACGTGACACCCTTTTTGTCCTTGTTTTCTGCCAGAGCGGGGACGAGTCATCAGAAGAGGAGGAGGGCGAAGTCGACAGTGAAGTGGAGTTTCCTCGCAGACAAAGGTAAAAGGTGAATTCACTCTAATCTCTCTTTGGTGGGACAAAACTGAGGAGGACAACTCTCACAGCAGCTGCACACCAGCACCGAAACTGGGGAAGGTGCTGGCAAAAGAACAGAATCCCATTCACTGTGTCCCATCCACCCTCAGCTGATCCCTCGCTGTTCCAGCCCGTCCTGAGATGTTCTCTCTGGCCCAGCTTTCCTGCTGCAGCCTGTTTGCACCACAGCTTGATCACACTTGATAATGTTATTCTGCCTCTATAAATGAGCTGCTGCATCTGTTTCACGAGGATCACACTTAGGGGATGTGGGAACCCTTTGTGGGGCTCTTCCCAGTGTTGTTTATTAATTGTCGCTGCAGTGGGGAGGACTCCAGCCCAGCACCTTCATAGCTGAATTCAGATAAGATTGCAGAGCTAAGTGACAACAGCAGATCAAATGTGATGGTGTTGCCTGTAAAATAAGACTTCGGGGAGTGTTCCTACATAAGCCTGGGGAACAGCAGGATTTACAGTCCTATGCTCAGGAAAGACATCATGGACTTGGTGCTGTAGCTTTATGAAAGCAGCTGCTTGAAGTGCAGGAGTGATCCAGTAGGCAGACAGGTTAAAGGTTTGATTCAAAGGAGCAAAGAAGAAAATAAAAGCTTGTCTGCTGTTGTGTGCATCCACAGCACACCTGAAGCTTAAATCCTAATGCCCCCTTCATTGCCCCAGCTCAAAGACCACGGTAAAGTTTGGAAAGGTACTGAGAAGTGTGACAAGAGTGCTTAGGGATGGTTTCCATAGAAGAGGAGGACAAATCCATGTGAAATGTTTCTCTAGCAGGAGGAGAGGCAACACCGGAGGTGCATGAAATTGTAATTTACGTGGAGAAAATAGACAAGGAATGATTCTTCACATTCATGGTAGGGGCAGCCAGTGAAGCAAACAGGGCTTCAAAATGAAGAAAAGGAAGCGCTTTTTCCATCCAGAACATTTTCAAATGTGGAGCTCATTGTCAAGGTGTGCTGTGGAAATCAGAGCATGAAGAGCCGTAAGTGCAGAATTTCTGGAGTATGGATCCCTCAGTGACTGTTAGCATTGCCACTGGGTTTGAGCTTCCACTCAGAGGTCAGATGTGCTGAGTGGTACAAACCAGGAAGAGATGCCAGGAGAAAGCAGGCTCTGTCTGCGTGCCCTGGTCTCATACTTGTCTCAGATGATTCCTTCCTGCCTGGGGTTGAAGGCAGAATGCTGGGCTGGATGAGTTATGTGACTCATACAGCTCCTGCGTGATGTTGTTTCCTCTGTGATTTACTAACTTGGAAGATTAGGAGGACAAACTGCCTGTTCCATGTGGTGCCCATTTGTGGGTCTCGTGGCATGGTCCCTCAACTGATGTGTTGCCCCACTGCTGTTGAATCCTGGCACAAGGCCACTTCCACGGTCCTCAAACTGTGAGCTTATTTCTTGAGTGGACGCTCCTAAATCCTGCCTGGCTTTTGGGATGGCTGCCAGGTGATGCAGGTATTCCCAGGTGAGTTAGCTTAAACTGCACAGTACAGCCTTGCCTTCCTTTAGGAAAATGCACTGTCAAAGAAAAATCTGCTCCAGGGTAGATCAGCTAATATGGACATAGCAGACAGGACCAAATAGGAACAGATGAATTTAAAGATGCAGGTCTTGAACTAAATCACTCAGAAGAGGTAGAAATCTGTACCTGCAGGATGTGGAAGGCACTCCCCAAGGCCTGGTGTAACAGAGCAGTGAACACAGCACCCAGGAAGTTCCTGTGAGTGTGATCCAAGGTGAGCACTGAACTTCTCTCCCTGTTTGCAGACCCCACCGCTGCATCAGCAGCTGCCAGTCCTACTCGACCTTCAGCTCTGAGAACTTCTCCGTGTCGGATGGAGAGGAGGGGAACACAAGTGACCACTCGAACAGCCCGGATGAGCTGGCCACCAAGCTGGAGGATGAGCTGGCTGAGAAGCTGGAGGACATGTTGTCCCAGACTCCAGAGATCCCCATTGAAATCTCCACGCAGTCAGATGGGCTTTCTGACAAAGAGTGTGCTGTGCGGAGGGTCAAGACTCAGATGTCTCTGGGCAAACTTTGTGCAGATGAACACAGCTGTGAGGTGAGTTGGTTACCCCTTATCCTTCCACTCAGTGGAAAAAAACTACATAAATGTTATGGAAAGGAATCCAAGGGCCAGAAAGTTGGAACACTGCCTAGGAAATGCTGTGGTAGGTGTACTATGGCAAAGCAACTGCTGCAATGCCCAATCTTCCTCCTGCTTGGCAGAAGAGTGGGTGGGGGAAAAGTAGCACAAACAAAGCTGAACATAATGTGCTGGTCAAGATGAGTGTGATTTTGGGAGGCCGTCAGATCTGCAGTTGCATTAAGTGGGATAAAAATAGATAATGAAATGGAGCGGATATAAGCTGCCTCAGACATATCCATTGGCAGCCTTGCTGACAAAGCTGGAATGACTTTCTTCCTTTTGCTGCCTTTCAAGTGTTTGGGAGGGGAAGGGCAGAGCCTGCTGCACCATCTCCTCCTAACGCTGCGCTTGCGAGTGCTCTGACCAGGCATTTCTGTGCTGGCCCCTCTCTGAGGGGAGGCAAGTGCCCTTTGGTGGGGCAGCCGTGTGCTGTGCCCTCTCCTGTGTGTGCCACTCTCCTCCTCTGGTGACCTTTGCCTGGCTGCTGTGACAGACTGGGATGTGTGGGTGATGTGCTGTACGGGAATGATGCTCAAGTCTCCCCCTTTCCTTTTGTCTTGCAGAACCCACCACAGTTTGGAGAATCAGATTGTGACTCTTCTGAAGGGGAGTGTTCTGATGCCACAGTCAGGACCAATAAGCCCTGCAGCTCTGCTACTTGGTAATACAGATCTCCCCCAAAGCTTCCTGGTACTGGCATTTTGATTTCCCTGAGATTCCACTTCATTCCCCTTCATCACACTTTACAGGAAGAGAAGATGCTTCTCCTTCCCACCCCAGGAGTGATTTGCAATAACCCGAATCTCTGGAAAATGTCCAAATGAAATTAATTCTCTTTGAGCATTTCAATCAAGAATGGCAGGGATGTATTTTATTGAATAATCTAGTTACTGTAACATGGATATTTATTTTTTTGACATTTTAACACTTTTTACTGTAAAGAGTGGATTGTATTTATAGACACACAGACTTGTTGCAAAAAAAAAAAAAAAGTTCAGAAAGCAAGCACACTATGGAGAAACATCCTGGGAGTCCTGCCTGGACAGCTTTGTGTACAGACACGGGGGATTCTCTTGCTGCTTGCACAGGGGACCAGGCCTCGTGGCCCTGAAGATTGGAGAACAGATCAAGAGAACTAAACCACTCAGTCTTATCAAATGAGGAAAAGCAGAAAAAGACCTGACTGTAGGGTCACCTGTGAACAAAGTGTTTTCAGTATAACCAGCTGGGTCATTTTTAATCAGAAGGTGGACATGTTCCTGGAGAAAACTGGTACCGAGGTGCTAACATCCAGGGTCTTCTGAGTCGATACATCCCCAGGAATGTAATGGTGGGTTTTATTTTAAGGGTTTTTAGTTTCTTTTTTAATCAGCATTTTGTTGTGAGATCCTGCAAATGTATTCTAACCTCGTCCTCTCGAGAATTGGTATCAGAGCACTTCTTACCACCGTCCTTGCTTCACTCTGGGAGTGTCAACCTCCAGCTGAGCAGGGAAACCTCTCTCAGATGCAGTGTGCCATTTCCCAGTTTACTTCCTCCTCTTACCTCCTGTCTGTTTCAGTCAGTCAAAGAAATCAATCAACTCAGTGTTGGCCAAGCAAGGACTTGCAAAGTGTGGAAAGCACATTCCGCAGAGCCCGAGCACTTCTGGGGAGGACACTGGAGACGCCTGGACTGGACTGGGAGAAGCAGCCTCTCACCTACAGCAGCATCGAGAACCAGCAGAGAGCTGTGTGTTGAGGGGGAAGACTGGGAATCACTGGCCTGGCTAGGAGCATCAGCCCTGCTCTGTCTCCTTATTCACTGTACATTCTTGGAAGCATTAGCAGCTGCCTGCCCTTCGTGGCAGGCCTTGTGCAGGGAATCTTGACATGGCCGTGGCACGGCTGTGTCTCGGGCGTGCCCCAAGGCCTCTGTTTCTCCTCCAAGCTGAAACTCTGCAGGTGCAAGTGAGGATAGTACTGGTATGTGACAGGCCGAGGCATTGGCAGATGAGAAAAATTTGTTTTCTGATAGAACTCATAGTGCCTTCCCTTCAAACACTACTCTTCTAAAATAATATTGAAAGAGAACAAAATGATAGAGCACGTTCCCCCCCTTCCTTAGTTGATGTCCCCCTGCAAGAGCCCTCCCTCTGCCCTTCCCAGTGCGCTGGCTGGCATGGCCAGCCAGAGGTGAACGGCAGGAATGGACCATGGACAGGTACTTCTGTTGCTTTGTTTGTTTACATTTTATGTTAAAATATTGGTTTGAACTTAACTGTGGTAATTTATAGCCTCATGGCAAAGTGAAGGAAAATGTCTTACTTATACAGAGAGCAGTATTGTATGAGTTAAATTATCCCATATTTTTAAATTTTTGTAGCTGGACTACAGACAGATCTTAAGTTATAATGTTATTTTATTATTTATTATCATTTCTGTAGATCAGAAGGTTGGCTTCACCGCTAGCACAATTGTAATCTCTGTGTGTGATGTTACCTTCTCCCTGCTCACCGGAGGGGTGGGAGCAGAGCTGGGCTCCGTGGCTGTCAGGAGTTGCTGCCTCTCGTGATTTCCAGGGGTGCTGTTACCCCAGGGCAGAGAACAGAGAGGGGGCTGCAGTCAGGTTCCTCGTGGGCAGAGCTGCAGTTTGCTCACGTTGCTGGTGGTCGGCAGCCGCTGAACTGGTGGGAATGTGGGAAGGGTGGTCAGGGAGTGAGTGGCTTTTGAATTGATCACAAAGTGAATAACTGTGACAAGATTCCCTGGCCAGAGCATCCAAAAGGACACCAGGGAGGAGGGCAGCTGCCCCGGGCAGTGGGTCCATGTGGTGGATCACCTGGGCAGGACCAAACAGACTCCTGGAGAGGGAGTGACCTGCTCACCCTGCTCTGGGCAGAGGCAGAATCCCATGAGGAGTGAAGCTCTTTCCTGGCTCCTTTCCTCTCTCTTCCCACCCCTCGTTTCTCCTCCCCAGTGTTCTTTGTCTCTCGGCCAGTGGCAGGAGGAGCTGGCAGGGCCAGAGAAGGCTTTGCTGTTGTGGGGTGAGAGGGGTTTGGTGGTGCAGGTGGTTACTCAGGAGACTCGAGGCCGAGGTGTGGGAGTTTAGCAGTGGAGAACTGTGTGCATGTAACACATTGTGGTGTAAAGAGAGGTGGAGAGCTGCCATCAGGTGTCCCCAGCAGAGGATGCCAAGCCCTGTGCCCCTGGGAGGCTCTGCTCAGACCTGGAAGGCTCTGGGAGACCCATGGGCAGCACTGGTATCCTTGGGCAGTCCCACAAACAGCCCCGAAGCAGAGCTGCCTCCAGCTCAGGCCTGTCACTGTCCCCAGGGCCTCCAGCCTGTGGTGATGCAGTCCCTGACAAACAGATTCCAGAGGGGTTTGGGTACCTGCAGTCTCTGCATAGGCTCCACCATGGGATGAAGCTCCACTGGGCTCACAGAGCTTTGGTGTGTGTGATTTTGGGACCCTTCTGGGCCAGCTGTCCTGGGTGTGTGCTGATCCCTCCCCATCCTTGCCTGAGGACATGCTGGCCCATTCTGCAGCCTGGGCAAGCAGAGCTGCTCCCTCCAGGCTGCCACATTTAGCTCTATTCTCCTCACACCCCCGCGTCACTGCACTGTTAGTCCAGCGTTGCTGCTCCCACCCGCTGCCCCCGACGCTGCATCCCTCTGGGAATGCCACTAGGGCAGCCCCAGTGGAGGTGTCACCCCAGCCTCCCCTGCACACATGTCCCACAGCCTTGCTGTGTGCAGGCAGAGCTGGCTCAGCACCCCCACATTCCTGGGATGGTTGCTGTCAGTTCTGGGGGGGTTATGTAGGACTTTCCTTAGTGACGCCTCCCTGGGATTGCACAGACACAGTCCCCATGTCGCTGTATGGGCACCTCTGCTGCGGTTCCTCGCACTTCCGCTCCTGGCAGGGTCTGGGGTTGAGAGGTGTAAGTGGGCCTGCTTACTCCTTGTAGTAACACTGCGTTCCAGGGCTGGAGTAAACTTTGTGGGTTCCCTTTCCAGCATCCCGAGTACCCTGATCCAGTTCTCGTGGCTGCTGACAGCTCCTGAACACTAGCCTAGATTTTCTCCCAGAGCTGAATGTTGCCCTCCCCGCTGTCGTGTTAAGTACCCATTTCATCTTGGCCCTGTCCAGTAGTGTTCATCCCCTCCTCCCTGCTCTGTGGATTCCTGAGACAAACTTGATTTTTTTTTTTTTGTATTGACCAGTGTACAGTGATGGAAACAAGAATGACTATCAAAGCAAACAATGCATGGAATAAAAAGCCAGTGTACTTCAATGCTGCAGGCTGGTCTGGTGATCTGGGAACGGGTTCTCATGGACTTTGGTATGATGTCACGAAGCCTTGCTCTGGGGTCTCATGTCTGCCCCCTTCCATACCACGAAGGTTACTTTATCCTCTAAGTGGATCTCCTCATGGAGAGCAAATACCAAAACCCCAAGAGCAGAGTATCATCCCTGGGGAAGGAGGGTGCTGAGGTCCTGGCACAGGGTGCCCAGAGAAGCTGTGGCTGCCCCTGGATCCCTGGCAGTGTCCAAGACCAGGCTGGATGGGGCTTGGAGCAGCCTGGGCTAGTGGAAGGTGTCCCTGCCCCTGAGAGGGACAGGATGGGCTTTAGGATCCCTTCCAACCCAAACCATTCTGGGATTCTGTGCTCTCATAGACAGAGCCCACCTCTTTATTTGGAATCCTCCTAGTTATACAGGAGCAAATGTTTCAAGGTGCTTTTCAAGGACAAATCTCTGCCAGTCAGGCACATCCATTCCCGTCTTTTTTCCCTTTAATCTTTATGGGGAGTAGCAGCCACTGGCAGACCAGAGAAGCAATCTGAAGTATTCTGACATGACTGATTCAGGCAGCTCAAATCCTGAGCATTGTGCTGCAGGGTGTGCTGGTTTAACATGGGAATCAAAGAAGAATCTTCTACAGCTGCACCCTGGAACACCATTATTTTCTCGAGTTGGTGCTTGTACAGCTGCACTGGAGCACAGGGCTCATCATTTTAGGCCAAAAATGCTAAATCTGTCTGGAGTTGGAGGGAGCAGGGCCTGCCTACTGCCGCCAGGGCTGCGCTTGGCCAGTGTTCCACAGCTGCATTCTGGTCTGCCTTTCTCACAGGATGCCCATACTCCTCCTTTGATTCCCCACAGCCTCAGGCACAGGAGACTGATTTAAATGAAACAGGCAAATTAACTGAGTGTTCACAAAGCCCCTGTATCCCTCTCTCCGTGCAGACACACGCACAGGTAAACATTCATTAAAAATAAGAACTGACACCTCCTCTGACATGAGAAGGATGATTAAAAATTGCCACTGTCCTTGGTGGCACAGAGCATGCAGAATATAACCCCTGGGAACAGAGTCCTGCAGCTTTCACCCCAAAACTGGGGCACCTGAGCCATCACAAGCTCTTTTTGCCATTGACTGTCTGAACTTGCTTGTCCCCATTCAGCTTCAGATGTTTCTTGCTGTATTTCTTGATGAGGGTCCCTGGAATCAGCGCTGCCACAGCCATGGCCAGCAGCTTGAGCAGTGTGTCCCAGGAGAAGATGGCATCCAGAGAGGTGATTTGGGACAGAATGGCCCCTGTCTGCACACAGATGAAATTATATGGTGTAAGGCCTGAAGGAATCAGAGCAGAAAAAAGCTGTTAGTACCCCCCTAGGGAAAATGAGCTCAAATATGCCCAAGGCCAGACACAGAAATCCCAGAACTGTTAGGGTTGGAAGGACCTCTAGGGATCATCCAGTCCAACCTCCCTTGCTAAGGCAGGGTTACCCAGAGCAGGTGACACAGGAATGTCTCCAGAGAAGGACACTCCATGCCCTGCCTGGGCAGCTGCTCCAGTCCTCTGCCACCCTCGATGGAAAATTCTTCCTCATGTTGAGGTGGAACTCAGTGTTTTCATTTACAGCCATTACACAGACACAGGGGTCTGTGCTTGTAGCAGAAAGAACCAGGTGTAAAGCAAAATTTGCAGCACTTGGGACACCTGTTTACAGAATGCTCAAGGGCAGCACAGAGGAAACAGACCAAGGGTCAGAGTCCCAGCTCTGCCCTCCCTGGCTCAGTGACACCAAGAGCAGCAGTGTCACACTGTCCCCTCAGGCTGTGTCCCCAGGCCTTACCAATGAGGACGGAGAGGAAGAATTGGGATATGGGGATGTTTAAAATGGGAGCTGAGAGGTTCAGAAACCAGTTTGGTGTCATGGGGAACAGCCTCAGGAACAACAAGAAGAAAAATAAGCAGCTCCTGTTCTCTTCTACCTGCCAAAAGAAACGTTCCACATTATTCCTGCTCCTCAGACAGCAGTAACATTCAAATGGCCACGATACTGGAGTGAATTTAGGTTTTATTCTAACATGCCACTGCATAACATCAGTTCAGAGCTGATGGAAAGCAGCAGTATTATGTATGTATGGGAGCCTAATGGTGAGCCAGCCCTCTTCAAAGAAGGGATGGAAATGAGACCTCACCTGAACCAGAGATCAGGAAGTCAAGAGCAGGACCACCTCCAGCATACAACACAGCATGGATGGAGGCAGTTCTGGAGCACAGGGGCTTCCCAAACATTCCTTTATTTCACGTCTGCTTTTCCTTAGGATCTGGGATTTTCCTGGCAGCCTCTTTGCCAACAGGCTTGCTCCAAGAGAGCAGCCTGCTCCTAGACTGTGCCCTCAGCAGGCCTCATGCATCCCCTGCACACACTCATTTTCACTGTCACCCCAAGAGCAGCCTGGCCCAGGGCCACCCCGGATGTCAGCAGAACTGCCAGTTCTTACCTTCCCTTGCAGCAGAGCCACCTTCTCAGGGAAGAAGTGGACGATAAGCTGCTTGCCAAAGGCTGCAGAGAGCAGGTAGCAGAGGGTGGCTCCCACAGACGTGAGCACCGAGCACAGCACCAACCCCATCCATGGCCCGAAGAGCGCTCCAGCCAGGACATTCTGTGGGGACAATGTGGAGTGAGGCCTGGGGGACACAATGTGTCACAGAACCACAGAATTGTCAGGGTTGGAAAGGACCTCTGGAGATTATGCAGTCCAAATCCCCTGCCAAGGGAGGGTCACCCAGAGCAGGTGACACAGGAACAAGTGGGTTTGGGATGTCTCCAGAGAAGGAGACTCTGCGCCCTTCCTGGGCAGCTGTTCCAGTGCTCTGCCACCCTCCATGGAAAGAAATTCTTCCTCATATTGAGGTGAAACTTCTTGTGTTTTAGTTTATGGCCATTGCTCCTTGTCCTGTTGCTGGGCGCCACTAAACAGAGTCTGGCACCATCCTCTGACACCCCTTGGAGATATTTATATGCATTAGTGAGATCCCCTCTCAGTCTTCTCCACTAACCAGGCCCAGCTCCCAGTCTCTCCTCATCAGAGAGATGCTCCAGCTGTATGTCTTTGTGGCCTCTACTGGACCCTCTCCTCCTCACCTCTCTTGTCCTGAGGAGCCCAGAACTGGAGCTGGCACTCCAGCTGTGCCTCACCAGCAGCAGGGCAGGATCACTCCCTGACCTGCTGGCAACTCTCTTCCCAGTGCACTCCAGGATCCCACTGACCCTCCCGGCCTCATTATCCACCAACGCTCCCCGATCCTTCCCAGCAGAGCTGCTCTCCAGCAGGTCAGCCCCGACCCGTACTGGCACTGAGGGTTACTCCTGCCCAGCTGGGAGACCGCTCGGGTCCCTCCGGCTCCTCCTGCCCGATCCGTGAGTGCCCTTGCCCTCGCCGCGCTCCCGTACCAGGAGGCTGGAGCCGGGGATGGCGAAGCTCTGCTTGTACAGGTACGCGCCGCAGAACAGGGCCAGCGCCGCGCCCCGGTGCTGCCGCTCGTAGTCCCGCAGC
>NW_008237227.1:1180727-1198530 GCF_000691975.1 Corvus brachyrhynchos | reverse complement strand
GGTGGAGTGTCTCCTCCCTGTCCAGGCACAGCATCCGCGGGACTCGGCCCCTGCTTCAGCACGGGATGGGCTTGAAGGTTTTCTGGGTGTTCTCACGCAGGACCAGGTCGTATCGGCACAGCTGGGGTCTGTGTGGAAACACGGCCGAGAGTGAAAAAACGGCGCTTTTTTTCTGTCGTCTCCCCACGTGCTGGAGGCCTATGTAAAATAAGTCATCTTCTCAGGAGAACTGGCTCCAAGTCCACCTGCAGTGAGGTTGGCTTTAAGACAGGGATACCTTGAGCATTATGCCACTCTGTTCTATTTGCTTGTGGAAAAAAAGGAACAAAAAAATCCAGCAAATAAACAGGCACTGGCTGCAGAGTCTGTGCTTACCTTTAAGCCAGTCCACACCTGTGTCCACCAAACAAGGTGGTCCTTCCAGTTCATCTGCTTGTTCCTGCCCTTTCCCTGCTCCTGGCATGAGGAATTCTGCCACTGCTCTGACCTGGGTCCAAACATTGGTCTGGTTCAGCCAAAAAAACGGAGGAAATACTTGGGCTTTCACTGGGGAAATATGAGCATTAGCCCTGGCACCGGGAAGGGGAGAGGCGATGACTGATAGTTGAAGTGTTGAAAGTCCTGAACTGTGCTTATGGCCTGTGGCAGCCCCTCCTCGGGGAGAGAGGGCATCCTCTGATTAAATATTTAGGGCATTTGTGTCTAGTTTTAAAAAGACTAAATGTATAGCTGGGGCTGAAAGCGACTCTAGAAGTGTGGAAGAGACAGGGAGTGGCAGCAAGGGAGAGCTGCAGGACTTTGTTTAGTAGATGTACACAATCTTTTCCTTGTTCCAAGGTAGGATAAGGGTAGCAGACCTCATGAAATGCAAAGAAACATGTTCTGTAGCTCTGTATGTCTTTTTGCTTTGCTCTCCTTACCCTGTGATCTTCCACCCTTGTTTTAACCCAAGTTTAAAGCACAGTGTGGTGTCCACATAGTGTCCTTGCACACAAGGTCAGCGTAAGAGATTCTGTACTTGCTGAGCTCAGGCAGACCTCCCGACCTCCAGAGGTGGGAAGCTTAAGGGTAGGACAGCAGAGCAGACAGAGGTTAATGAGGTGGTAGAAATCTCATCAACAATGGCCTGGGAGGTACCTCCTGATGTTGTGGGTACCAGTCAGGGCTTTGGGGCAAAGCAGCCAGCAGCTCCCAGTTGCTGGAATTCCAGGAGTAAATTAATCTCCCTGCCTCACTGGCTGTAGAAATTGGCTGGGATATAAAATGTGTATTTGAGGCTGAACATCTGTTCTTCCCAGAGAGCTGCATTTCCCTTCATCCCAGAGTTCAGGCCTGGGCAGCTTCTCAAAGGTCATTTTCCTGACCAGAGGTTAAGGTGTCAGGCCATGTCAGAGTCACATCACATGTGACATGTTCCCAGTGCAATGACAGCCTCTGTGTTCAAGTAAATATTCAGCTGTAGGATTCCATTAAAGAGGAATTTATTCCCAAGATATGTGTATGAGAATTACTAAATGTAAAATCTAATTCTTCTGCACAAACTGCACAAACTCAGCCAGGCCAGGAATCTGGGAGATTGCTTTACTTCTGTCCAGTCTGCACCCACAGAAATGGTTTGTTTGTAAACATCCGCTCACCTTTCTGGGTTTGTCAGCGAGCGGAACCTCATTTGGAGAATCCTGAGCTTGAATTTTGGGCCAATGACAGATCCCGTGGAAAATGTCAAGGAAATTCTTTCCACAGTTTCAAGATCCTGGTCAAACCCAATGAGCAAAGTGATTTGGTTGTACTGCTGGAAGGTAGCAGCTTCTCTAGAGGTAAAGCAGACGAGAGAGAGTGTCAGAGAGTCACCAAGGGAATAGCACTGGTTCTAATGTAGTCACTGTAGTATTAGAAACAGGGCTGGGGGAGGAGGCCTGAACTTGTGATTAGTTTCTGATTTACAGGAAATGGGTATGGATTCAGGTCTCCAGGTGTCAACCTGCTCAGCCACTTCTGCCCTCATTTTTTTGGGTTGGAAGTGGGGACACAGAGGTTGGATACCATTTGGCCCCAAACCAGGATTTTCACTGTGATTCTGCTTTGGTCCCAAGTGGCCTAGACCCAAGTGATATTTGTACCTGGCTGTCTGTGCAGGCCTGAACACTGAGGAGCCTTGAGATATGCATGAAATCTGCACTGGCCTTGGTGTGGGAGTGATGCTGATTGCTCCAGTGCAAGCAGATACCAGATATGGCTGAGGGAATAGGCACTTAGAGAAACATGGGAAAACTGGTTGTGCAGGTTTGTTTGGCTGAAGTGTGGTTAAGATCAATCAGGAATTTGCATGTCACATAAACACCAGTCATTAATTTGTCTCTCTGAGTGGAATGAATTGGTTTTGGATGAGACATATTCAGGCCCAGGTTAATCCCCAGCGGTCTTGGGCACTGGGAACTAGAACAGAGCACTCCCTGGAAGAGGAAGGAAAGAGAGGGAAATGTTTTTCCTTCTGTTGTAGTGGAAGCCTAGGGAAGCTGTGCTGCTGGCTGATATTGTCCACTTCAGTCCTTAAGATGACAGAGAAGGGCCCAAATCAAAAGGCTGGGCTGTCAGGGGCTGTGTGCTGGGGGAGGCTGTGGGAATTCCATAGGGCCAGGAAATCCCATAGTCATGTGTACTAGCAAGTGTCAGCAGAGAAACTGGGGGAGGATGTGTCACCTCCTCCCAGATGCAGTTGTACCAAGGGATGCACGAACACTTAGAGATGCTCAGGCCAGTAAGACTTACGGATTGACTCTTGATTCTGCCTTTCTCCCAGCTTCATCAACTAGCATGATGCTGAAGGTGCCTCTCCTGGTGTCTTTGTTCCATGTGATAATATCTACCAAGTAGTGATAGACTGAGGGGAGAGAGAGTGGGTGGGGTTAGACCCTGTGGGTTCACTCTGCTGTCCAGGCTGTGCCCTGTCTGGGAGCAGAGCTGCAGGTGGAGGATGGACACAACCCCTGCAGTTTATCTGGAAAATCCGTTTCTCCTCCCTGCTCTCCATCTCGCTTCGCAGAGATTTCAGCCAGAAACACTAGGAGGTGTCAGGAGAGCACTACAGCAAGGGTTATCCATGCCGGCTGGCCTCTCTGTATGGTTCCCAGCACACTGCCTTTCACTGCCTGCCTTCCCCCTTCACTTCCAGACTGTCTTTTCTTTCTTCTGTCCCTCTCTGAACCACTCCATTTCTGTTCTTCATACCTGTCATTTGTCATCTCTGTCATGGAGCAGAATTGTCTGTTCTTTGATCTGTGAGTCTGAATTCACTTGCTGACCAGCACTGGAGCTCAGGCCATAATCCCTGCCCATGCCTGGTGTGTTGGCACTCACAGGGATGAGGAGAAACCTCGGTGAAACCTTTTTTTCCACAGATTCTCCCCCTCTCCTTGTGGCTCTCACTTTTCTCCAGGGTGGCTTTTTCACCTGTACAGCCTGTCTTTCTCTTTTATCATTCCCACACACCTATTACTTTCACAAAAGAATGGTGTGTTGCTTTGAAACACAATTTGGGAACTTTTATACTTAATTTGAAAGTTCTCAACCAGTTTCCTGGTTGAGCAAGTTGGCTTTCCCAGCACTGGACAGGTTTGCAGGTAAGGAAGGTCATGGCAAACCACAGATGGACACAATTCCATCCAGCAGCCACTGGAGTTTCTAAAACGCAGATAACCATCTCTGCTTGGCTGCTGCTGAAGGAGGCAATGCACAGGGAAAAATCATCTCAGGAATCTCAGTCACTTACTGCAAAATGGCTCTTTGTCCGCTGTATCGAAAAACATACTTGTCACTGGATGGCTCTGTTGTGTTAAATAGCTTTTCCACTCATGGGCATAATAACCTGCAGGTGACAGTTTGAAAATGAAACGGAGTTACTGCACAGGTAGGTGAGCCACTAAATGGCTGAAACCAAGCACATATTTAAGAAATAGTGCATTGTGTTCCAGCTGCCAGGTAGCACTGTGACACACATCCTCCTGTACTCCAAAGGCTTAGGACTGAATATGTCTGGTTACTGTTCAGCACTTTCTTGGAGCTGATCTGTTTCCACATCTCTATCCGTGGTCAAGAAGGATTTCATTTTGCAGTGCAGAATGAAAATCATCCCCTTGACTCTGTCCGTTCCTTTCTGGAAGTGTCAGGTGTTTTAGCATCAACATTTCAGAGCTGCCAGCCTGAGGCTGGGCTGGCTGGGGCAGACGGTCCAGAATCCCCTTTGTCCACCTCTTTGCCATTCCTTTTACAGCACAGAGGGGTTTGTGGTGCTGGGAATTTACTTGGAAATCTTATTTTAGCAAGAACAGGCCCCTGTCCCTCAAACTCTGCAACTGAGAGACTTTAATTCACTTTTTCTCTGACTTTAGTGTAAAGATCCCAAGTCTAGTTTTGGCTTTTCTAGTTCTGGATCCCTTACCTGTGGATTTCTGTTCTAGATCATAACAGGATGTGACATTACAAGGAGCAGGCCTGAGAGACCTCAAAAGACCTCAGTGGAAATAACTTAGATGCTTTTACAAAGCACCGTGTTGTGTTAGTCCTTCAGCAAAACATCACCCTCCAAGTGACAGTGATGAAAGGCAGCCCAGTATTCAGGATGGGTTGACATTCCCTGGATCCTTACCTAGGATGGGGCATGGCATGGGCCAGAAGGGTTCGCAGCTGGTGCATTTGCCATTCCTGTAATTCCTGTACGAGTTGCATGGGTATGTGGTGATATTGCAGCTCTGTGTCAGGGAGGACAGGAACAGGAAAACAGACCTCTGGTGGTCACATTTAAAATACTGCAGTCCTTGATCGTGTACAGGGAAGAAATGTTTCGTTAGCAATCCTTACGCCTCAGGGAAACGGGATTAATGCCCACAGGACACACCAGTGGGCAGTCACTGACCATTCTGAACCCAACAAATTGCACTGGGGAGCAGCACTGGGCTGTGGCAGAACAGTAAATGGGCAGCAGCCTCTCCCTTTGAGTGCACTCAGCTCTGCCTGTATCTGCTTTGCTTTTCTTTTTGTCTTTTTGGTTTTAAAAGCATTTGTTCATGTGGTTGCTGCAGTTCCAGAGAATCCAACTATGGATCAAGTTCTGTCTCTGGTGCTCTCTGTATCTCTTTGAGCTCAGGCCTGACAGCTGGATATTGCTTTTAGCTTTGCACGTGACCTTCCATTTTGGTGTAAAAAACTCTTCAGAAAGACATAACTAATAAAATGAGTTGTTGCATGAGCAGCAAAATGAGTGAAGCCTCATTTCCTAGGGATTTTTGGCTCAGCCTGGTCCCCAGTGTAGATTCTCTTGGGTCTGATAAAGGTTGAGTTCACAATACTGCATTTCCTTCTGTAAGGTATCTTCTTCAGCCAGCTTTCATCAAACCAGTTCTGCTGCCAGGCTGAAATGAAAAAAGCTTTCTTGTGTTCAAGACTAGGGCTGTGCCTTCCAGACTGCACTGTCTGTCACTGCCAGGGAAGGTGCCTTGGCTTTGGGATAACTGCCTGCTCCACATTCATCTTGAACCTGTTTTCTGAACAGGTCCTTGCCACTGCTAGTCCTTGGGCTTTTGTGTGTTACAAGTAATTAGAAAGAAAAATCTCACAGATTTTCTGGACATAGACACAAAATGAAGGCATACATCTACCTGATGACTTTTTGCACAGAGGATTAATCCCACTTGCACTGTGACAGAGGCACAGAGATGTCACTCTGACTCTCATGTCTGCCTGGTGCACATCAGCTAAACCCCTGTCACACCAGTGCTGAGAAGAGGTTGCTGCCATGGCTTTCCCAGAGTATGGATTTCATGTATTTTCTAAGCAGTGATGATTATTCTCTGGCTTTCTCCTCTTTTTCTGATTGGAAACATTTTGTCAGGGTTTGTGCAATTCAGGGCAGGATTAATTACCAGAAAATATTGTAAGTGGACAGCCTGGTTGGTCGGTCCCGCCGTTGGGATAGAAGTCAACGTGGCCCAGTGCTTCTCCGTATCCCAGTCCTAGCAAAAGGGAATACCAGGGCTCAGAGAGGGAATATTAAATTGTAAAAAGCACAAGAAGGAAATACTGATGAAAAAATAGTAGTTATTTAGCTCTAGGATGCCTGCTTGTACAGCAATACTAATGTCATCCATCTGTTTAGGCAGCAGGCCAAACAGTTGTGACCCAGCTGGGTAATTTTAGCAATGGTATCAAGTACCTTAAATAAGTCCATGCACGCAACAGTACAAAATGTGGGGGTTTGTGTCACTTGTATGCAGGAGAGGAAAAGGGATGTGAAACCTGGCTATTGCTGTGCTGCTGAAATCTGACTTCCTGGGAGGGCTGGAAGAAAAGACGCAGCAATTAGGTGGGAAAGCCAAGTGTTAGGGGTAGGGTGGCCATGGGAGCAGCATGGGGGGCTTGGCATCGCACTGCTGGCCTGGCTGGTGGGTCTGGAAAAGGACAGGGCTGAGGGAGAGTCCAGATTTGCCCTAGAGGAAGGTTTAGCTCTTAGGAGATGGGATGGAGACTGGAAGCATCATGCAGGGAGCCATGGGCTGGGGATAACTGATCTGCTGTGCAAGGCATTGAGCTGTGGGACCGGCTCTGGAAATGCAGCCTGACCCTGGGGTGGGACGTTGGTGTGTCCTGCTCTGGCAGGATTGTGCTGCAGGACCTCCTCTACCGGTTCCTAAGTCCTTGTAAGGCATGGGCCAGGAGGTTATTACTGCTGTCAGCAGCAGCATGTTTTGACATGCAAATAAACCAGCAGCTCCTGAGGGAGTGCTGGGAACAGCGTGGGCAACACAGCGCCCCAGAGCCTCAGTGAGGGAGTCTGCTGTGCTCCTGGGCCAAAGGAACGAGGACCCCCAGCACCGGTGCCCACCAGCAGCCCCCCTTCCCCGCGCTCCCAGTCAGTCTCTGGGTTTCCGTGTAAAGGAAGGAGGTGGAGTGTCACGTACCGTCGGTGTCGGAGTGAATGACATCGACAAACTGTGCGTCCGTGGGGTCCAGCCTCTCGCTCGGCGCCGTCCCCCGGTACAAGGGGCCCGCGGGGTCAAGGCCTGCAGCACAAAGCCATGGCTGTGGCATCGCCTCACTCGGGGCTGTCCTTCCTTGAGGCAAGAGGACTGCTGGAGGAAGGCTTACCTGTGATTCTTCCCAGCATGCCATCAAACATCTGTCCCACAAAGCCGGAGATGTGTGCTCCCAGGCTCACTCCTATCATGTGCATGGAGTCAAGGGACGCTCCATCAATCTGAGATTTAAAAGTACTCGTGGTCATGCGTTTTCGGAAAATAAAAAATTGTTAGGAGGAGGAATGTAACATCTCCCAGAGTGTTCCACTCTGTGTAGATAGTCCCACAGAGCAGCCAGCATTCCTGTTTGAGGCCTATACCTCAGAGAGCTGTGATGAGAGTAGTTCAGGCAATGGTTGTATTTTCCTGGGGCAATGACTACAGGTGTGGACAGGAACCACTGATGGGCCCCAGCAGTAAAATTCCAGTTGCCCCACATGTGGTGCCTGCAAGGAATTAGCAGACACTATGATCCTAATGATCCAGCATCCTTATTGCCTGTGCAAGAGCTTAGAGGAGCTGTGAACTGTAGCTGATCCCCATAAGCTGCCTTTGGATGTATAGAAAGTGGAAGTAGAGTTTCTATGTATGGGAAAACATGTCTGGAGAGTTTTGTACCCAGAAATGTAGAGACTTAGAGTGTAAACTGAATATTGCACCAAAATACCATTGTACCAAGTCCAAGGGTAGGATTTGGCACTGCAGTATACATGCACTTCCAAAAATTAATGTATTCCTTTTTGAGGAGTTTCTATTCCCAGACATCCTGCTGGTTTAAGCATTTCCTTTGTGCCCTTTACATACTGTGCCTTAATGACTGTATCATAGCGTGAGTGTCCAGCTTACCAGCATTTCATCTATAAGTTTCTTCAGAATCTCAGCAACTCTTCTGCACTTCCTGGAAGCATAACTGTAGATGAGAGTCGTTGCCCCCTGGTTCCAGTCCACAATGATGACGTTCATGTCCTCTACAGAAAGCAGGAGATGCACCAGGTCAAGGATCCAGACCGGGGCAGAGCCTGTGGGTCGGTACCCATGGATGATGAAGGTGGTTTTCTTGGTCACATTGAGGTACTTGGAGGCTGTAGAGTGGATCTCCTCAGCACAGGTTGGGTTCTGCCGCGTGTAGAGCAGCAGCTTCACTTTCAGCTCTGTCCCTATCAAAGCATTCCCAAAGCTGAGGGCTGTGAATGCAGGACATGTCTCCTGAGGATCTGAAAGGAGCAGAGTGGCAATTGGAGTTTGGCACCAAAGGGTTTTCTTTAGCCTGTTGTACCTGCTAACCCTGCACAGGGCAGGGAAATGTGTTGTGAGTTGTCTGAGCACAGAGGCTGCTCCTGTCTCCTCTCTCCCTCTCCTCTCTGTCATGCTCATGACTGAAGTTACCTTGGAACTTAAGTTTTCTTGCCATGTTGGAACAAAGAGAGCAATCACGTCTTTTTGGAGCAGCATTCCCTGAAACACCACAGCCCAGCTTCCTGTGGCAGCTGGGAGCTGGCAGGGACTCTCTCCAAAAATCTCACTGGTGTGAGGAAGGTATTAGAGACCGACAAGCAGGATGGTTGCTGTATTGGTTTGTGAGCACGCCCAGGTGCTCTGGACAGGTTCTAGGCTAAACAGGTGTCCTCAGGGTTGGTTTCTGGAGCTGCCAAGCTGCAGAGAGTCTTGCCGTGGTGAGGGGCAGCTCAGTGCTTCATTTGTATGTGCAGATGCAGCCTGCATCTGCAGGTATTCCAGACTGCAAAATGGGGCACCCTTGACTGTGTGAGATGGTAATATACACAGCTTTATACACAGCTGAAGTGTAACTGAATTTGATGTAAGTGCTGCTTGATGGGATGGCCTGTGCCACTGGAAAGCCTGTCTTTGTTCTTTGCTTTTCCAGCAGGACACCAGCTGAGCCTTCAGAGCCCAATACAGTCTCCAGCAGGGCACTGGCAGGGAATGGAATAACTGTCTCCAGACAGACACTGCTTATGAAGGCCCTCCCAGGTTTAGTAGCCTCTTCCTGGCTCACAGTCCTTTCCCTCAAATCCTCGTAATCTTATTGAAGAACCTTGTGGGGGAGAGTGTCTCTCTCACACATATGTCCTGGGCTGCAGTAATTGTTCAGCCTACAGTTCCTAGAGGAATCTTCCCGATCTTTGCTGCTTAAAGGACTGTGCAGTAGGTAGCAGGGTTTAGAAAACCTGCAGCTGTAAGGTACTGATGCTCTAGCAAATCTCCAATGCTCTGTGCATTTTAATTTCTGAATGATGAAACTCTCACTGTTTCTATGAGCAACTTTCCCTTTTCTCCTACTCGGGAAATCAGGAGCATGAGAGTGATATAAATGCTATGTGCCCAGCACATAAAACAATCTGCTCAGTTGCCACAGTTCTGCTAATTACTTTGTAGGAGCCCCAAGAGCTCCAGAAATAAAAGTTAATACGCTAAAAGGATGTTGCAGTTAAGTCCAACTGAATATTTTTAATTGCTACCATAAATTTAGAAATAAATTTTAACATCTGAAATCCATGGAGTCCTTCCTGTATAAAGCCTATGGTAACATATGAATGGTGTGACAGGAGTGGTGGGAAATGAGCCCTCAGCCAGGCCCAGTGAAATCAGAGGCCTTTGAATGGAGGGTGTCCTGCCTCTGTAATGCTTCACTCAGAGCTCCCAGAGCAGTGTGACTCTGGGCCCTGCTCCCAAGAGGAAAGGTGAGCTGGGTGGCTGCCTCCTGGCCAGCCTGCTCTCAGCTCATTCTTACAGTGCCAAGATGCTCCAGGGAAACAGCAGCAAGAGTTCTATGACACTGCTCTTGTGGAGATCCCAAAGTAACTAGCTGAGAAAAATTAACATTTTTTGCTCATGCACACCAGCTCACACAGTGAGACTCAGTGACTGTCCTCTAGGTGCTACTGCAGCACAAAAAACCACAACTGTGTGTTTTACTAATAACTAGGCATTATTTTAGTTACTGTATAGTAGCACTATATAGTGTTATTAATTATCCACTGCCACTGAAGCTGTAGCAATACAGGCAGAAATGCCAGGCAAGAATTGCTTCTGTATGGTGCAAGATTGCACCAATTGCTGAATTTGTCTCTGTATCTCCTGCACTGTGCTGAGGCTTGCCCAGAGGAGCACTGTTTGTCATCAGAACAGCCCAAACCTTCTGGTACAGAAGTGCTTTCAAAGAGCTGGTCAGCATTTGCTGATACCTAATACAGGGTCTGTATAAAGGGCCTTGTTATATCTGCACCAGGTCTGTCAGATTGGTTCTGTTTTGATTAACAAAATCAAATCAGTGCTAATAAGGGGAGGAAACCTGGCAGCTTCTCTTCTGGCAAGCTGGTGCCAACCCCAGCCTCATCCACCATGTGTTCAAAAACTGACAAATGAGGACAGCCAGTTATCCTGGCTTTGCTCTTCCTTCTGCTAAGCACAGTGACTCCTACCCAAATGACTGGAAGTGTCTTTGAAACTCCAGGATGACTGGGGCAAGTGGCTTATTGAGATTTACTCTGCAAGCAAATAGGTGAGGTAGAAACTTATCCTCTGGCACTGTACTTAACCCATGCCCGACAGACCACTTCCCTCCATTAAAGGGGAATGAATATGGCCATTAACCCAGCATGCCAGTAACTCATTTCCAGCCCTGCCTTAGCTTGCTAGACAGTCTCTGGCAATCCCCATTCTCCTTCTGCTCCGTTTTCTGATATGTAAAATAGTAGGCAAACACTGTTCTGCTGGGCAAGGTGCTCTGATCTCCGAGAACCTGTAGCGGGGAGCATAAAAATGTGTTAAATCCATGTACCTGCCTGGGAACTGGACATGTTTGGTCTGGAGCCTGAGATCAGCCTCAAAGGTGCTATTGCAGCAGTGTAGGTATCTTCAGAATAACTTGGTTCTGAAGTTTTTTATATATATATATATATATTCTGAAGTTATATACTCCCAGGTGGGAGTGTTGCAGTCATGGGAACAGTCCCAGGCAGACTCCTGGTATTTACTGCAGTCAGTGCTCTTAAGGCCTGCATTCCCCTGGTCTCTCTCATTCCTTTCTAGGAGATGATATTTGGAGGCTTTTTGTTTGATGGTGATCCTATGGACAGGCAGGGTTTGCCATGCTGGTGTTTTGGGGCTGTGGTACCTAGCTGTCTGCATGAGTAAAGTAGCAGCTGAGGTTTTTACCAGCCTGTCATCTTGCAAAGGGAAGTTCCAACAGATTTTTCACCTCAGTGGGTCAGTGGTCACTTGGCTGGATGTGTGGCTGTCCCGGCTGTGGTCCTTGGGACACAGAGCTGCTCGCCCAGTAAGAACCTGCGTGGAGCTCAGGTGAGCATGTCGCCACTTCTCTGTCTGCAGGAGCTCTGGTCCTCCAGCCCCTGCCACCTTGCCTGGTCTTTGTGCAGTGTGTGTCATCAGACTGGTCTTAACCATCAGCAACAACTTTCCCCATTTAAGCATATTTCACTACCACACCACGAATCTCGGGAGCATTAGTGCAGATTTCCATCCCTTTTCCACAGAGAGGGTGTACCCTCCACTCTTAAACTGTCCTCAGTAGCTCACTGCATTTCATCAGTGCCTTCTCACAGCATTCTCTTTCCCCACTTCTTGTGACTGCATTTCCTACAAAATATTAAACAAACCAAGCAAAGGCAACCCTGAGATTACTCCAGAGGACCCAATGAAACACAAGTTAGTATTTAGAAGAACACTGGGTCTTTTTAACCCTCTTCGTTTTCCCTGCAAAGCAGAGAGCTGTAACTTGCCTTGCTCCCGTGTGTATGCTAACACAAGGCAGTACATTTGTTTATTTTTACACAGGTTGGTTCTTGTAGGGCTGTGAGGCTATCAAATGGATCTTACTGTTCATAAATGGTAATTCATCCTTCGCCTCTGTCATACATGACACCCCTGAGAAGAAATCATTATTCTCTGAAGATTTCAAATGACATTTTCGGTGTCAATGGATAGTACTTATATAAGAGAAATGTTCGCAAAGGGAGGAAAAGATAAAAAATACTTCTGGTTTTCCATTTGGAACTCTTAGAACTGACTACATTCATGTAACCAGCATAATTTGCTTTGCCAAAATAAATAATGCTAGTGAGAAACCCTAGCAAGTACATTCATGTTGCCGTAAAACACAAAAAATGTGTTATATGTGACAAAAACATTCAAAACAAGCAGTTGAGTTCTTACCTGTTTTCACCCCATACAAAAGGTAGATGAACACAACACACAGCCTCAGCATATGGACTTCCTCATGGAACTTCTAAGGGTAAGAGATTTGAAGGATCCCACAATTTCTCTGGCATGTGTCTGCTGGCTCTGACAGCAATTAGCTTGCTTTTTCTTCTGCCAGTAACAGTAGGTGTGGTGAAAGGAGGAAGTTACCAGCCAAGAAATGAAGACCAGTCTTGGGTTATACAACTGAAGCTTCTTCTTAAGAAGGTGGGGCACCTTCTATTTTAGCAGGTTTCCTTAATTTAAATATAGTTTGCCCTGGGGGATGACTAATCAAAGACACAAATGGGTTGGTATCACTCTGTGAGCAGCAATTTGACTACATGTGTTGAAACTAAGGAAATTATTGCCTATTTGTCTTTTGCAAAGAATGTCAGGATGGTTGTAGGTATCTGCAAATCTGATAAGCATCTGGGCGGGGCCGGCGCTTGGTTTCACAGCGCCCTGCCTTTGGAGAGCTCATGATGATCCCTGATCTCCCATGTCCCTCCTGCTCTCCCAAGTGCCACGGTGCAGAGTCCCTTCCACAAATCCTGTCACCACCTCAGACAGGAGACAGGTGACAGCACTGTGTTGTGACAAAGGGAAGGTACCACTTCAAGGTGTCTGGCTCTCCACTGGGCTCCCAAGCAACTGCTGTCTTGGATAACACACAACTGGCATTCCCACATTTTCTCACAGACCTGCTGGAACCTCATGAATTCAGCTCTAATTCAAGTAAGGAAGGCTTTTTCTTTCCTTGCTGGATGGGAGGAAGAAGATGGCCAAGGAAAGACAACTGTCAGGGGCAGGAAAGGTAGTCTGAAATTGGAGCTGGAAGGTATAGGCCAAAATTGGGAAAACGAGGGTGGTGGGAAGTCTGTAAAGGGATGAGAAGGGAGGGAGCAGGGATGGCTGCTGGATGGAAGTTGGGTGGTAGCTTTGCCTGGTGTTTTCTTAGCAAATTCTTCTAACATAGGCCAGGGAAAGGGAACGTGGGGTGGATTAGAAATAACTCCTTAAGCCCAGGCTCTGGTTTTTTTTCCCCTGGTGATGACCCAATGAGGAGCTGAACTATTACAGCTCCCAGCTGCATAGCTGGTTCTTTGGTCCATGCTATACTTACTAAGTTTTTTGACTTTGCTAATTCTCAGGTTAATCCTTAACTCTTCCTGCTGTCTGCAGCTCCTTCTCGTTCAGACAAGTGTGTGCTGCTCCTCTGGTGCAGGCACGGATCACACTTGAGGCAGAGCATGTGCCTAGCACGATTCCTTCACAAGCACCTTGAGCTCTTCAGCCTCAAGCAGCTCAGCAATCTGAGTCTCACTGAACATGTGCCATGCTGTGGTCCCATTTGAAAATCACCCAGGCAAATGTTGGGGCCTGTTATTTTGAATAGGATAAACACTGAGAAAAGACACCAAATAACTTCTGCGGATCTAGAAGCTCCAGTGCTTTTTTTTCTGCTGCACTGGCAAAAGAATATAATTTAAACATTGTTTTCCTTCCAGCTCCTTTCTCACCTCTACCAGTAATCCTAAACTCTGTCAAAATATTTTCTCCTTAGCAAGAAGTTCTGCCAATGGTGAGACGGAACTGGTCCAACAGTGAAACATGAAGAACAGAAGGCTTTTACCTGTTGCAAAAGACACCTGAGAATCAGAGATAAAATAAGGTAAATCGAGAGGGCCTTGCCTTTCATCTCAATACAAAGAGGGGTAACAATTTGCTGCCTGAAGCTAAGCCCTACTTGTTTCTTTTTTTTATTTTGGATTTTCATTTCCCATCTGAGGTTGCTCATCCGAGTGGCTCTCACTTCAAGAGGCCCTACACTGGGGCTGGCAGGTTCTTCCTTGGAACTCTCAACCATCCCTCAGAAGACCATGATTTTGAGTAACCACCATTTCAGCATCAATTAGACTGTCTGTTCACTGTACACATTGGCAAGCATTCCCAGGATGTCAGCACTGGAAATGCTGTCCACTACTACCGTCAGATCCTGAGAGCAGGAATTCAAGTGCTTACAGGCTACTCCCCGCTCTTGATTCTGCTGACCAACCTTTCACACCTGCCCCACACATCCTGCCTCAGCCACACACTTGTTAAAGATGGCAACAACTCACAGCTATTTGGGTTTTGTACACTGAAATCTAGACAATAATCCCACTGTGAGCTTTGAAATCAATTGCAATTTGAGACAGTAAAAACTTTTTAATCATGTGTAGAAAACATTTAAGATCAGAATTTTCACCAACTTAAGAATAATTTAACAAAAACCATGAAATAATCTTATAAGCATGAAACATTTTGCACTTGGCTGTGACACGTCAGAACCTCTGCTATTTCACATTCAAGAGACAAGCATTTTAAACTCTTCTCTGTGAGCAGAACCACTGTTGGAATCTGGAAGTTTCAGAAATGTTGTTTCCTCCTTAGGGCAGCTTATGACAGCAATGGTCAGCTGAAAAATATTTTTATGTTGCATTCTTGCATCCACTGTATGAAATCCCACCGATTCACTAATTTCCTGTGGGTGGAATATTTTCATGGAGATACTGGAGAGCCAAATCTGTCCACTTCATTTCTTGCTCTTTCACAGACTCGGTGGTGCCGCCGTTGTCTTGCTCTGGTTCAGGGAGCTCATTCTGAGAACAAAACACAGGTACAATGCATTCCACACGTAATACACCTCCTGAAAGCAGCAGGTTGTTACTATTTGTATGGATAGATATAAAAACCCACAAACGAGACCAGAGGGTGCACCTGAACAATAAATATCATACATACTGATCCACATAAAAATATTGCAGAGCCCTGTCACAAACAGTATTCTTTTCATTTGAATATGGTGCTTAATCTGAAAGGTAAATTGTTTTCCAGGACCCTGGGGCCTTTCTATACACTCAGACTGCACACACAGTGAGGGAGAATATACAGCAAATGCAAAGGAAGTAAATAACAGTACAATGCAATTATTCCATTGTTTGTTTGCAATGTGCTGCTTCTGCTGTTGCCAAGAATACAAATACTGCAGACAACTGGTTCTGTAACTTGTTACTATCCTATGGCAGGTGAGAAGGCCTTCCTGTCTGTGTGCTGGACTCAGGTGTGGCTGTGCTGGAGGAACAGCAAAAGCCAGAACCCCCTGCCAGGTGTGCCACTGAGCCGCTCACAGCACAGTAAGGGGAAGGAGAGTTTAACTGAGATTTCATTTTCCTTCCTTCTATTATTTGTTCTCTGTCTTGCTGTATTGGTGTAGTCACACTGAGCATGTGCTATTCTGCCAGATACCATTTGGGCTGGAATTCTGAGTTCTAGACCTCTGGAAATCCCAGCGTGAGCTAAATAAAATGTTTCAGCTTTGAAAACAGTGAATGATTCATGCCCATTTGAGTTCCCAGAAATGTCTCAAGTGAGCACTGGGGCAGATTCTCAGGACAGGCTCAAATACCACTTTCACAGCCATTCTGGTTGCTCCTTTGCAATCTCCCTGAGTAAGTCCCCTGTGAATTCATGCTGGTCTTTCCATGTGATCAGAGCCATTCCCATCTCTGGGGATCTTTATATCCACAGCCAGGCCTTTCTTTCTATTGTTAGTTGGTGAGGCTTCCTTCTCTGGGGCTGTCATCTGTATGTCACTGTAAGCCATCACAAGATGGCTCTAAGGGAAGAAACAATAATGTTTCGACTCAGGGTGAAGGCAATTGTCAACAAGGAACCTGTTTATGATACTCAGCTTACCTAATAAAGGTTACCCGCAGCAAAGGAGGGTTTGGGCTCTTTTAGCTGAGAATCACACTTCTGCAAGACGCTTCCCTCAAGCCCAGCTCTTGGCAGGAAAATGTGTGCTGTACATACGGATTTTGAGTTGTGCAGCTGCCCCTCGCCCTCTCTGAAAAGCCACTGGTGGCAGGGCTAAAGCTTGAGCCACGTCACAAATTTGGAAATCTCTGTGCTGAAAGAAACCAGCACCCCACAATCCCCATGGCTGCTCTATCTGTGCTAGCTGGGGTGAAGCTCATGTACCAGAGAGAACAAGGAAAGGGGAAATCCTCAGCTACCTCCCACTTCCTTGGAAGTTTCAAAATAGCTAAGGAAAGGTATCACTGTGGGAGATCTGAAGCTTCAGCTCTGGGCTCTGTGGGATCAGCAGGAGCTTTTCCCCTGCTGCCCCTCTTTGGCCTCACAGCTGTACCCTGGATGAAAGGAGAGGTGCCATGCCTTGGGCACAGCAGTGCAGACAAGAGTCCTGCTGCACCTGCCAGCCCTTCACTGCTATCCTGGAACTGCCAACAGCAACACTGTATCTGGAAAAGACTGCTTTGAAACACCTATGGAAACCTCTCAGCTTCTTTTAATAGCATTGCAGGAAGTGGAAATAAAGTGTAACTAAGACTGCAACTGTCAGTGTGAGACTGGTATCAAACACCAGGAACAACAAAGGGAAGCAGAGAGAAAGGATAATTCTACTTCTTCCTGTTGCCAAACCCAGGACAGTGCAATGGGAAGGGCACTCCAGTTCTGAGAAGATTCAGCAACTGGTCAGGGGAAGAGGGACAGAAACGTCCATGTCCATGCACACAGGAATGACTGGCATAAAGGGCAAGGAAGGAGTCAGATCCAGGAGCCTTTTGTACACCACGAGCAACACTGTGTCTTTTCTTGGAAGGGTCTGTGATAAACACAGCAGCCTTAACTCAGATTGATACGTAGCAATTCACCTACCAGAGGGATGGCCACATCCTCGTAGGGCAATTTATCTTCCCTCCATGCATCATCGATCAGGTCCAGGATCCTGCCATCCCTCTGCACCTCACTGTCCATTGTCGCAGCGGGTCAGAGCAGCTAAATCTGTGACACAAAGCAGATGCTGTTTTAACAACATCCCCAGCCAAGGAGCTGCAGTTTGGACTACAGGCTTGCTCCAGGTTTGATGCAATCCATATGAAGCTTAAACTTACAAGGAAAACCTTGATTTTCCTAATCTACTCAAAAAGGGGTTAGAACCACAGGAGAAGAACTTAATCTGAAAAGAACTCTATCAAAGTGAATTGCAGATTGATATGCATCAGAGATGAATATATACAACCAGCTGGTTATTGTTAATGATATATACGTGCATTTATATCTACTGACTGACTTTTAGAAGTCTTAATTTGAGTGAGTTTGAGCACCTAGAGCTGCCCAGGACCCTTTGCTGCCTGCTGGCTTACAGTCCCTGACCAGTGCCGTGCCTCACCCACACCTTCAAACGTCTGGAAGTGTCACAACAAAGGACTTGAAAGTACCCAGAATCCTGCCCGAACCTGAAGTCCAGTTTCCAGTGAAACAGAAGCAAAACGAGACCTATCTTTCAGCCCCAGCTACTATAATTACTCCAGAGTGTTTCATTGTACTCTGCCCTCCTTGAAGGGTCACCTCAGGCCCTCGCCCCGGTGTGACCCTGCAGGGCAGCAGCAGCAGGCGGCTCGATCCGGAGGGTACGCGAGAACTGACACTCATTCAAAAGCAAG
>NW_008237227.1:1178945-1180270 GCF_000691975.1 Corvus brachyrhynchos | reverse complement strand
GAGCCGGGAATGCTGCCGGAGGGCAGCTCCGGTGGCTGTAGCGGGGAGCACTGCCCGGGCACGCTGGCCCCGGCTACTTCACAGGCTTAAGCTGCAGGTCTGGATTGGACATCAGGAGGAATTCCTTCACGGAAGGGGTGATTAAATATTGGAAGGGGCTGCCCAGGGCGGTGGTGGTGGAGTCCCCATCCCTGGAGGTGTTTAAGGAAAGACTGGACGTAGCACTCAGTGCTCTGGGCTGGGTGACAAAGTGGGGATCGGTCACAGGTTGGACTTGATGGTCTCAGAGGGCTTTTCCAGCCTCAGTGATTCTGGGATTCTTGCCCTGGCGAGGGGTGATTGGCTCCGGGCTCCTGCCGCTGGTGCCCTTCCTGCCGCTGGCAAGTGGAGCTTGTCTGTGGTATTGCTTTTGGGAGGTTCTTGCTCCTTTCATTGTAAGCATGCTTCCAGCAACGCTGTAAGATTGCACCTTTCTATGTTTTTAAATGTGAAGTAATCCCAATCTTTTCTCATGGGCGCTATTCTTAAGTCCTTCTGCATATTACAAAGTTCTCTCCTCTTGACTCTACTACAATTCTGCCTTGAGCTGGGATGCTAAGCCTTGTTTATTTTTAAATGTGTTGTTTTGGTTTGGGCTTTTTTTTTTCCCCCCCCCCCTTTTTTTTTTTTGCAAACACTTCCATTTTCTTCATTTTCAGAAGTGACCAGCCAGCTCTCCTTGCTTTAGCTGTAGTTTATGAAGGAGATTGTTTCCTCTTGTGGGTCTTTACTGAGGTGCTTGTAACTTGCACATTGCAACTTGCGAGCATGAGAGGCCAAAATTTAATACTAAATCAGCAAACCTTATGTAGTATAAAACTGGCTAGAGGTGTCTGATTTTAAGGCTTTTCCCCAAAATCTGGGTGTGCCGGCAAAGTAAGCAAAGCTGGCAGGCTGTGAGGGTGGTAAGGCACAGAGAAGCCGTGGCTGTCCTTCCATGGAGGTGACCAAGGCCAGGTTGGACAGGGCTTGGAGCAACCTGGGATAGTGGAAGCTGCCCCTGCCCATGGCAGGGGTTTGGCATGAGATGGCTTTAAGATCTCTTCCAATCCAAACTGTTCTGGAATTCTATGCTGTCTGTCTCCTCATCTCTCCGACCACTGAAAATTCATTCTGTGTCGGTGTGATTAGAATGTAAGAGGAGAGCTGCTGCTGTCTAGTGGCTGCTGTTGCCACCTGGAGAACTCTTGGAATGCTGTCAACAGCTCAGGGGGTCTGCTCATCTGCTCTCCTCAGCACCCTGCCCTCAGCAGAACCACGAAGTTGTTCTGCATACTGATGGGGTT
>NW_008237227.1:1173222-1178913 GCF_000691975.1 Corvus brachyrhynchos | reverse complement strand
CTGTGTATCTTTTATATGCTTGTGTTTTAAAATGCAGCTCCCAAGGACAGGTTTTAAATTGTGAATTGTGTTTTAAAGTGCTGTAGGAGCAGGATGGAAGATTCTTCAGGAAGGAGAGCAAAGCTGAGCCTGCGTTTGTGGAAGTCTCCCTTGCTGTGACCTGCTCCCCTTTTGCTGATTGCTTAATAATGCCATGTTAATCTTTGAGGGAAGGTGTTGGAAGGATCCATCTTCATGTTGGAAAGATCCACACATCTTGGAAAGTGTGTAGATTTTGGAAACATAAGTTTGTGTTAATAGCTCTGGATGAGTCTAACCATTTTTGTGTTAGCTGCAGTTTCATGAAGGAGACATTGAAACAAATTCTGGCTTCCTGGCTGTGGTCACTTTATTCCCCATTTTTGGCTTAAATGTAAAGCCTTCTTGCTTTCACCAAGATGTGAAATTTCTATGGGTGTGCACGTGTTTGTGACTTAAAACGTATAATTTTAAACTAAAACAGTGTATTGCTGCTGTAAAGCTGTTCAACTTATTTTCATAATTTAAGGCATAATTTAAGAGGAATTTTTAAGGCGTTTGTGTTTTGTTAAAATTCCCACAACCATTTGTACAACCAGTGTGTTCTGAGTGTGGTGGGAAACTGCACAGTCTCTTTAACCTAGTCTCTAATAAGGCCTGGAAAAGATGTAATTTATGGATGAATTCTTACTGCTACTTGCTTGCGTTTTCTCTCTGACGTGACAAACTTCCCCATCAGATGTGGATCTCGGGCTGACCCCTTTGAAGCCCAAATGTTCATGTTACTCCACAGTCTGGTGCTCTCAGGACATCTACCAGTCCCTCTGTATTGAGTTCACACAAGTGCAGAGTTGCTCAAGTGCAGATTCTCATTGCTTCTCTCTGAATTTATTAGATCACATGAGTCTGGCACTGCAGTTTGGGGGTGCTGGGTGATAGCATTGGATACATTTTTCTGGTAGAAAAATCTGTTTTCCTCTATTTGGCTTGTAAGTTCATGAAGGTGCCATTGTTTTCCTCACCTCAACTGCATGCTCCTGGTATGTTTTTTAACTTCTTTGCTTTGTGGGCTTCTGCTTGTTCTGCAGTTGGATGGAGAAGCAGCCTGGTTTGTGCACTGCTTTCCTGTGCTTCCCTAGTACTGAAGCCACCAGGATTCAGTGATGGAGGCTTTGCTGGAAGGAATGCAGAGAAATGGGCAGGGGAGGTACGTATGCAACCGTACACAGCAGCCATTCCAAATGATTTTAGCATTAACCTTGCCTCTTACTCAGAATAAATCCTCTGGTATCAGTGTGCAGTGGCCTTCAGCTGCTGCAGGAGCAAAGTCACTGGGTGGGCTGGCTCTGCACTAATCCCTGCTCAGGTATTATAGCCTTAGTTGTCAGAATTTTAGTTCTACATATTCCTGAAACCTTGCCTCTTCTTTTTCTGTTGTTGTAAACTCTTCTTACTGTCCAACATCAGGAGCAGTAGTAAGTAGAGCTGTGAATAAATATTTATTTTGTAACAGCCTTGCAAGGTTAACGAGATGTGACTTTGTTATCTGATTTCATCTGAAAACATCTGATTATTTCCTGCTTGCGTTGAAACTGCAGAGTCCCACTCAGCTCTGAGGAATCCTTAATGCTCTGTCTGAGGTGAGAGCCTCTAGACTTTTCAATCCCCGAGAGAGACTGTAGTGACAATAACAGAACAAAATGTTTTATGTGTTAAACAACCGTGAAGCAAAAGTCACCGATGCCATTTTCCTAGTCATCCTTGAGAATGTGACTCAAATTTATTTGATACTGTATCTTCTTCAGAGAGCTGGTTGCAGAAATCAAGTTTAGAATTTGCTACATATTAGCAGCTGCTGTGAAGGAAATGTTCCTGCTCTGCATAATAGCTGCTAATTTTTGGTTAACTCGCAGGACAGGGTGAACTTCAAATGTGACTGATTTTGGCTCCTTTAAGAAGTATTTCTTTTCCTATAGAAAAAGTGCCAAGTCGTGAAGTGTGCATATGCCCTGCGGGAACAGAGAAATTTCCATCCCTTAACCTATTGATTTCCATTTCTTTTCAGTTCGTCCCATTTGACAGGCAAATTAAAGGGGTAGAGATCATTATGGAGTTTGCCACCCTCCAGGGCTGTGTCTGGCAAACCTTAATATTGTCCCTGTCTTGGCAGCTTGGGAAGTTTCAGAGGAGTTACTTGAATTGGCTTCAATAATTACTGCACCAAATTAGAAATCTGGGCGTCGCTAGGGAGCTTGTGCTCCCCGATGGATTGCGAGGGTTTGATTCTTCATTATCATGTTGTCATCCAGCCCCCTCTGCTTCAGGGTTTGTCTGCATTTGTGATAAACTTCTGTTTTTGGGAGCTCATAGCCTGGCTGTAAGATTCCTCTGGTGACTGAAACCTGCTATAAAATGCCTCTGCCTGGAGAGCAATTAAGGCAATACAAAATATGAATTAAACACGCTTTGGTTTACTTAGGTAATGCATAGTACCCAAGGCAAAGGGATGAATGCCTGAGTGTGAAGTGATGTGGTTTAGCAGGCATGGATGGTACTGGGTAAAAGGCTGGGCTTGATGACCCTGGAGGTCTCTTCTGACCTTAATGATTCTCTGGTTCTATTTCTGTGCAAGCTGATTTGAGGAGAGTTCAAAGCACTGCGTGTGCAGAGTCGGTGCCCTGGTGCCAGTCAGTGTGTTCTGCTGCCTTTGTTGGTCTGGGACACGGGACGTGTTGGGTGGGACCTGCTTTGTAACTCCAGGCTCTCTCCCTTCCAGCGGCGGGTTCTTGACCTCCTGCGAGGCTGAGCTGCAGGAGCTGATGAAGCAGATTGACATCATGGTGGCTCACAAGAAATCCGAGTGGGAAGGGCAGACACAGGCTTTGGAAGCTTGTCTGAGTGCTCGGGAGCAGGAACTTTCCTCTGCCAAGGCAGCTCTGCAGGAAAAACAAAAGGAGGTACCTTTGTTTCATTGTGCTTTTTGGTTGGGGTCAGTAGTGTGTTTTACCTGTTAGAATCAGGAAATCAGGAAGAGAATTCTTAAAGGACCTGTTGGAGCAAGGTGTCTGGTTCATAGTTCAATCCAAGTCAAGTGATCAGCTCCCCTAGGGTTGGTGGAAGCCCACATACTGAACTGTTAGAGTTATTAGAGAGAACCCAGAGACACTGGTTCTGGCTACAGCAGTAATGGACAGCCCAGCAACCTGTGGTCATTGGTAGAAAAAACCCATTTTCTACTCTATAAATTGCACCAAGAAAACCATTTCCTCCTGTAAACTACACCAAGATGTTGCTGGGAAGCTTTCCATGGGCTGTTTTACAGAGCTCTGGTTTTGTGGTCCTTAAAGGCCTGAGGAAAGTGCAAAAAAACTCCGTATTGGTGGAAAATTATCAGTAAGTGAAGTTTTTGTGCAGGATGTGGACCATAAGATGCAGCTGAGCCACAGGATTTTAATTTGCAAGAATGATGATTTTTATCATACAGGTTATTGTTCTTATTATCAATTATGTTTTCTCAAGACACTTGAAATGTTTCTTACCACCAAAAGCAAACATGAATTTCAAACTGAACTGTAAAGTATGTTCGAAGTCTCTGCTGGAGTATATTCATGCTTTTGGTTTAGTCATATGAATTTTCTGTGGGTTTTCTTTTAATTTTAATTTGTTGGCTTGTCGACCACTCAGGTTGTAGATGGGAAAAAGATGGGAGGAAAAAAAAAAGGGATAAAAATGAGTCACAGGAGCAGTTGAATCAGGGCCAGGGAAGTCTTTTCTGTGAGCTTCAAAACCCCATTTCTTTCATTTTCCTTGCTATTAGGAATCTCTCCTTTGCCCGAGGATAGTAAGATAATGACATGGTCAACTTTTCTCTGGGTAGATAGCTTGAAATCATAATGCATATTTGTGAAGACTTTGATGAAAATACTGGAGAGAAATAGACTTTTGGCACAAACCACATATGTCAGCTTTGTCCCCAAAAGTGAAATCCAGAAACTGGCTCAGAACAAGAGGCCGGAACAGAAACAGTTGTGACCCCAGCCTACTAAAGATTTAGGCACAGCCTTCATCTGTTTCATAATGAGGGACCCCACTGAAATGTCCATGTACCTACTGACAATGAAGGGCACTTCTGTTGTTATTTGCTTTTTATCCCTTTGTTCAGGTCAGCGTGTTGCGTCGCCGGGTCGAAGATGTGGAAAAATCCAAGCAGGACATGGTTAGAGAGTATGAGCAACAGCTGAAGAAATTCCAGGAGGAGGTGAGTTGCAAAAAGAGAAGTTTGGTTTTTAGTTCCCACTTGATGACGGGTCAAATACCTCATGTCATTGTTTTTGTTTCGATGCTGTGGTTTTAAAACTCCCCGCTCTGTTAGTGTTTGTGTGCTTACCAAAAAGAGCATTGAGCATAGATAAAGTGACATTTTTATGGCTCACTTGGCCTGTTTTTTGTGATTTGGAGGAACTTGGTAACAGACAGAGAAGTGTTGGAGTAGGAATGTTTTCATATGTTGGACATCTGCAGAATTTTACTGCAAGAATGTCCTGTGTTTGCCCATCCCAGTCACCACAGTGCTGGTTCTGGAGCTGCCACAGGTACAGGCAGCAGCAGTTTGTTCTTTCAGTATTTCTGAAATTCAAAAAGGGTGGAGATGTAAGTGGCCTGGCTTGTGTGACATCAGGAAATAACAGTTGCCTGTGCTCTCATCTTTTTGCCTCTGTTAACACTGATGATTTTAGTAGAGATTTTGTACTCTCAAGGAATATTAGTCTTAATACCCTTCATAAAAACCGAGTATACTTAGAAAATGCTGGTTTACAATAATATCAAAGCTTTCATCTCAAAGCCTCTTGCTCAGTGCATAGTGGTACCTGTCCTGCAGGTGGTATAGCAGCATTCCAGGTTTATGCCTGAACTCTGCCTGTCTCCACTTGCCCGTAGCAGGGACTGAACTGGCATGAGCAGCTCATAGAGCACTGACCTGTTTTCTCTGGAGGGCTGGACCTAGTTCCTGCTCACTGTAAGCCACAAGTGAAATTAATTTGGTAGTCTCTGCTGCGATGACAGAAGGCATCTTTTCTCATTTAAAAACACCTCACTATTCCATATGACTAACAGTCTTCATTCACTGGGTGTCCTCACTGGAATTGTGGATAAGCTGCAAAGCAAAGCTGAGGTGCATTGGCAGATCAGCCTAAATTGCTAAGGCTGAAATACAGCCTGTGCGTTGGGGCCTAAATTGCAGTTTGTGAGTATTTTACCTACACAGTATTAATGCTGATGACGCCAAGCTTCAATATTCCTCAGTCTTCTGTTCTTAGTACTGTTCGGGGAAATTATTTCTGTCCCTGTTTACCACCATTTCCAGTGCAATTACAGGTACAGTGTCTAACTTACTGACACTGTTGAAAGAATAAACCTCTTATCTCCTGATATGTTTGGCAAAAGATGTTGGTATTATCTCTAAGCCTGAACCTCTGTCTGTTCCCATTGAACACACCAAAGTACTGAGTGCCTCAGGTCTTGAATCAGATATTTTTTCTTCTCATGGTCCTTCTGTTCATCCACAGACTTGGCTTTGCCCGTCAGTAAAATGGCAGTGTGATGGCTTCTCAAATTCGTGTGGCTGTTTGGACACCATTTGTTTAATAGTTGAGTCGGGGGGAGCTCATCAGG
>NW_008237227.1:1151875-1173146 GCF_000691975.1 Corvus brachyrhynchos | reverse complement strand
AGACTTCAGCATCCTAGCAGCAGGCGTAGGAGTGATATTTTCTGTTGGCATTCTCCACTCATTGTGAAATACACAGTGTATCTAAGCAGAAAATGACAGATGAAGTGGTGTTGATATTATGGATAATGGCAATTCTCAAACCTTCTCCCACTAAGCAGGAGAGTTCCAGTTCCCACCTGAGCTGCACCAGGGTATTTTGATCACACAAGAATTACCCACGTGTGGTGTGGTGGGTGTGCTCCTGTGGGTGAGGAGATCAGCCACAGGCACTGCCGCCTCTTCCTGGGGCTGGGAACCACCTGTAGAGAGGGGGATGCTGTGCCCTTGCTGCATTGACAGCTGCATGTACACCTCCATCTTATCAATATTTCAGTCATGCTTTAATTGTGGTAAGACAGAGCTGTAATTAAAGCTGCTGATGTCACGACTTCAATGGCATCTTGCTACTCTCATACAACTCGTGTGTTTTGCAGTGCTGTTGGTATAAAAGACTCATTATCCAAATGGAAGCCTTCACTTGGGAGCTGTGCAGCCTTGATGAGGGCTTTGTTTGTGTGAACCGCTTTGTGTGTCTTCTTTCAAAGGGCTGTGTAATTCTTGCCTTGGGGCCTTGAGCAAAGCTCTCTCTTTCACTGTATCCTGCAGTTATCCCGGCTGAGGAGGAGCTATGAGAAGCTGCAGAAGAAAAAAACAAGAAGTAGAGGAGAAGCTAACAAGGGACAAGAGGAGGACAAGTTTGAATTGAGCCGACTGACCAGGAAGCTGGAGGTATGTGGTAAAAAAGGCAAGTGCTGACCAGCTTGTGTGTATTAATTGACTTACTGGGCTTCACTGGTGACTGAACAGTCTGCTAGGAAGTGAGCTGAGTCCTGCTTAAGGAGCACTGCCCATCCACTCTCCAGGTGCAGCTCTTCTTAACTGCATGTGTAATAAAGGCAGTTTCATGTCTTGGGGTCTCTGACTGCACAGCATAAACCTTAGTGCTGTTCTTACCCTTAGACTAAATAAAAGGAAGAAGGTGCTGGAAGAGTAACTAATTATGAGAATGGAATGAATTCCAGTGTGAGGAGGTTGTATTCTCACTTCTTTGAGGAGGAGGGAGCTGCATGTCAAACTTCTTCTCAACCCTGTCTCATGTTCTAATCTTTCTGCTCTGCTGAGCTCAACCCCACCCAGTTTTCTCCTCCTGAAAGACGTGGTAACAGCACACACCTGACTGATGTAGTGCCCAGTTTCTGGGGCAGAGATTAGCAGTCAAATTCTGTATTTAATTCTTGTCATCTTGGTGATTTCAATAGCAGCATGTTTTGGAAGCTAAAGCCAGTCTGAATTGTTAAACCCCTGACAGCAAACCCATGAACCCAGCCACGCATGTGTTGGCACTTAACATTTGTGAGCAGCTTTACCTCTGGAGGGGAGCACGGTGTGTGAGGGTTCTACACTGCTGAGCTTCTGCATCAGGTGACTGGCTAATGGTTTCCCTGCTGGGGGAAAGGTGTGAGGATATGGTGGGGAGAGAAGGCAAACGTGGATGTGAACTGGAGGGGGATGTACTGCTCCAAGCCACCCCTGCTGTCCTTGCAGGAGTTCCGTCAAAAATCACTTGACTGGGAGAAGCAGCGCCTGCGGTACCAGCAGCAGGTGGCATCGCTGGAGGCGCAGCGCAAGGCTCTGGCAGAGCACTCCGAGCTTGTGCAGGTACAATTAACATCTGCTGAAAGTTTCTGCTTTGTTTGTGGGAGGGAGGGACAGGCTAATGAAGTCTCTCAGGCTCCCATCCAGTTCAGATTGCCATTGAAGTGACTTTTAACGTTCTGGCGGAATAAGGTTTGCTTGTACGAGTGCTGTATGGAAAAAAGATCTGGAGTCTGTCATCAGAGATTAGATAAACCTTGTGCAGCTCTCCCTGCCATCCCTCTGTTTAGCAGGGAAGACAGTAGGGTGCAGATTTCCCTGGGAGGCAGAGACCACAGCATATGACACTTTAAAGTATCTGTTACATCATGTTGTCTAGTTGAAAGCTGTGTACCTGCCAGCAGCTAAGTATGTACCTTGTGGGTCCAGCTGAGAGGGTACTGTTGGAAAACAGTCTTCCCCTACAACAGAGAATTTCACAAAATACTGAAGCAACAGCAGTTTTCAGCCCCCACACCTTTTTATCAGTCTCTCAAAGGTAAGGAGTGGTGGGGCTGCTGTTCTGCAAAGCTGATGGCTCGGTGAATTAGTGGTGCTGCAGCAGAGCGAGATGAATTGACCTAGAGCACAGCTGTGGAGTCACACAGACACAATCACAGCAGACACTGATAAGAAGCTCTTGCTGGGACTTTGCACTTAATGGGCTCCTGAGTTGCTCTTGAGTGGAAGCTCCTGCGAGGAGGGAGACTGTGATGACAGGATTGAAGCTGGCTCTGACAGGGGCTTTGTGAGAGGCTGACACCAGGAGATCTACAAATGCAGAGAGAGTCCTTGAGCAGAAGGTCTTGCTGCTCTGCTGTCTGTGTGTCGTTGATAGCTCAATTGTTTGGGAACAGATGTGTCCTTGGAACGCAGGCTGGGACACTGGGGCACAGAGGAACTTGTCTTACTGTGCAGCAGAAAACCAGGAGGTTGGGGAGGTTTTCCTGAAGCAGCGTAGGTGCCTTAGGTGCACAGGTACTGTGAACACACTGCCTGAATCCTCAATTGCTTTGAAAAGCCCAGCATGGAAGTGCTAAATTTTTTCCCTTGGATGTTTCTGTGCATTTTATGTGCTTAGTTGTCTTTCTAGCACCAAGGTCAAGTTGAGATCCATGACCTTGGAGTACTTCCCCTCTCTCTCCTTTCATCTGGCTTCCCCTCATCTCTTGCAGAGCAGCTTAGGGAAGCCTGGAGTTCTTCCCCAGTACAGACCACCTTCTGGAACACCTGCAGCCTTTAAAGTCAGCCTTTCTTAAAAACCTGGAATTCTCTGCTGGCCTGGATGTTGTGTGGCTGGAAATAAGAGACAGCTTAAATGTTTTCTTAATGCAGAAATAAATACTCAGGCAGTCTTGTACTCCAGCTTCTTGGGTGAAGAAAGGCTGTGCTTTAAACTCTCGGCCCTCTTGATTACCTTTTCTGTCGTGACTATTCAAATAATAATAAAAGGCTGTAATCAAAACTCTACCACAGCCTTGCAAATGAGCACTTCTTATAGTTTGAGTAAATCAAGGCATGTGGTGATTCTGAAGCTGGCAGGCATTGCTACTCTTTCAAACTGGGAGTATAGGACTGCTCAAATATTTTGTTCCAGCCTTTAAAAATTCAACGATTGTGTACAAAAAGGGAATATATGAAGTAGATGTTCCTAGAAGCTTATGTGAGAGCTGGCTTGTTAAATTTCACCAGCTAGCTGCGTGGAAAGAAATGCTCTGCAATAAAGTATTGTGCCTATAAATAATAGAGCAGGTATTGTCTGCTTCTTGTACGTTCCTTGTAACTTTTTCATCTGCCATTAAAACACTGAAAAATTCCAAGTGAGCATTCCCCCAAGCTGCTGGAACCTGGTATTTACTGCAGAGAGCAAAGCAAATTGGCTGTTATGCCTGGTTTGTTTTGGGGCTGTTTGGTGGTTGTGGTTTTTCCATTGTGCACCCAGAGCTGCTTTCTGTCCTGGTGTGGAATTAATGGTTGGGTAATCTCTGCCCTGTACATGGTTTACAAACCTTCTTACCCACAGCCATCAGTCCTGGTCTAGTCTTGGGCTCATGAGCAAGAAATAGCAGGAGGCTTTGTTCTTAGACAGATCATACTCGGGCAGCAGGAGTGATCTGAGATTCTCATTTTCCAGATTCTCTTTGAACTGCTTTTGGAATCAAAGAGTCCTCTCTTTTTTCATTTTGTTTTTTACTTACTCTGTTTGCCTTTGGAAGTTTTATCCATCACGTAACCCTGGAACAATGCTCTCCCTAATTCCCTGGAAGGTATTGTTGCTCACTCTGAGAATGTGGCTCATTACACTAAGAAATCAGTAGTTGTGTTGAATGTAGCTTTGGTACAACTTTTGTGTTTTTGCAATTTAATACTTTAATGCAGATGATTGCTGTTGGCAGACCCAGCTGGCCAATCGGAAGCAGATCCTGGACTCGGTGGAGCTGGCGAGCCGCTCGGAAATCCAGCACTTAACCAGCAGGCTGGAGAGGGCCAATGACACCATCTGTGCCAATGAGCTGGAGGTGGAGAGGCTGAGCATGAGGGTGGATGACCTCAGTGAGGACAACCGCATGATTCTGGAAGATCAGCAGAGAGTTCAAGAAGAATTAAGGCAGTCCAAGAAAATGTTAGAGGTCAGTGGAGGAACTCCTAGGAAACGGGGTCTAAAGCAGTGCTGGTGAGAAGTGGTGGGAAGGCTTTTCATCCTGGAGTTGTCTCTTTCTAGAGCCTTTGTAAAGTTCCTGCTTGGCATCAAAATCGACTTCGTAGCCGTGTGCTGCTCTGCAGTATTTCCAAGGGTCATAAGAAATCTGATCAACCTCTCATCACATTGCAACAAACTGGTTTGGTCCATCTTGCAGCAGTCATTCCTTCTGCCTCCTGTGCAGGTGTTGCAGGATGAGAAGATGGAACTGAAAGCCACCTTGCAGTCTCAAGAAGATTTCATTGGCAGCTCCAAGCTGCACCTGGAGCAGTTACAGAAAGAGCTGGCCAGGATGACTGAAACTCTTCACACAAAAGAATTCCTCATCAGGTAGCATCTGTGCCTTGCTGGTACTTTGGCTTTTCAATCCAGATCTATATTCCAGGTCCTCTCACTGAGGACAGCAGCAGCATTTTCATGCAGCTGGATCTGTACTGCTAGTATTCCGAGTAGTGCACTGCAGTTTCTCACAAGCGCTGTGCTGCCTTGCAGCATTTTTCAATTTGCATTGCTCTTGAAATTAGCAGATAATCAGTGGAGAGCATGGAAGGAATCCACTTTCCTCATCTGGGTTTCTGGAGGCAGCACAGGGCTTTTGAGGGTGCTTCTCCCAGGCATTTTCAGCCAAGTGCTGGAGACCTTTCAGGGTTTGATAACGTGCTTATTAACCTAGGCTAAAGTTCTCACTGACTGGGGCTTGGTGAGGTAACTACAATCAATGACAAAATCATCTTGGCCTTCCCCTTCTGCCCTGGCCATGTGCAGAGGCTGTTGGGTTCTGGTGGCCGTGTCAGCAGGTTTGGGTGTTGGTCACCTACCAGTCTCTGGCAGGAAGGCCAACATCAAAATAAAATGAAGTCTTTTTAAATCAGCCTGAGCTCAAGCAGGGTCTGTCATCCAGCAGCTGTGTTTGCTTACTCACCCTGCACGCAGCGGTCACCTGCTTTTAGGTTCTGTGCATTTTCCAGAGAATTCCAAGAAAACAGTAGTTATGTTCCCTGTACCAGTGAACTCAGACATGATGTTTCTGTGCTGAGATAAAAGCTGCTGTTTCTGTGCAGGGCCTTGGAGGAGCGCTTGCAAGGGAAGCTGTTGTCCTCTCCAGGGCTGGAGCTGGAGCAGGTGCTGCTGCAGCTGGATGTTGCCCAGAAGAAGGAACAGCACTTGCAGTCAGAGGTGACTCGTCTTGAGAACAGGTAGCCTGCTGCTTGCTCCCTCTGGAAGTGCAATTAGTCTTGGATAATAATACGACACCTAGTTGTGTTCATCAAGTTAACCAGTGGTTTTTGTAGGCTTGTTTTAAATATCAAAGGGCTAAAGAAATCAAGTGCTATTCATTTTGCAGTGTAATAGTGACTGCTTTGGTAATTGGCTGGCTGCCTTTCACTGCACACAGTGGGTGTTCTCAGTGCTCCAGCTTGCTTAGACTGAGCACCTTCACTCCTAATAGGCTGAGGAGTCTTTGTTAGGCAGCTGGTAAGAACCAGATCCAGACCTTCCTGTGAAGTGAGGATTATAAACAAATCTGTCCAGGGAGATTGTGGACTCTCCATCTCTAGAGGTGTTCAAGACCAGGCTGGATGGGGGTTGAAGCAACCCGGTCTAGTTGAAGGTGTCCCTGCCCATGGCAGGGGGTGGAACGAGTTGAGCTTTAAGGTCCCTCCCAACCCAAAGCATTTTGTGATTCTATGATTCTTCTCCAAGTTTGTGGTTTTCAGACTTGTATTTACATAGAAGTTTTGTAATCTTAGCTTGTAAAGAAACAAGCAAGAAACAGCTGTCATCTGTTAGATCAGCTTCCTGATCTCTTGTGAAATGATTTTGGAAAACAAACCCAAAGGATTGGTAAGGAACTTGTAGGCCGAGTTCAATTTCTGTTGTAATGGACATAAAGGACTGCCTGGAAGATCAAAGTTTCTCTGACCATTTTCTCCTCCTTGGGTTATTCTAATCTATACTTTTGCATTTGGCACCCAGCCTGGTATATCAAAGGGCTAAAGAAATCAAGTGCTATTCATTTTGCAGTGTAATAGTGACTGCTTTGGTAATTGGCTGGCTGCCTTTCACTGCACACAGTGGGTGTTCTCAGTGCTCCAGCTTGCTTAGACTGAGCACCTTCACTCCTAATAGGCTGAGGAGTCTTTGTTAGGCAGCTGGTAAGAACCAGATCCAGACCTTCCTGTGAAGTGAGGATTATAAACAAATCTGTCCAGGGAGATTGTGGACTCTCCATCTCTAGAGGTGTTCAAGACCAGGCTGGATGGGGGTTGAAGCAACCCGGTCTAGTTGAAGGTGTCCCTGCCCATGGCAGGGGGTGGAACGAGTTGAGCTTTAAGGTCCCTCCCAACCCAAAGCATTTTGTGATTCTATGATTCTTCTCCAAGTTTGTGGTTTTCAGACTTGTATTTACATAGAAGTTTTGTAATCTTAGCTTGTAAAGAAACAAGCAAGAAACAGCTGTCATCTGTTAGATCAGCTTCCTGATCTCTTGTGAAATGATTTTGGAAAACAAACCCAAAGGATTGGTAAGGAACTTGTAGGCCGAGTTCAATTTCTGTTGTAATGGACATAAAGGACTGCCTGGAAGATCAAAGTTTCTCTGACCATTTTCTCCTCCTTGGGTTATTCTAATCTATACTTTTGCATTTGGCACCCAGCCTGGTATCTTCAAATGCCAGGTGTGTGCAGCTGAGCGAAGAGCTGGGTGAGAATATCAAAGAGCTGCAGTCCCTGGAAGAAGACCAGACTGAGTCAAGGGCAGAGATTAAAAAGGTAATGTGCCTGTGTTCCCGGGGAGGGGGATGGCACTTGGTGGAGTGAGCTGATCCCTGTGTGCCACGTGCCTCAGCAGTGGGGCCAGGGCAGGGCTGCTGTGCAGGCAGGGATCTGCTGGAGGTGAGGAGCACACCTGGCAGAGGAAGGGTTGAGAGGATACCTGTTTGCAGGTGTCTGAACCTGCCTTTGTGAGCATCTCCTGGGCATCCCCCAGTACTTCTGTACACTGTGGAGATACTTGAATTAGTGCTGGAGGGGCAAATATGTGAAGAAATTAAGGTCTGGAATCCAGAGTTTAAGCCTAATGCAGGCTCCCAACAGGATGAAGAGCAGACAAGGAATGAGTTTGCTGTAATATGTCCTTTCACACTTGAGACAGGACTTCAAATGTGTCCTGGTCCCTGTGTGAATAGGGGAGCGTGTTTCAGGCTTGACAGCTGGGCATGAAGGCAGGGGCTGGGAGGAATGGAGCAGCTCACCTGCCACGAGGGGCTCACCCCAGAGCTCTGAGCACCCAAGGGGGGCTTTTCACAGTGGTCTGCGTGAGCTCGTGTGAGAGCTTTCACTGGAGCCTGGTAGAGTGGAAGCCTCATTGAACCTGAGTGAAAAACCTCACTTGTGTGGAAATCTTTCATCCTTTATTCTGAACATACAGAGGTGCAGATCTTGCCAGAGATCTGTGCTTGGTTACACATCTAAACAGCCACACAGTAAATGAATCTCCCACAGGCTGCTGGGGAGGAAGGAGAGATTTATGAAGGCTGTTTCTGTTTTATATACTTGGGAGGCATTGAGGTGACATGGAGATAAATCACCGTGTGTACAGTATTTACATGGGTAGGCAGAGATCATCTGGTTCAATTTTCTAAAATGCTTGTAATTCTCAGAAAAATCCTAGGTGTTTGGGTGGTTAATATTTCTGACTAATGGAATGGAGTCTGGGGGAAGGAATTATGCTGCTGTCGTTCTGTTGTGCCACTGAATAAATATACAGTGTGCCTACCAGAATATTGTATGTGGTGCGGGTCTGCCACCTCAAAAAGCATTGAATAAACCAAGATAAGGTATGGAAAAAGATGACCAAAAGGATGGAGTGGTTTTTATACAAGGAGCAGCTGAATGGAATAGGACTTACCCAACTGGAAAAGAGGCAAATGAGATTGAATGGACTAAAAATAAAATCATGCCTGTCATGTGGAAAGTAAATAGGGAATGATTATTCTCTCATAATGCAGGGACTAGTGATCATCACACAGAGTTATGAAAACAAAGAGATGTATTTTGCCCCGTGCATAGCTGGCTGGGGGAAGTTTGCCATGGGAAGCTTTAGTTGCTACGACCTAACATTGATTCCACTCTAATATCGATTCAAAAGACTTACGGCAAATTAATTCCTGGAAGGAAAATCTGGCTTGAGCTATTTAAAGTTCCTATCTTTAAATACCTCAGGAAGGCAGAGTGGCAAATTGCAGGGTTATATTTTCCAAGAGTTACTGTGCTTCCTCAGTCATGGTGAACCTTTGGCTCTCTGGTTTTGGCTACAGAGGTTGAATGATGAGCTGAAGAAGCTGTTGGTTTGATAAGTTATGGGTCTTCTCACGTACTTCATGGCATGAAACTTCTTTCAGTTGGCAGTGTATGGTGTGGGAAAGGATTGGGATGAGGTGGCTTTCAATCAGGAAGGACAAGCATGTGCAAAGGGTTTGTTACATAGAGCTTTTTGTTTCCCAGGACTGAGATTTCATGTTACCACGTGCCATACTTTTGCTTTTTTTTGCTGAAATGTGTTTTAAAAGCTTGTGGGTGGTGTGTGCATGTCTTCCTCCAGCTGAAAGAGCAGCTCTCTCGGGCTGAACAAATGCACAGCAGTGAGCTAGAAGGGATGAAAAGGGAGATCTCCAGGCTGACACAGGAGCTGCACCAGCGGGACATCACCATTGCGTCGGCGAGCGGCTCCACCTCAGACCTGGAGCAGCGGCTCAGAGCAGAGATTGAAAGAGCAGAGAGGAAAGCAGTGGAGCACAGGGTAAAAAAGGCACAAGACTCTTATGCTGTCTGTTCAAGGGATCGATCTGAAGGCTTGGAACACCATCCTGCTTTTTAGCTACATTAGTACTTTCCTTCTCTCTTTAGCCTCTGCACAAAAACTGAGACCTTCTGAAGGAATCTTCTAATGATGGTGTTCACTGAATCTGTCCTGCTGCTTCTTTTCAAACCAGCAGCCTACAGTTCCTCAGAGTTCTTTGGGATCATTCATGCTAACTAGGCCAGGATGGATGACATCTTTGAAAACTGCATGATTATTTTTGTAGCCTTCTCTGTAGGGTCCTTGTACGACTGACAGCCCAAACCCTGCTTAGTACTTGAATCTGAGGGTGGAAAATGCTTGGAGGGTGTTTTGGGCATGTATTGTGTTCTTTTTCTGAGCTTGTTGTTTGCCTCTGTCTCCTCAGGTAATTCTGGTCCAGCTGGAAACCTTGAGGCTGGAAAACCGTCATCTCTCCGAGACTCTGGAAAAGACAGAGTGTGGTCAGCTGAAGGTATGCTATGAGGACCAGGGGCTGGGAAGGGGCTAGCCTTGTGTTCCTGCTTGGGAATAGTCAGAGTCTTTGCCCAGGCCTCTCAAAATGGGGGATAGAGCTCAGTGAACTTAAAACCCAAGCAAAAGGGGCAATTTGAGAGGAAATAAGATGCAGAAATATCAAGCTTTTGTTCAGTCAGAGAGTGGTGAAGAGAACTGCAGAAGCAGCCATCATTTCCATTTCTTCTGCATGGGCTCTGGCCACATTTTTTAGTACATTTCATTTCACTTCCATATTAAGCCAGTTTACCTCAAACCTTTGACTCTCAACCTGTGAGGTCCTTTTGACCTGTCCTAGAGCTGTAACTGCTCTGGCCCTTGAAAGACTTGGGGTGAGAGCGTGTTCTGCCCTGGTGAGGAGCCATTCAGCAGGGCTCTCCCTTGCACTCCATGGGCAGGATGCAGGCTGGGAATATGGGCTGGATGTGCTGGGGCAGTGTTCTTGGAAAGGGCCCTGTGGTGGGCTCCTGCAGCTGAACAAAACCTCCAAAACTCTTGAGGCAGAGGGGAGAAGAGGAGCCTGTGTGGAAGAGGTACAGCCTTGGCAGAAATAATGAGCTGGCTCATTTTGTGAAGGAAGAAGTGGCTGGTTTGCAATTTCTGTCTCACCTTAAGCAGAATGGATGCTTCCCAGAGGGCAAGGGCTGGATTCAGACAGCTGACAACCTCATGAGAGTACATCAGAGCTTTTATCCTGTTAGATCTGTGAGAAGGAAATACTCAGCTCTTAGTATTAGTTTGGAGTGGTTGTCAAATGTGCCAAGTTCCTGGGAAAGTGCTGAACAGAAGCTTGTGGCTGGTGGGATGGATTAAAACCAGAGCTTTCTGGGGGGCTGATTTGAAACTGAATTAACCTAAGGCCCATTACTTTCTGCTTGAAAAGTAGCTGGTGGCTTTTGCCTGTGTGAGTTCCCAAAAACGTGGTGGCAGTGTGCAAAGCAAGAAATCTGCCTTAAAAAAAAGCCCCACAGCCCAAGGCACAGGAGCTGGATCTTGGCCTGGGGGTCCTAATGCACATTTGGAAAGACCTTAGATACAGAGGTGATGAGAATGAGTTAAGCATCTAAGTTAAATAGAAGTGGCAAAAAGCAAGTGGGAATGTCATGGGAGTAGAAGCAGTGGAAATTACACCCACCTGGCCTAGTAAGAGGAAGATGATGGGAAGAAGCAAGTTGTTCAGAGTTTCAAAAAGGCCAGAGGCAGGTGCATCTCAACTATCCTAGGTCCATGTTTAAAAGGAATCCAGTGGTGAGAGAGACTGATCTTCCAGGCAGATCAGCACGTTGGGTCTGGATGCAGGCCCCATAAGCCATATATGTAATTCATTTGCTCCTAGGAAAGTCTTGAAGGTTTCACCAGTCAGAATGAGCTTAGGGGGTATGCCTTAAGGCATCTCTTGCTGGCCCTTGCTCTGGATGTGCCTGTGGTGTCTTGCAAACCAGAACTTCTGACTTCTGCCCTTCTTTGTCTGTTAGGGGGACGATGGCACCCTGAGAGCACTGAGGGAGGACTACACCACTGAGCTCCAGAAATTAGTATGTGAGAACCAGCAGCTGCGGAAGGACCTCGCAGAGACCAGGGCGAAACTGGGGGTCACTGCACAGGTGTGCCCGGCTGAACCCCAGGGCACCGCTCAGCAGGGGCAGGGCAAAGAGCCCAAGGATGTACAGCACAGGTGAGTGACCCTGGGGATGCTGCTTCCTCAGGGGGAAGGAGGGCAGAAGGTGTGGGGGTGTGGGGGGTTTAATGGCATGCTGTGTCTCTCTCCAGTGCATCGTGTGTCTGGGAGAACACAAGGACTCTTTGGGAATCTGCCTTTTTGCCTTAAGCAGTGCAGGACTTGGAGTCCCAGCTGGTTTGTGTTCTGCAAAGCCAGCAGTGTTTGTCTTTTGGCTGCCTTTGCCTCTCTCTGGAGCAGCGGTCTGTGCTGCTTTTGGTGACAGGGTTGGATGTGACCCAGGCAGCCGTGCTCCTTTCTGTGCTGTGCTAGGATGTGCAGGCTGTGGTTTTTGGTATCTACAGCAGCAGAAGAGAGAATTCTCTACAGGGACTGGATGTGCATCTGGAAGTGCTATGGAAACAAGTTTGGATTGCCAGGGCTGTTAGTAACATCTCTGTTAATTGTTGCCTCTGTGTGAATTTTTGCTGGAGTTCAGCTGCTAAGAGACGAACTCAGTTCTGTGCTCAAACCTGCCTTCCAGGACAGCTCAGGAAGCACAGCACGAGCAGGATGAACACGCAGGGAGGACACATCTCCAGCCTGACAGGACTGCTCAGCATCATCACAGGGAGTCCCAGAGGTGTGGGGCTGCTGAAACAGGAACTGTGACCCCCGAGATGGGTGAGCCGCCCTCCCAGAGCAGCAGCAAGAGCTGCAAGGAGTCACGTGCCTGGCTGGGAGCGGAGTCTGTGCTCCATGCAGTGGATGAAAACAAAGATTTTGCAGATGAAGCATCTAAGCAGCCTGCCTCAAATCATCACAGAGAATCTGTGTTTTTGGTAAGCAGTTGTACAGGAGCTAGTTGCTGCTCAACAGCTGAAAACAGAGCTGGGTTCTCATCTGGCAAAAAGAGACAGGCTTTTGAATGCATGACCTAACTGCATGTTGTGTGTGATCCTGTATGTAAATCAAGTGTTAAACAGGGAGGGAAAGCCACTGCTGGATGGTTAAGACTTGGCCAGGGGGATCCACATGGTGGCTCTTCAGAGCTCCTTGGAGCAGAACTTTGTGTTTGTGTGCTTGCTAAGCTAATTCCAGGAGCTCATGGTTCTCTCCGTGCTGGTGCTCTACCTCAGTGTGTACCAGGACCTGCTCGTGTCCCCTCCGAATTCTGCTTCAGCTTTTGGCTTGGGTCTGTAGTAGAGGCTCAGTGTGGGTGTGGAGTGCTGGGTATGTCTGTTTCACACAGTCTCTGGCTGCCTGTTGCTGCACGTCTGTAAAGCACAGGGTCGGTTTTACCCCTTTCAATGGAGCTGCAGCAGTCAGCACACTGAACCTAAAGCTGCTTGTGCTTGCTGATGGAAAAGCCTGAAATCCCTGCTTCACTGACAAGGGGAGCCTGCTCTTTTTCCCAATTGCTGATGATACTTTTTTCATAGGGGGCAGTGTTGGCACTTTCTCTGTCCTACCTCAGCTCAGTTGCTGAAGCACTTGACCAAGATACAGAAAATTTGCACTGAATCACTTCTTCCTGTCATGTTTGGGGAGGGGAGAATGCTGAGCACTGGTCCTTGCTCCAGACATGTTGTTCCAGCAGTGCTCAGAGCAGTTTCTCCTCTGTTTGTGTGTTGGTAGCAGTGACAACTTTTAAACTATTAGCTCTTTGTGGGAGTCCAGAGATGAGGCTCTAAAGCTGGTGCACAGATAAGTGAAGGCTTGTCAGGTCTGTAGATCTTGGTGCAGTTTACTACCAAGGATAGGTCTTGATTGTTTCAAGACTAAAGTAGCTTGTGCACATACCCAGAAAACAGTGTTGGGAACTTAGGCAACTGCTATATTCTAAATGGAAACTCTTCAGGATGCAGGATTGGACCTAAACTGTGAACAGTTCCACTTCAGGGTCTGAGAAGCTCTAGGGCTTGATGTTTAATAGAAGAGAATGGGCTGCTTTTTATTCTGAGAGGTAGAATAAGGTTTCTAAGGAAATGCAGATATTTGTCCTGGTGTTGACTGGAACTCCCTGCTCATGGTCAGGCTCCAGTGTCTTTAAATCAATCCCCCATGTGAGCACTAAGAGTGCTAAGAGTTCTCTTCAGTAGGCAGTAGTGGGGTGGGAGAGATTGTTGTCTGTAGCCTTTTCTGTTTCCCTTTGTTCCTGGCTGTTGATAAGACCTGAAAATGATGAGACTTCAGGATTTGGAAATAACCAGTTGTCTTCTCTTGCCAAGACACTGAGACAACTTGTCTGTAATGGAAAGCAGCCCTTTAGTAACCTTAATATTTCACGTGCCAGCCCCTGTGCATGAGGCTTCTCTTCATCAACTTGTACATTAAGCCTGGTTCACAGTGTTGTTTTTGTAAGTTAATAACTTGTGGGTAAGCGATGTGAGGAGCAGGAATAGTTCTTGACTGTAAAGGAAAGAATCTGGAGTAGTTTGTTGACTGTTGCTGGCTGAAGTGCTGTTCCATGAGCTGCAATGAGATTTGGCCTGTACTTGCCTGTGGGATTGTACCAGGAGCCCTTTACTTTGGGGAAGAAGAGGAGAGGTATATGAAAGAAAGCAGAGATATTCCCAGTGTGGAATATCTGGTGAAATAATTACCAGTCTGGCAGTGCTTTCCCTTCCCTGGACCCAAACTCTGCGGTGCTCCCTCTCACTGAGATTTTTATGGAGACAAGGAGCAGGATGTAGACCTTGAGTTGTACTAACAGCCAGGACAAACCCCTTGGTATTCCATAGTGACCTTCTCTAGCCCTGATTTTTTGGTATTGATTTTTTGGCAGTGTTGGCTTGGTGCAGCAATCATTGCAGGCTGGAGGTGTTGGGAGGGACATGACCTGTGATACAAGTGTGAGGCCTGAGTGCTTAGTCTACCCACTAAGATGGAAATGAGCCCTCTAGGAGCATGTTCAGTTGTGTGGTTTGCAGATCAGGGGTGTTTCTGGCCAAAGCTTGGAATGAAGGAATACCTGATAATCCCTTTTTTCCCCTTTAGTGCCCCTTGCCTACAGCTTCTGTCGGATCCATAGCTGCACGATACCTGGAAGATGAAGAAGCGAGATCCCAGCACATCCTGGAATGCCTAAATGCTCACATTGAGGAACTGAAAAAAGAGAGTGCAAAGATAGTGAGACGATTTGAACACCAGGAATAATGTTTCTTGTGGAATGGGAATGCTGGTTACTTTACGTGGTTCCAAACTGTGACTGGGAAGGTGCCTATATCCAGTTGGTATTGGAGCTTGGGTGAGAGGCCATGTGTCCCAGCTGGAGCTGAATCAGCAGGATGGGAGTTGAGGAGAAGGAGCTCGTCTCTACGTGCTTGCTCTGCTGAGGGGTGTTACACCACAAACATTTTAGGCAGCTTGCTGTAGGTCAGAGACCTGCATCAGAGCTATGTGCTCACTCACAAAGATTATGGTGTTTTTTAAAAGCAAACCATTTGCTGGTTTTTATGTAAAGTATTTTAAGTATATTTTATACGTGTAAAAGCATTGAAATAAATCAGAATGGCAAACACCTCTTTTCTTGTTCGTACAAAGACACAAAGTGACTCCTGTGGCTTATCTTCCCTTCTCATCAGGAACTTGGATCAACACCTTTTCCATCACAGCATAGCTATGTTCAAGGACCAAGGAATGTAATTCCTCTTTCCTTTAGGCTATCTGCATTTTTTCCAGTTAATTTGCCCTCAGTGGAATTTCTTAATATTTCCTGGTTCTTGCAGCTTCTGCCCTTTACAGTTTGTGTAGTATCTGGTGTCTTTATCTTGCTGTACAAGGTACTTGGAGTACTGCAGAATAGCTGAGGAGTGAGTGGCTGAATTCTGGTTGTGGTCACAGCTCTTGGAAAAGAGATATGGAAATAGGAAATGACACTGGATGGGAGGAGAACCCACAAGCAGGTGAGGTTCATCCACACGTCGTTGCAGCTGCCACGTGAGCTGGTGCCAGCCTGGTTTGAATCTGGGCAGTCTGGTGGAACTGCTGCATCAAAATACATCTGTGACCTCTTTTGGGGAAAATATTCAGTCTTTCCTCGAGGGAAGTGTGTTGTTAGTGAGCGAACAAGACTTGTTTCTATGGACTTGTTTTCTTTTGGGGTCTCTGCAGTGCTCCTGTGGCTGAGTCTTCACAGCCTTTGTACAGGCAAACCTTGGGATGAGGGCATTCCATGTCCATAAGTTTCCTGTTCCTTTCCGTCAGCTTCCCCTTATGTTAGAGCAGGTTAATGCTGTCAAGGAACAGGGATTCAAAAGCACCTGGTGCACCAGAGCCCAGCCATTGTGTCAGGCAGGCGAGTTCAGGAAGGGGATGCCTGGCTGCAGACTGGGGCTGCGCTTGGGCAAGCACCTCTGCATCCCAGGGTTTAGAAATGTTCCAATCCAAAAGTCCTTGTATTTTGGCTTTCTCGTGGAGTTCTTTGCACGAAGATGAAACCTTCAAATCCATTCTGGATTCTCATTGTGCAGCCTTTGGAATGAGGTGCTGAACTGCCCCCAGCTGGGGCTGGGCTGTGGTCGTGTTCCGCACAAAGTCAGCAGTGGCCTCGGATCCTCTGCAGAGCTGTCCATGGGGAAGTGTTTTTGGAGCATCCGCCCTGTCTGTCCAGATCTCCGGTAAGGACTTGTTGGTCGTGGGGCATTTTGATAAAATCTGAACAGCAGAATACACCCAACTGTTTCCTCTTTGCAGATGAACCTGCAGATGCACCGAGTGTGACATGCCAGAACCCTTAGGGATCCCTCACAGCCTTCAGTGAGGCCACCAATTTAATTTTTGAAATGATACCTTGAAAATAGTAGTATATTTCCTGAAGATTTGTTAAGTTAGTTACTGAGTGTTGCATCATGCAGTTGGTGTTTTCAGAAGTTCAGGAGACATTTTGCCTTGTTTCTGATGTTCTCTTCCATATCCCTTCAGAGATATTTGGCAGTTCATGTTGGCAGAAGGGAAGAGCAAGCTTGAAGATGATCCATTTGTTTAATTAGCAGCCGCAATCCTACAGTTTTATCAATTTCTAATACCTGTAATAAGCTGCTTCATTCAGGGAGTAGCCAAAAAATTGGAACTAATGTGATCCAAAGTAACATCTGCAGCGGGGGAACTGCTGAGTTCCTTCCCTGTGTTGGTGTGTGTGTGCTCTGTCTTTCCCAGCTTCTCTCTTTGCAGATAACTGAAAAGTCTGTTCCAGAGCTGTTCTCCTGGTGTTGGAGCCTTGGCTGTGCTGAAGAATGTGCATTTTTTATGAGGGGGAGGAGAAGGAGCTGTGTTTATCCTGGAGGGAGATGTCACAGCAAGTGCAGACTTCTGAGATGCTTTTATCTGGGGCTGCAGGGTTTCTCAGGCATTCTCTGCCTTTGCAGTGTCAAACCTCCCTTGGACTAATCACCTGGCCCTGGAAGCTTTATAATTAATGAAGCTGGAGAGGGGGTTTGTGTCTTTGAACTTATGCCTTCGATAGCACTAGAGAATTTCTTGCACATTTGCAGGGCAGAGACAATGGTTGTTTCTTGTTTGAGACGGAAGTGTGGAACTTTATTTGCATCACTTCCTGTTGTCCATCTGCAGAGGGGGAGCTGTGCAGGCTCCATCTGTCTTTAGTATGTTACAGATGTTCTGCTGTGGGTGTGACAGTGCTTGGGGTCACTTTGAGGGGTTAAAGACTCTGGGACTCTGTAGATGTGTGGAATTGCAGCTGCCTGGGTTTTGCAGAGTTGGGTTGCAGGAACAGGGAATACTCCCCGAGGTCGTGCTGGGTAGGGGGCAATAGTACATAAACTGTCCTCTCTACTCTCTTGGGGTAAGTTTTTGTTCCCCCTGCCATCTTGAGACAGAAATAGAGCACGTGGGCTTAGAGAGAGGGCTTGTGGAAGTGAGTCATTGAGACAAGGAGCAGGGACCGCGTTCATAGCGGTGTCACCTGCGGAGAGGCTTTCCCAACGTGTCTGTTTGTGTACGTGTGAGTGAGCATCAAATATGTGGTGCCATGAAGGGCCTCTGTACTTCGGTATCCTTGACCCTGTTCAGTGGAAGGAGTTGTTTTCTTTAGTCACTAAGCTCTCTGGGATGCTTCCTTATCCTGCCATTGTAAGAAGTGACGTATTTGACTGGATCAGCTTGACCTGTGAAATGAAAGCTACTGCAGTGTGTCCTCCTTGATCTGAAAAGTGGGATCTGAGAAAAAAGAACCCTTCTGCCAGGCACCAAAATAAACCAGGGCTGTCTGTGCTGACAGACAATACTTGCTTTAGCCTTCAAGGTCCTTAGGCAAACAAAAGATCCCCGAGTCTGCCTTGCATCTGTGCTGCTCAGTCTGTGCTGATGCCCAGGGAGCGGGTGCCTGCTGGGCTCCACGGCTTGTTAGTGTTCCTGCAGGGAGGAGCTGCTGCCACCAGATTTTGAGGGCAAAGACACTGAGCTGTTTGGGGGAGGACTTAAAACCTACTTTTATGCCGCATATGGAGCATCTTGTCTCCAAGTACAAAAAGACTCTGAAGCTTTGCTGTGCTCCCAGCTTACCCTGGAGTAAGCCCTGTTAGCTTACATGTTGTGTTTATGCTGGCAGCTCCTGTCTGCAGCAGCCTGCATCGTCACAGAGAGTGCTGATCCTGGAATCTGGCTGCAGGTACTCAACCCGCTTAAGTGGGAACTTAACCCTGGGTGCTGGGGTGGAAGGAGTAATGTAGGAGTGAGCCTGCTGCAGGTGGGCAGCCCTGTGAGTGATTCCTGCCACCCAGTCACTGAGGAGGGAATGTAGGAATAACCCAGCTCTTTTGTGTGGAGAATACAGCAGCTTTGGGAAGAGAATTCATATTGGTTGGTCAATGAAACAGAGTGCAAAAACATAACAGGTTTATTTTCAATCCAAGCTCAAACAGAATACCTCTTGGGTCATGCTAATGCTCACAGGCATCTGAATCAGTTATGAAAATGTTGCTCCATCTCAGGATGTGCATTTGTGATGGGGTTCAGTAGAAGCCCCCCTTTGCCTTGTGAGTGGAGGCGTTTTCCAAGAGAACAGCACCAAATGATTTGTAACAAGATAATAATGTCACTCAGCCTGCTGTCCCACAAAACCCAGTCAGTTCATAGCTGCAGTATTGCATAGACAGGTTGGAGTAAGGAGTGATTTCTGAGAACTTTATTCTCATTTTTATGGTCATTTTGGTTATTTGGAAACACCCATATGCTTCAGATATAATTACAGCAGAAAAAGTGTCTACAATACTCTAATATAAAAAGGTAAAAATGATTTTGTTTATTGTATTTAAGAGTCAGTGTAAAAAGTATTTTTCCAGTATTATTGAAATCTGTAAGACAGTGAAGTGCACAAGGAAACTTCATGTTGTATGCTCTTCCTAACTCCTCTTTCTCCTCAGATGTATTTTGCAACTTGACTAAAGTTATACAGAAACTTGGTTTAAATATCCTGAAGTTCCTCGTGTCCAATGTTGCTGCTCAAAACCAGGGTGCACTTTCTTCATCCTGCCCCATAACTAGGTGAATTCTTGGAGTAGCCCTTGTAAGACTTTTCTTATGGTCCATAACTTGGAAACCAGCAATCCCTGCTGGCACAGAATTCCCTGCAGACAGTCAGTTGTTTTCTTGTAAGTATTTGCCTGGACAGCGTTACTGAAATACAGGCAAGGGTTTTATCTCATGTCTTCCACTGCTGCTCCTTTTCTTAACAGGATTTTCTGCTTCCTTGACCATCTTTGAGCCCACGGTCTTGCAAAAGCCTGCAAGTGTTATCCTGCATTTGTTGAAAGAACAGATTTGGTTGAGAGAATGAGCAATCTCCAAAAGGTGCTTTGGTTTGGGGCACGCTGGGGAGGTTGGTTCATGCAGGTGAGTGAAAGAACAAGGAGTGGGTGTTACTGGGTCTCAACTTCGTATCTGAGGACGCTCGAGTAGCAGCTGTGGTTGGCGTTCTCGTGCACCATCACAAACACCTCTCTGCACCCCGAGGTGTTGAAGGTTCCCTCCCAGCAGTCCCTGTTCTGGGTGAGAGGGTGTATGTCCTCAGACCGGACCAGCACCTTGGCGACGCCGTGCATTTTGAGTTTGAACTGGACGTTGCAGTTGGCCGGCAGCAGGCCCGAGAGCGGCTCCAGGGTCTCGTGGTCTTGCAGCCACTTGCCGTAGCTCTTGGGGAAGGCTGGCCACTTCACCTCTGTGTTCAGGCACCTGATGAGGTAGTTGAAGACGTAGTCGTAATTACCAGGGTCCGACTTCTTCTTGGAGTAGATCTTGAGAACGAAGCTCCCTGCGTGCGGGAGGTGGACCTTCAGCTCGATCTGATTCCCGCGGTGGGTCTGCAGCACGTGCCGCCTGCCCATGTCCTCGTCGAGGCTGCTGCCGTCGGTGTGCAGCGAGGTGAGGACGCTGATGTCCTTGCTCAGGGTGAAGGTGAGGGAGCAGCGCCCGTCGTTGGTGTGCAGGACGGGCTCGCGGTGTGATGGCTGCAGGAAGCCCTGGCGCTCCGAGAACCAGCTGGGCCCGACGGGCTGGTGCAGCTCCTTGGGGAAGCACATGGCCTTGTCCACGGACTCGCACTCCACCACGTACTCCACCACGCACTTGTAGACGTCATCTGAAGCCTCGGCCTTGGAGGACTTGGCAAAGATCTCCAGCTTGTGACTCCCTGTGTTCTGTGGGTAGACATCCAGCTTCATTCCGTGTTTTTTCAAAGTCATCAAACCGTGTTTGTCTGTTCCCTTCAGCTTAAACATGAATAACATGTTGGAACGGCAGTCCACGGATACAGAGGCTTTTCCTTTTACTAGGAAATACAAAAGAGAAGAGGCTGCATAGGAGTATCAGTACAGTTTTTGCATGTACCCCCTGTTCTGGGAAGGCTAATCTGGCCCAGTAAATTGCTGTTTCTCTAGCAGTAAAACCAAGAGCTGCAACTGGCAGGTCGTAGCTTGTCAGCTGTTTGCATTGACCAGTGTCCGTCAGAAAGAATGAGAGTGGCCTTTGTTTGGGAGATGTGCATTTATCCTCTTCTGATACACCCTGACATGGAGCTGTGGTCTGATAGAATGTGAAAGCCTGTGTGAAACATAACTGAAAGTATGGGGCAACCTGGTCTAGTAGATGGTCTAGCCCATGGCAGGGGGTTGCAATGAGATGGGCTTTAAGGTCCCTTCCAACCCAAACCATTATGGACTTCTGTAATTCTGTGATCGTCAAGGGCTGAATTAGAGGTGATTAGACCCAATTGCCAGCCCAGGAGCTTCAAAGTGCAGGAACTCTCCAGTATGTGGATATGAGATTAATCTACCTCCCTGTGAGCCTGTTCCCAAACAGCTTGAAGTCTTCATTAAGTCCTAAAATGTTTGATGTCCTTAAGTTTTAACTCTGTTCTTAGCATTCACAGATCAGCCATCCAGTTAAATTCCTGCAGCTCTTGGAAAATCCAAGGAAAGGGGGTCTTAAACGTGGGCCTTGTCATTCAGTCATGGCACCTGAGTGGCTTTATGTTAAAGGAGCTGCTGCACTCACTCAGGTTGCTCAGTATTGCCCAGAGAGGTGCCCAGTGGTGTGTGCGGGATGTGGGATGCAGGAGGGAAGATGCTCCGTGGCCTCTCCGTTACCTGTGTGGATGATGGGAGTCTCGGGGTGTGTGGCCAGCAGCCCCAGCGTGTAGAAGTTGCTGTTGTGCAGCATGTTGTTCTCAAACTCCTTCAGCGTCAGCGTGGGCTTAAGAAGCTGCCAGTTACTGTTATCTGGGAAGTGATTGTTAATGAACAGGGCCGGGTGAGTCAGAAAGTAAAACTCATTGTACCTGGGAGAAGGGAGAAATTAGGGAAAATGAGTAATTACAAATAGTGAATTCTTCCCCCGCCCAGTGGTGGTGGGTTCAGCCGGAGGT
>NW_008237227.1:1146724-1151855 GCF_000691975.1 Corvus brachyrhynchos | reverse complement strand
TGATGTTGGAGGGGTTTGAGCTGCTGATAAACTGAGATCCGTGGGTTTGAAATTCCCCAGGCAGAGAAGAAACCTGAGCTCTGGTCTTCTGTTTCCAGGGCAAATGCTGAGCTTTGGGATAAACCCTGGGTATTTGCACTATTCCCTTGCACCCCCACAGGCTCCTGGAAAAAGAGGGAGGCACTGGGTGTTGACTCCAATCGATTCACAAAAGCTGTGAATCGAGTGCCACGGACTGTTGCCTAAACTGAAGCTGTGATAAGCAAACCCAGTTGGCTTTTGGCAGTTTGTGACTTGCTGCTCAGGGCTGCTGCCTCTCTACAGGCCGTGCCCCGTGCCTTGTGCAGGCAGCCTGGGTACCTCGCTCATGGCTTTGGGTCTTGCTGTGGTACCAAATGCACCTGTTTGGTTTGCCAATCCCATCAGCTTTCCTCCTGCCTTTGTGGAGGGTTTATGTACTAAGAGAGAGGGGGTTCTTTACCTGTAGGTGAAATTGGTGAAGGAATCATCCACAGAACCACTCCCCCAGGTGCTGTCCAGTAAATGCCACCTTCCCTCAAGGTAGACGGCGTTCCAGGCATGGTCAGAGTCCCCTGTAAAGGTCTGCCCTGTCTTGTACCCGTGTCCCTTGGCATGTCCCGAGAGCTTTTTGCACTGAATCCCTGCAAGACTGGAAGGAAACGATAAGCTGCAGCAGGAGAGTCCTGTTTTAAACCTGTCAGGTACTTCTGGGGAAGGAGAAAAGGTGATGCTGCCTGAGGTGTTGGGTGGGGCTGTTTGTTTTTGTAGCCTTTGCCCAGAGACTCAGAGAGCCCTGCTGGAGGAAGGGCCTTTTCTCTCCCAGTTTTTGTGTATTCCCAGTCTTTTTGCCTGATGCGCCATCAATTCAGCACTGTTAGAGGATGACAAAGATAAAGTGTGCTTAATTGCTCTCTGTCTTGTTACTCAGTGGAATCCCTTTGCTGCTGTCCACAATTAGCCCATGTAATTATAAATTAAAAGCACAGGCTGTTCTCTCCCCGTGACTGTGGGCCTGGTGTTTGACACCAGCTAAGGTATCTCAGACCTCATGGGATTGTGGATGCTGATTTAGTTTCCTGAAAGAATGAGCTTGTGCTTGCCCAGGGTAGAAATGATTAAATAGTCTCTTTCTAAAAACATGATGAATACCTGTGTGGATGTGTAAATAAGATTTAAATAAGCACTGTGTTAATAAGCTCTCTGCTGATGGATTCTAACATTGGCATCTTATTTCACCATTAATCTAAAATTGCTTCACTTGGAGCGTTGTCTTTTGTGTAGGACAGCACTGACATTTTTCTTCTTCATTGAGAAGTGTGTTAAATGGAACAACTACCTTAAGTAATAAAATGTGCAGGCTTCTAGAGAGAGATTGTCTGCATCATGTGGGTTTAGCTCAGGAGAAAAGTGATATTTATGGGGAAGATAATTAGCATGGTTGTTAAGAAGTGGAGGCCTGATAACAGATACTGGCTGGCAATCGGCAGTGCAGTGGAGTTTGTAGGGAGGGCTGCTTTATCCAGGGAGAGGATGCTGGTTTCCAGGGGAGGTGGGCACTTGAGCAAAGGAGAAGATGGAGCAGTGATAGTGGGCACTGCCTGTTCCACGAGTATCCAGAACAAACAGGCCAGGCTGGAAGGAATGCCACGGAGAAACCTGGTGCTGCAGGTGGTCTGGAAAGCCCTTGCCAGCCCACAGGCCCCTGTGAGTCAAATTCTATCGTGGAGCTGGGCAGTAAATCTGGAACAACTCCACTGACAAGACTGGTGAGAGCCTGGATTTGCATGATGTAACTGAGACTAGGAGCTGGCCTGGGAGCTTTAGGGAAGATTTGATCCTAGGAGTTTCAAGGAGCTAAGTACCAAATTCCCACTAATTTCATGGGGATTGGCATCTAATCCTTCTAGGCTTCTCTAGACATTCTTGTTAGCTGGGATATTCAGAGGGAACATTAAGGGACAAGTTCTGCTCTCACGGTGCTCTCAATTACAGTGAATGTTGGCAAAGAAGCAAGAGTTTGTGCTTGGATGTGTTCAAAGTTCCCAAAATAAAGACCAGAGCATTTAAACTGGTCTCTCTAGTAATGGACAGACAAAAATCCAAGCTAAAACATCCTGTAAAGGAGCAACTCTGTACTGCCGAAAAGGGTGCTCATGTCTCTCTTCTTGTGTCAATGACTTTATGTAGATAAATTAAGCAGGCAGAGAGAAGATTGGGAAGATCTCCAGAACTGGTTGAGGTGGCAGTGTGAGGTTGAAGATGACCTAGATATAAAATGGACTGGAAGAACTGAATTAAGAAACAGTTGGCAACATTTGCTTGGTGCAGCAAGGAGATTAAACACGAAGTTGCTTTTCTGCCTCAAAACCAGTTGGAAATAGTCTGGCTCTTACTACAGGTGTCACTGGAATTCAATGGCATCTTCTTCCCTTTGATTTTAGGTTGACTTTGATCATTTCATCTAAAAAAGGAGCAAATCTGGCTTCTCCAGAAGGAAACAGAATGGTTTATGCTTGTGGTAGGTAGGTGTACGCCTCTGTGCCTGAAAAGAGGAAAGCTGCTGCCTGCAGGAAACGGGAGAAGCAAGAGGATGTGAAATCTGGAATACTTACAGATGGGTTATGAAGAAGGCACAGCTAGCTGAGTGGTCAGATCCCCTTTGGGCAGTGAGGCCAGCTTTGCTTCCAAAGCTGCTGAAACCTCTCCTGGGAAAACAATTGTTGTGCCTTCATCACTAACCCTGGTGAGCGAGTGTCTCCCTAATTCCAGGCTGTGAGGTTTGCCCTAAATTGGATTCATGGATTTGCACTGCTTCACTCAGCCATGCTGCCTCCTCGAGTCTGCTTGCCAGCTGGGAAGCCAGTACTTGATAAGTGCTGCTGAAATATTGGTCAGGAGCCTGTGTTTGCATTCATTGCTATCACACCTGATGTTTGGAAAGTGATGCCTTATGGCCAGCTTCCCACTGTCCCCACCTCTCCTCTCTGACAGGAATCTCAGCTAATGGGAAGAAGTCTGGCTGCCAAAGCTGTGGTCAGAGGTGACACTGTTGTGTCTGCAGCAGGGATTGTTCCCTCTGGCACTGGGACAAGTAGGACTCAATCAATGTCAGCCGTTGCCTTCGGGAGGACCTTTGGGGGGGACTCCTGGTGACTGGCAAATTGGGTTGTTTGTTCAAGTTCCCTCATAGGAGCTAGGGAAAAAAAGGCATGTTAAAACACCTTTCCCCCCCAAAAACCTGGCTCTGAGAAGCCTTTCAGTAAGATGAGTGCTCTTTGCCTCCTGCCTTTCTGCTTAGACTCAGCGTAAGAGCAGAACAGAGCACGGGAAGAAGGGATGAGGAGATCTCTGTGCAAGAAAGAGGTGTTGTCTTCAAGTACAGTTTTTCAGGACAGGAGCTAAACATTTTGCTAATATTTGACAATATAATAGTCTGGATGACTGGGAGGTTTCCTGAATCACATGGTGACTAATCAGCCTGGAACTGAGGAATTGCGGGTAAATCAACAGAGCCTTTAAATAGTCAGAGATATCCTTGGAAAGATTAATGCTTTTAATGAACTAAGCATATGCTTTTTAATGAATAGATGCAAATTCCCCCCTTCTAACTGCTAATAACTGTTCCATAGGATGCAGCTATAAATGCATACTTCACCATCCTGTTTCTTTACTCTTTAGAAAACAAGATCCAATATCATAGAATGGTTTGGGTTGGAATGGACCAAACTATATTGTGGGATATGTTGTTGGCTGCAAGCATTTACCACTTCAGCGTCTGGCACAGTATGCTGGGTTTTTTTTTTTCTCTCCTTTTCCCTGTAGATTTTGTCTGTTCTATGGTGAAAACCTTCTCAAATCCTTTTGGAAAGCCAATTATTACTTGCGCATGCTATTTATAACTGGTCTGTGATTTTTCCAAGGGAATGGAAACTGCTCCCTGGGGGGGCCACCTTGCAAGCCCACCCTGTTAGGATGACTTCCTAAAGTCCCTTCCAATCTCCCGTCCCTGAGTTGTCAGGTCCAGTTTTCTCCTTTTGGGCAACCCTTCTGCCTAAGGCTGATCCCCAAACTCTCCAAGCACCTTCATTGCTTTGCTCGCTGTGGGTTTTGGGGGTTGCCTTGTGCAACAGCCATCTCCTTTCCTTACTGGGTTGGAGAAACATGAGGGAGAAGGGATTGGGGCTGCCCCCTGTGCTCCCTACCAAGGAAGGGGCTGCCTCTTCTTAGAAATGGCTTTGTGACTGTAAAGCCCTGCTCTGTGGAGGAGTTTAGGTGACTAATCCCCAGTGAAGTCCACAAGATTTTGTTGGCAGAAGAAAGGATTAGAGTCATTAAATGGCAACGTGGCTACGAAATGGGAATTGCAGTATTGGCCTCAACAGTGCTGCACCCTGAGCTTGGCCACAGAAAAGAGTGTGGTAAGTGCAAGGCAGTGTCCCTGGGGTGCTCCTGGAGGGGACGGGGCATCTCCAGAGGGTTTGGGGGAAAGTTCCTCCTGGGACTCTGCCTACTTCTTTTAAGGGAGCGTGTTGGAGACAGCACTCCTTGTTCAAGTCTTGCGATGCTTTTAACCTTCACATCCAGATACTCCAAGGAAAATTCTACTTCTTCTAATCAAATTAGCTCCGTGTTTTCATCTGCCATTATGTTAATGCAATGCGAAGCTCAGCAGATGGCACCAAGTAAATTATGCTGGGGAGGGGGGTGGAGGAGGGAGCAAAATTGACCTTTCTAGGACTTGCTGTTTTTCCACAGCATGGTTTGAAAGCTAAAGTTCCACGTCCTGCTTGAAGTCACATCAGTCAATGCAAAGGCAGACAGGATAGGCATGGAGATGACAAGGAATGTTAACTCTCCCCGACACTGAATGTTTCTGAACTTAATTTACCTGCACATGTGTTCAAAGAGCTCAGCGTAGCCCTCACAAATGCTCTTGCCCATCTGAAGCACATCTCTGGGCTTGCTCGACAGCTGGCTTTTGTTGTGATAGCCCACGACGTCGTATTCTGGGGGGAGGAGCACAGACAAAAGTTCATCCGAAAGCCTGAGGCAATGGGCTCGATGGGCAGCAGGAGCAGATCGCTTTTCATCTCCGTGGCGGAGCGGAACG
>NW_008237227.1:1131343-1146636 GCF_000691975.1 Corvus brachyrhynchos | reverse complement strand
TTCAGCAGTTGAAGCCAAGTGGGAGGAAAACTTTGATTTTTTTTGGACAAAATGAGTGTCCTCAGGAGCTGTCCTCAAGTGGAGGATCTACAGTCTCAAGAGTTCCCAGTACAAACCAGAGCACGCTGCATCTGAGGGAGTCGGATTGGTGTTACCTCAAAAGAAACTGCTGAGATTTTTGCACTCTTTGCAAGCAATTTATAGTAAAAATTCTTGAAAAGCAGCTTGATGGGAAACACCTGAAGTGGTTTGTTGCAATGAGTCCCGGAATTGTAGAATGGTTTGGGTTGGAAGGGGCCTTAAAGGTAATCTCATTCCAATCTCCTGCCAGGGGCAGGGACACCTTCCATTAGACCAGGTTGCTCCAAGCCCTGTCCAGTCTGGTCATATCAATACCTGGAAGCTCAGGAAATCTTGATTTGTTGGAACAAGTACACAACAGCAGCACAGCAGGGCTCCTTCAGACAGAGCTTGTGGAACTGGTCTGGGAAGGTTAATTCAATACCACCAACCTTGGCCCTGTCCACAACCTCTTTCTTCAAATACAGATCTATTTTTCTGACAAAGCTCTCAGGAATGCTGCATCAGCTGGTTCCCCCTCCCCTCAGTGCTGGGGCAGAGGAGGAAAAGCAGCAGCAGGCTGTGTGTGTGCTTTGATGAAATGCTGCCACTGCTTGACTTTCATCCGAGGGGCTCAGCCAGTGCCTCCTCGGCGTTGGCTCCAGGCACTGGGAAAGGCTGGCAGCTCCATCCTGGCTGTTCACTGACCACCAGCAAAGCTACAGGGCACTTTGGGGGGTGCTGGCTCCATGGGGCTTTCTATGTGTACCACAAATGACAGCTAAAAGAATTATTGCCTTTAGTGCTGATGCTGCGTGGGGATAGCAGCCCGTCACAGGCAGGAATTGAATGGGGTGGGAAAAGATGCCCAGAGAACAGTGTTCTCACTTAAAATCCATCTGAGGAAGGAGTTTATGTCATCAGTGCAATTCCAGGACAGATTCGTTGCATTTTTGCCAGCAGATTAAAATTCCCAACTCTGTTTCTTTTCCATGTGTGTAAATAGGGGTCAGTCTCACAGGAAGGAACGAGAGCCAGGGCCAAGGTGGTGTAACTCCATTGGAGGTGTGACCAGACAAGTCCATTCCACCCAAGAGCCAGAGCACAAAGCCAGGCTTCCCAACACCAGGGGCCTGCTTGTCACCTTCAGAGCCACCCACCACCCCCAGAGCCCAGTTTTGAGGGGGTGGACAGGGAGCAAGTGATGATCCAGACTTCAGAAGCAACCTGGTCTAGTGGAAGGTGTCCCTGCCCGTGGCAGGGAGGTCGGAATGAGATGATCTTTAAGGTCCCTTCCCACTCAAACCATTCTAAGTTTGATCTCCATCCCTGGGCCGAGTCCCCACAGGCCGATACAGCCCCTCCAGCACAGTCTGATGCTGGTGCCTTTGCTCTGGGAGGGTCCCAGTGCCACACAGGTACCACCAGGAACCATCCAGCTGCCTTGCCCAGCTCCATGTCCCACACTGGCAGCTGTGTGACTGCAGTTCCTGTCTGTAGCTGCACCTTTCCAACCCTCCTGAGAGCTGCAACCACTCAGGTTCCCCTGCCCCTTCCTACTCAGTCCCAAGGCCAGAGTTACACAACAGCCTGGAGATGGCAAGAGGAGGAGGAGGCAGCACTTGTAGCCTTTCCTGTGTGGCACCTCAAAGGGGGGCTTCTTGCCACCCCAGCACCCCAATGGGGGGAAGCTGGATATGCAACATGATGGCATTTTGCATAACAGGAGCAGAAATGTTTCTTTCCCATTAAGTCTTGGGGGCAGAGGCAGAGCTGTCCTTTCCCTCACCTCCTACACTTCCTGATGGGGCACTGCTGCAGTGCAGGCCAAGTGATGGAGAGAAAAAGAGCAGGTTGGGCAGCACTGGCCTCATCTTGCATGCACTGGTATCAGCAGCTACAGGGTTAGCATGGCCAGGTCAGTCCCAAACTGCTTTAGTCTTGCCCTGAAATATGGAGAGTGCTGATTTCACTGCATGTCCTGAAGCCCAGGCTTTGACTCGCCCAGCACTGGTTATTCTCTTTCCACTGTTAACCCATTTCTGCCCACAATACCTGGGCCAGGCCTGGTTGGAGTCAGTCCATGCTCCTCAACAGTCAGGGGATGTCTCTGTCCCTGACAGCTCTGCTGGGATCTCCTCACCAGAGCTTTTACACCATCATGTACACACAAACCTTGTGGGGCCTGGCAGTGTGAGGAGAGGGACTGGGAAACACTCTGGGCGCATTTCTGGATAAAAACCTCCAGAAAGCCTTCATTCCACTCCCCACATGGAACTAACTCACAAATACAGAGTAAGCTGCCCTGGGTGACAGCGGCAGCCTTATCTTCAGTTGGAGACCTCAGCCTACCTATGTGGTGGCATATCCACATCCATATGGCTCGGACCTTTTCCAGGTCGGTGCGGGCTTGTTTCAGCAGGGCTTTGACCAGTTCCTCCACGCTGTTCTTGACGTTCACCTGTGTGTGGGGAGGAAGCACTGCAATGTCATGGTGAAGAAATCCCTGTGGTAGATCTCCTGTCCTCCCCATCTCTTGTTCTTCTGAAGCCAGTGAGACCCCACCTGCCAGAGACTGCTCTGCCTCTGGCTCCCTTAGAAATAGAGCTGCAGTGCTGTAGGTCCATGTATTTTTGGTTAGAGTTCCCAGAGTGGGACCTCTTTGCTAATGTTTAAAGGGAAAAGGTTTTTCACTTATTTGGGAGATTCTGCCACTGCCCCATAGCTCAGCCTAAGCTGGTGTTGGTGCTGGGAGCCAGGTTCATGGAACATCCATGCAGGGGAGCTGGGAGGAGGACAGAGGCAAAAGCAAGACTTACTTTTAACGCGTAGGCGTCCAGCTTCTCAAATTGCTGCAGATCTACTGGCATGGATTTCAAAGAGGATTTGTCCCATGGATATGCTGGGAAGAAACGAGTTGTCATTGTTTTGGGAAGGGAGGAGATGTTTTTCCTGGCAGTATGGTGGAACAAGGGGACAGAGCTCCTGCCTGGCCCATGGAGACATCCATCAGCGGGTGCTCAGGGAGCAGAGGACACGAGGGCACCCGCAGAGGTCCCTGCCAGCTGCATGGAAAGCAGGAGCCATCCTGTCTAGTCTGCTAGGATTTGTGCAATCCTGGAGTGCGAGCTGCCCCTGCAACTTTGGCACTGCGTAACAGCATGGAAAATCCTGGGATATTGTGTGGAGGGACGGGAGAACAATGCAGAAATATCAGGGAAAATCTGTACTGTGCAAGCCTTAGAAAACACATGACTTCTTAAAAAAACCCCAGCACTAAAGAGCTGGGTTTCTCTAGGAGTTTGGCATGGTAAAGGACCACCATTCTGCAGGAATTCAGGCACATGAGGAATGGAACACTGGGAGCAGTCAGACTGAACCTGCTGTGCCTACCCTCTGCATCTTTGCAGCCTCTGAGCTCCTGGTTCTACTCGGTGTGAACAAAGGGTTAATAACTTGCCCTAATTAACCAGATAAGTGATTTTTTTTTGAGCAGTCTTGGAAGGAGCTGACACTGCTGCCTCCTGTCAGTGAGCCATGGGGGATGGAGGGACATATCCCCTGGACCTGAGCCCTCCCTGCTCTGCTGGCTGGAGAGAGGAGAACTGAGAGCCGTCTGCCTGTCCTGTGCTGTCAGAGCTGCTCAGGACTGAGAGATTCCTCTAGCTGTCTCTGCAGGATTGTTATTTCTCTGGGCTAAAAGGATTTAAAAGAGAACCTGAAGTGAAAACACTGTTGTGTGACTCCTGAGTGCTGGGAGAGGTGAATGGACGGTGCCGTGGAGCTGCTGTTTGCCTGGGCTGCCTTGGGCAGTGTAGGGGCACAGCTGGTCACTTCTGCCTTCACTCCTGACCCTCATTAGGCAAGTGGGACACCCCTCTGCCTGCTCTGCAGGTGCTGGGAGTCGCAGGAGAGGCTCCCAGAGCATCCTGTCCCGGCTGAGGAGCCAGCAGTGCCTCTGAAACTTGTATCCACCCTCTGCTCCTGCTCCACCTCCCCAAAATGGGCTCTGGCCCCAGCTCCAGCTCGCTCTGGGGGTGGCCAGAAGATCTATTCCTGGCTTGCCAAGGTGTGTTGTTAATGTGAGCCCTGCTCTTGGAAACCTCTGCCCAGGGAGGGGGTCTGGGGTATCCCTCATCCCGCGTCCCAGTGCTGCCTGCCAAAATCAGCGTGTAGGCACACGGCACCTGTTTCTTAACAGGCTGGTTTGTTTGTCTGTGTTTTCCCTGAAAAGAGCTGTTACACTGACCTAAAGGGAGAGAAAGCAGATTTACACCTTCAAAGGTTCCCATTCTCTGCAGCTCTGAAAATGACTTTTTGCCCTTTTGGTAAGGGGATGGTCTTTTTTTTTTTTTTTTTTAACATGGTTATCAGGTTTTGTCTTTGCCAGGTTCTTTCTGCAGGGGCTCTGTGCAGGAGTGGGATCCACAGTGCCTGGGACAGTCCTGTGCCTTGTGCCTGTTTGCCTTCCCTGGGGACAGAGCCTTGGGAAGGGCTTGGGCGCGTGTGCCATTCCCAAAGCCGCTGCCCTCTGCCGTCCCGATGAGAGGGGCTCGGGAAGCTGAACGCTCCTCCTGTGCTAGTGGCGAGTTACCGTGCAGGTCCTTCGCTCCCGGTGGCCGCGGGGCCTCAGTCCTCTGGAAACCTGCAAAGCAAGGAAGAGAGAGGTGGGGAGGAGGTTGTTGCCCGCAGAAGAAAAGACAAATAGAAATAAATTTTTGTGGGGAGCAGGACGGGGTGGAAAAAGCTGGAACTGAGGCTTTTCTTTGCCCATTCCCTTCCGTTTGGACACGGATGTCAGCATCCTGCGGAGTGTGCTCCGCATCCGCGCCCTGCCATCCCGCAGAGCCCGCGTTCCCCAGCAGTCAGGCATCTCCTGTTCTAGCCCGAGGGTTGGGACATCAAACCCCAGCCCACCACGGCCAAACCTCCCCAGGCGTGGAAGAAGGGAGCTCTGAGCTCCAGAGCTGTTAGGTGATAACCCCAGTGGGAGCTCTGCGGCAGCTGGGGGATTGCTGAGGGACACTGGAGTGTCACCACCCGCCTTATCCCAGGGCCAGAGGAGGAGGAGACACCCACAGCCCAGGAGCAGAGGGATTTTGCTCCTCAAGCCCCAGTCATGGGCAGTGTCAGCAGCATGTGCCCTTCAGCAGCCTCCCAGGGGAGGGAGAGCCCGGAGACACGCCGTGATAGAGCAGAGCCTCACCTTTGTTGTCGTGTCCTCTCAGCCTCTGGGAACCTGCAACAAGCCCGGCAGGGTTAGTGGGAGCCTGCCCGGGCTCCCCGGCTCAGGGGAAGGGAGGATGGGCTGAGCCCCTGCCGGGGTTTAAAGCTGGGGCTGTACCTTTTCCCAAGGAGAGTCTCTTGATGAGCTGGGGGCTGGTATCCTCGTGGTGAATCTCCACTGTCACCTGGGTTCCTGCAAGAAACAGCGATAAACTCCCTAAAAAGGGGAATCTAACCAGGATGTGGAGGAGGGGGCAGGAGTGCCTGCCGAGGCAGCTCTTAGCTTCAGACAAAGCAGCAGCTCCGGTGATAGCCAAGGTTTATCACCATATTAAAGAGCTCTTGATGGAGCTACAGCAGGCAGACAATCAATGCCTTTCATTGATTTTTCTTGGAATTAAACAGAGAAAGGCTTGAAGTGATGAAAATGGTTAGACTTGTGATACTAAAATGTCTGACAAAGGCCACTGCCTGTAAGAGGCATTGTCCTGGCAGGGCCAGCTGTGGTCCAGGCATGCCCTGATGCTCCAGAAAAACCTTCCCTGGAAACCTGGGCTCTGGTCTTTAAAGTTTCAGAGAGGGAAATACCAGAAAAAGAGTGAGGGAATCTCTGATAAAAGCTACCTGAACTTTTTGACAGAGACTGCATTTTTTTGGGCAGGTATTTCAGAAGCGTTTGCAGCTCCCAAGGTTCCCTGGAGGAGCTCCACATGCTCCTGGGCTTCTGTTTCGGGTCAGGCAGAGGTTACTCGGGAGACCGAAGGTCAAGATGTTAATGCACCTCGGGGCTGCCTTCCAGTGATCCCTCCTACACATTCATCAAGAGCCTCATGGCATTTGGGGTTTTCCTTGAAAGGCACCTCTTGGAACCAGCTAATTAGGTGGGAATCTGCATTTTCATCCAAGAATAAGTTTTTCTGCAGCATTTACCTTTAGAAAAGTGAAGTTTCTCCCGTGATTATGCAGAGAGATTCAATGTCCTTTAAGCCCCAAAACCAGAAAGCAAGAAAAACTGTAAAGCCTGTAATAACCTAAATCTTAGAGCTCGACTCCAGTTCTAGGATGATTGCAGGTATCAGGGTGTCAGGACAGAGCTGGCTGCTGTGTTTTGTCAGTTAATTCAAAGGTAAAATCAAGTTGTTTCTCAAAGAGAAGATTTTATGCAAATGGTTTGGTTTCCTTAAAGTTTTTATATTTTCAGGGATCCTTTCTTATTGCTCAGGATTATTTTCCTCTGCTTTTTTGTGGGTTTTCTCCCCAGCTTTCACTTTCTAAGTTTCCCCCCATAAATTAAAATTCTTTGTTTTCAAGAAACAAACTTACTGGTGATGAATGCTTTCTGCTGATGAGTTTAAAAGGCATTTAACAAATGAGAAAAGTGATTCCACACGAACTTTTCAACGTGCTGTATCATTGCTCTAAAAACTGGTGGTATGAAATGGCTGCTGGTGCTTTGATGATTTTTTTATTTAACTATTCCTGATCAAGATATCCTTCATAAAGAATCATAGAATGGTTTGGGTTGGAAGGGACCTTAAAGATCCTCTTGTTCCAACTCCCTGCCCACTAGATCAGGTTGCTCCAAGCTCAGAGAAGCACTTGCTATTGTTCTCCTTGTGTTTTGTGGCCAGACAAGTCCTTGGCCAGCAAGTGCTTTGAGGGGCAGCTGTCCCGGGGTGGGATATTTTCTCTCTTTGGGGATGTTCTGAGGTTATTTCATTGGAGAAAAAGCTTGTTGGGAGCTCAGTGAAGCCCTGCTCTGTTTTTTGGGTCACCACTTACCTTTGTCGGGGCTCGAAGTGATGGGTGGTGCCTGCTCACAGGGATCCGCGGGGCCGCGCCGGCCTGGGGGCACGAAGGGAAACATCTCAGTGCCTTGCAGAGAGCGAACCGTCAGCAAGGACGGGGTTAAATCAGCCGTGCTCAGCAGCGAGCTAAGGAACGGCTCAGGAAGCTCAACCTATTCTTCAGATGCAGAGATCTGGCCGGGGTGCCTGACCCCTCTGCAGAGGGACGCTCCAGCCCAGCCTGCTGCTGCTCGGGGCGGGCTGCCTGCACCTTTCTCTGCTAAGCCACGGGGGGCTTAGAGTGCCAGGAAAGCAGTGGGAAGGTCTGAGTCCCTTCCCTGGGAGCTGCTCCGTAGTTCTGGGTCACCTCCTCAGCTGTTCCTCCTCAGCTATTTCAGGGCAGAAGGCTGGGAATTGGCAGCGGAACACTGAGAACTAGCAGGGGGTGTTCGGAGAGGTGGGGAGGAGAGAAGGGCAGTGCTGGCGGCTTGGAGGCAAAGTGGGAACTTCGGTGTGGTTGTCAGCAGCTCATCCTCATCCTCAGCTTTCTCCCCTGGGAGACCCTGCCTGTCTTGGCCCTGGAGTCCTCGGGGCAGAGGGAGGTGTGGGCAGCACCCGACGTGCCCAGGGTGCTCACAGGTGGCAGCAGCGCAAATCCCTGCCCCGGGCAGGGAGCAAATGCCAGGGGACACCGAGCCCTCACTCCAGGCTCTGGTGGCTGTTGGCCAGGGTGATCTCTTGCTCTTTTTCAAGGCGTCCTGGGATCCCCATCCCACCTCCACCAGAAGCCAGGGAGGAACCTGGATCTCACAGCTGGTCCGAGTCCGTTGGTGCCGTGTGGCCACAGGACGGGATCCTGTGGAGTGGGGCCACAGCCTCCTTGCCTCAGTGGGGCTGGGGATTATGTAGGTGTGAAAATATTGTGGCATCACCAGGGGTGTCAGAGGCCTCATCAGGACACTAACATGGCTGGTGAAAGGGGAATTCATTAACCCTTGTGGTGCCAGAGGAGCCAAAGCTCTGCCTGCTCCTCCAGCGTCTGAATTCCCCCCTCCCAGGGGTTTAAATTGTGCCTAAGGTAGAGCTGCAAGGGAAGGATTCCCATGTGCATGCTAAATACCCCTGCCATTAATTCAGGGTGGGAAATGATCAATACCAGCTTCTTACTCACTCGTAGAGGAGGCTGACTCTGCAGCTCTGGTTGCAGAACCTCTTGAGCATGACAGAGGGAGAGAATGCAGGATATTTATCTGCTTCCTGGAGTGGAGGCTTTTGTTGTCTGCTTTGTAAAAAAAGCCCCAAAGCAGTGCCTTGCATGAGATGTCATTTGCTCCCAGACTGTGAGCAGCCTCCAGCCACCACTGATTACAGAGGGACTTGGATCAGGGCTCCTGCCAGGCATCCTGCTGGGAGCAGCCATGGCTTTTGCACGCTGCTATTGCTTGACCTGTGGAAGCAAAGTTCCTCCCTGGTGTAACTAAAATCCACTGACAACCTGACAATTACCTGTGTCTTGCTCTACCTTTGCCCCTGCCTTTATCTGCTAAGCCATGGTAGGCTTAGAGTGCCAGGAAAGCAGTGGGAAGGTCTGAGTCCCTTCCCTGGGAGCTGCTCCGTAGTTCTGGGGTCACCTCCTCAGATGTTCCTCCTCAGCTATTTTAGGGCAGAAGGCTGGGAATTGGCAGCGGAACACTGAGAACTAGCAGCCATATCACTCCTGGTCAGCAATCCCACCCACCTTCTGCTCAGTCTCTGAGGGGGGAGATGAAGAAAGGAGGTGGAGAGATGGTTGAAAAGGTTCTTTGCATCCCCCCAGACCCTACTTTAAGCTGTGTGAGTGCTGGGGAAGTCTCTGGAAGCTCTGGCTGCAACCTGAGCAATTGGGGGCACTGAATTTCCCCTGCCATCAGCTGGCTGTGAAATGTAAGAGCTCCGTGCGCCTGTAATCCGATCGAGCAGGAGAATCCCTGCAGATGGATGTGCAGGGGCTCGGCAGTGCCACCCCTGTGCATGCTGCCCCACGGGGCACGGAGAGCACAGAGGGAGGGGATGCTTCCCAGGGCCCTCCGTGTGCCTCCTCTGGAGCCCCTGAAAGTGCTGGAAAGGGATGAGTTGTGTGATGAAGCACATTTATGCTCGAGAGGCACAGCTTGGAGCTCTGGGCTGTGTGCTGGGGTTGGTTTCTCACAGGGGAGAGGGTGACATACCGTTCAGCTCTGTGCCCCGGGGTGGCTGTGATCTGCTGTTCCCGTTGCCATCACCCTCCGAACCTGTAAGGTACAAACAGGACATTGGCAGGGCCCTCCTGGACTGAAGTGCTGGCACTGCCTGAAGGCCAAGCACCCCAAACCCTTGCATGCAACACACTCTCCCAGCTGAAGCCAGGTGTCATCAGGATCCACCTTCTGTCTCATCTGCAGCCTTGGCTGCAGTTCTTGTTGCTGAAGTACGAAATACCAAGGGGCAGGAGGTGCAGTGGTCCAGGTCTAAGCCACTTGTTAGGATTTGCTCTTATTTGAGCAGGTGCTGGATGCCGTGCTTGGTGGAGCATGGGCACAACTTTGTGATAGCTCTGCCTGTAGTTGTTAGCCTGGGACTGGTTGTCTGAAAATTCAGCTTCTCTCCCAGGCTTTAGAGCAGGAATTCTCATTCTCCTCCTGTTACTTCTGCAGGGAAGCTCCCCTTGCAGTTGCAAAGCACAGCGGTAGCTTTTTGGAAGACCCTCTGCAGGATAGGGAGCTGGGCCAGGGACACTGTCCCAAACTGTAGCTATAAATGGCTCAGGACAGTGATCCTCGGAGACAAAGCCTGGGCACGCTGCAAACAAAACAGTTCTGCTCCTGTACTCCGGGGCAGTGGGTGCTGCTGTGGGGTGAAGCTGCCGAGCCCTCTCCCTGCTCCCCTCGCACAGCCCAGAGAGCCCGTGCGGGCAGCTCGGGCCGGGGCAGGACACAGACGGCGCAAACACAGCCCTGGCAGGAGGGTCCCCGTGGGTCCCAGCCCCTGCACCCGGGGCTGCCCGCACTGCAGCTGGGCAGGGCGCAGCTCGGAGCGGGGCTGCCGCAAGGCTCTGCTGCACCAGCGGAGACACGCTGCGCTTCTACACAAAAAGTTGGCGTTTTGGAGTTCGGCAGCATGTGTGCAAAGAGGAGAAAGAGGAGGGGAAGCCCAAACCCTGCTCCAAAGCCGCTGCTTCTCTTCTCCGCGTGCAGCTGCAGCCCTGCCCTCCCTCGCCCGATGCAGGCGCGGTGTGACCTGCGCCCAGGCCGCCTTCCGTCTGCCCCTCTCGCTGCCCCTTCTCCTTGCTCGCTGCCTCCTCGGGGCGCACGATAAGCAACACATTGATGGTGACTGCACTGGGATCTGTCGTAAAGTCCATCCCGCCCAGCGCAGCCCCGGCCCTGCCAGCTGCCCCATCAGGGCTCTGCCAAAGCCGACCCTAATGAAGAGGTTACAAGTCACCTTTGAAAGGAAACCGCAGGAGGGATCCGTTTCCTAAAGCAGAGGAAGGAGCTGCGTTTCGGGCGGGGGGTTTGGTTTCAGAGCGTGCCCCCGGCTCCCTCCCCTCTCTCTGCCCTTTTCAGCTTTAAGCACTTGTCTACACTCAAATCCCCCAGCACCACTGTTCGCTGGGGGGGATTCGCTTCCCGGAGCTGGCACAAATCCTTAAAAGGCTTTCTCTTTGGATCCTGTCCCCCGGCAGAACTCAAAGGATGCTTAGGAGCGTAAATAATAACAAAACTGCTGCAGGAGGAGGGCAGCGATGGGGAGAAGCGGCTGGAAAGGAGACACGAACCTTCGAAGCGGGAGGATGGGTCTCTGCAGGACTGCCTGGCCTGGAAAGGGACAGCAGAGGAGGGAACTGCAGGCTGCAATCCCGACTGTCCCAAAGGATCCAAAAACCCCACCTCTCTGCCCCATCAGCCCGCGAGCCCGGCTCCCTGGGGTAGCTGGAGACGGCTGATCAAAAAGGAAAGCCCTGCAAATCCCTGGCTTTCTAGTAACTGTCCCAGCCCACAAAACGGGGGACATGAAGGGTTACAGTGCGGGTTAGACGGGCTCAGCTGGTCCCTGCAGCTCGCAGAAGGGGCTGGCAGGGACACGCGTTCTAATTTTACCACTGGCCCCTGTCCCGGCCGTGCTGCCAGCCCCCGCCTTGGCCGGGGGTCCCGGGGGAGCGACAGCACCTGTGGGCTGAAGGGCTCTCCGACAGCCTTGGGAAAGGTTGTGGGAGGCACCCGCTGGCAGAGAGGGGGTTCGGGAGCGTGGCATGGGCAGGGTGCCTTCTTGTGGGTGTTGCTGGTGCTTTTCAGGCAGGAGTGTGAGAGCACTGGGCTCTTCTGCCTGCAGGTGGGGAAATTTGTTGTCCTGGATCCACGGGCAAGGGCTGGTACTACTACCTGGTGTTAGGTTACTGTGTTTGGAGACACGGGTTTTCCCGTGAATCTCTGTATAAATCCCGTCCCCTCCCAATCTCCTGCCCCTTTTCTGTTCCTGAGCCCCTTCCAGAGCACGGACAGCTGATACGCCCCCGTGCTCGCCTCCAAATCCAGCCCTAAGCAGCTCCTCAGCACATCCAGAAATAGCGTGTGTGGCCACAGGGTACCTGCATCCATCCAGCTCTGCTGGTGCACCATGGCACAGTCCTGAGCCCCCCGTGCCCCGCTGGATGGTGCCACAGCATCCCTGCCAAGAGGGGAGCACCAGGGACGGGATGTGCCTGTAACCCCCAGTAACGCGGCGAGAGTCCCGTGCCAGGATGGATGACAATGTTGTTGGGGTCCAGGTTTTGCTCTTTGGTTCATGCATTAGAGGAATTTTTGTTACAGGGGTCCCTGTGAGGAGGACAGGGCTGTGAGGAGCTGGCTGGAGGTGGTTAAACCTGGTGAGGAGGAGGAAGAAGGAGGGCCAGATGCACGCTGAGCCATGCTGGGCTCCGCCAAGCAGACTTTCCAAGCCATCTGGGGCTTGCCCATCTCCATTTCAGGTCCACGAGATTTATGGCTGGAGTGACTTTCTAATCACAGTTTCACCATCTGCCTGTTGGCCTTTAGCACCCCCCTGTCACCTGTCACCGAGCCCCGCGGCTCCTGCCCGGTCCGGAGCACCCTTTCCTCCCTGGCCACTCGCCTGGGGTGCAGCCCTTGTCCCTGCTGTCCCTTTTCCCTCACACCCCGGGTGGAACACTCTGCTCTCCTGAGCTATTCATTGGCACAGCTGAATCCTAAGCCTGGTGTCACCTGGGTCCTGCACCAAAGTCTGCTCCAACCCTCCCCACTCTGCTCCTGCCTCCCATCCACAGGGATTTCCCTGCGTGTCCTGGCCTCGCTGCTCCTCCAGGTCTGCTCTTGTCCTCGTTCCTCTCCAGCTCCAAAGAGGCGATGTGCTGGCTCGCATCTGGGGACGTTGGTAAGAGCCAGTTCCAGTGGTGCAGCCCAGGCCATGCTGCGGACCTGAGCTGAGCTCGGTGTGGACACTCTGGTGACACCAGTTGATGTTGAGCTGAGATGTTTCTTCCCCAGCAGCTCTGAGCTGGAGCCTCTGCAGCTGAGCAGGTGGAGGTTGCTGCCTCGGGAGCTGCTGGCACTGCCCTTCCTGCTGGGCTCTAACAATCACTAGAGCCTCCTTTTCTCTCTCTCAGTGGTGAGGCGGCTGCTCCTGCCCTGGGTGCCCGGGGGCTGAGCACCCCCCGCTCCCCTCCTGCGCCAGCCTCACCCGTGTCCTGCCACAAGGTGTTTCCAGCACACTGAAAGCACCTACAGGGAGCTCCTGCTTCCCTAGAAATGCCAGTCTTCAGGGAGAAGGTGGCTGGGCTTGAAAGGCTCTTTTGCATTTTCCTTTCTTCTGTTTTATGCTGTATTTCTTCCTGAAGAGGGGAAAGGGAAGATTTCTCGTGGTGATTTGCAGCGTGTGCCATGAGGAAGGCACAGGCTGTGCCTGAGGTGGGTGCTGCTGCCTCCCATGCAGCAGTGAGCCCTCCTGCTCCGTGAGTTTTCCATGGAAAAAGGTAACCTCCCCACTGGCCTGAGATAAGGACATGACCAGCAACCTGCCCGTGGGCCAGGATATTTGTGAAGCTAAAAAAATTTGCATTTTGAGGTGGCAAAGGAAGAAAGCCTTCTAATGCTGTGTTGATTTTCATGTAAAGGCAGCTCGTTGGATTTGCTGCAGGATTTCAAATGTTCACTGAGGTCCCAGGGAGAAGAATTAATGGCCAGAGAGCAAGAGCTGCTATCAGAGTGCCACGATTACAAGTATTTACCACATGGCTGGCGTTTCTCCGGGGGGGATCTGGGCGGGAGAGGGAGTGTACGAATGTAGAGCAAGAATTAGGTTATTTGAATCCCATTGGGTGGAAAGGGAAATTGCAGGCTGCGTTCCCAGGAAAGGGTTTTGACTCTTGTGCAGGTGTTTTGCCTTCACAAAGGTCTGTAAGGCTCTGGTAGAAGGTGTGTCAGGAAGATACTCCACCTCTGCTTGTGGAAGGGAGGCTGCTGAGTATCTTGGTCCTGCCAGGGCCACGGCTGAGGGTGTCCAAAGGTTTTTTCAAGGCTGTTGTAGATGCCTGCATTGGAAAAAGTGCTAGGGCTGCCCTTCTCCTTGGTGTGGTGACCTGCTCAGGCTGTCCACCCTGGGGCACGTGTTGCACCCTGGTGTTCCAGGGTCTTCTCCACTGTCTGAAGAGAAAGCTTGGGCCTGTAGCCCCATTAGAGGCAACACCAAAGTCATCTAAAGCCGAACCCCTTAACATCATTTGGAGCTAACACATCCTGATGACCCCTTTGGTCGATGGCTGATGCTCATTGCTTTGAAACTTTTGCCTTTCATTCGGTGCTCCTTGTGTCACAACAGAGTGTCCCTGTTTGTGCCAGCTGTGCTGTCCACGAAGCAGCTCCAGCATCACCTCCGAGCTGTGGAGCCTTCCTGCAGGAGCTGTTCCCTGCTGCTGCTCCTCCTCCTCTGAGCACCGTAAGCTCTGCTGTGTCCCTTTGGAGAGGGGAGACCGAGGCCAGCCATGCTCCCCGTGCAGCTGTGCCAGTGGCTCCTGTCCTGTTCTCCATGCCCTTCCTGCCCAAGCCATCCCAGCCCTAGGCTGGCCTTGTTCACCATCCAGGAGCTCGGTGCTTTCACTGCACTCTCCACCCAGACTCCCAAGATCCCTCTCCTCCTCAGGATGTCTCATTCAGAGCTCATTATCGTGTGTGCGTTTGCAGATATATTTGAAGTCTGGGGGTTGTTTTGTTTTTTCCCAGCCGTTGCTTTGCATTTGCAGACATTGAATCTCAGCTCCCGTTTCCTCTCCCAACTGCAGATGAGCTGTGGAGGGCTGGGGCACACCCGTGGTGGATAACACATTGCAGCTGCACTCTGGTGAGCTTTAATCTGCTCTCTTGGCCTCCTGTCCTTTCTCCCTCCCTGCAACAGAGCTGCCCTTATTCTCCTGCCGGCGTTTTCCAAGCCCGGGCTGCTCAGATGCCTCATTCTGCAGTTCTGCTGTGTCAGCAGCTGTGCTTTATGATTTAAGACGGCAGCAGAACTTTCCACTGAACTATAAGCCCATGTATTCAGTTTCCTGGTATCCACACAAGCTAACTGATGGCAGGGGCAGCCCTGCCAGAGAGGTCAAGGACATGTTTAGATGTCAAGGAGACAATGAGGGCTGCTTCAGAACAGAGCCAGTGCTGTGACCCCTGGAGGCACAGCGGGAGTGATGCTGTGGAGGCGAATTCTGCCTCCCGCGGGGAAATACCTGTCCGCAGGTGGGAGCTCTGGAAGGAGGTCCTTCACCCCGAGTAGGATTGCAGGGGATGAAAGGCAAGCCTGGCTGCTCCCCGGCTCATAACACAGCCCAGCAGTCCTTCCCTGAGGAGCGTGGGGACACCCTGCCTGCACAAAGGTGTGGGAGCAGCCGTGTGAGGAGCGGGATGTGGCTCGGGGTGGGTGTGTCACATCTCTGCGTTCCGAGAGAGAGCCGCAAATACTTCTGCTGGTGTGTTCTACTCTCCCTTTTTCCAGTGACAAAAGACAGTGCTGTGACCATTGCTGCTCTTTGTTCCTCCAAGAACAAGCTCTCAGCAGCTGGGGAGTCAGCAGATGTTTTGCTACGGTTCCTTAAGAAAAAAAACCAAGCGGAGGTCCCGGCGCAGAGACCTGCAGGAGTGGCCGTGCGTCCTGGGGCACCCCGGGTGGCGCTGGCAGGGAGCTCCTCCTTCCTTCCCT
>NW_008237227.1:1125423-1131173 GCF_000691975.1 Corvus brachyrhynchos | reverse complement strand
AGCGCCTCTGTCCCCAGCACCGCCGGAGGCAGGGAGGAAGGAGGGCACTGCTGGCAGGAATTTGGCCACCGAGGGCTGCCAGGCTCTCTAGAGCTATCCTGACTTGTCTGCCAGAGCATGGATCATTGCCCTTCAGCCTGCTGCTTGGCTTGGGGTTTGCTGCTGGCCTTTCTGGATGAGGAGAGTGGTCCTGGCAGGGCTGCACGCAGTCATTAGACATTAATCCTTGTATAATCTTCAAATAACTCGTCCTTTGAAGGCAGTGGGGGCCTGTGTGACCCTGCAGAGGGTTTAGGGATCCTTTGTTAAGGTGTCCTGGTAACCCAAATTATCCATTAGCTGTACCCTTGGGGATGTGCTTTATTGTCAAGCACTCCCCACAAAGCTGCCCCCTGACACCAAATGCGTCTGAGACGGGCAGAGGAAGACACATAGGGGAAGAAATGAAGGGGGAGAGGAAAATACACTCTATTTGCTTTCACCAGCACTAAAGGTGAAGGAGGTTTCTCCCCCAGAGCAGACTGGCTTTCTGGACATACTCCTCCAAAATTCTGCCTCTTGTACTGTGCAAGACTGGGGGAGATTTTATAGCTGCTCTTTCCAAGAATCCCCCAGAATACCCAGGCAGGGCTATTTTTTCCCTGGAAGGATAGTTCTGGTTTATTCAAGAGGGATCCTTGCCCGGTCTAATTAAGCAAGCAGCATAGCATATCCTGGGAGATGCAGAAATTCTGCATCTTATCAACATCTCTCTGCTGCAGGGATGAGCAAAGCCCCTCTTGGTGACCCAGCAGACAAAGGAGTTATCTCGACCGCCCAGCCAGCCTGGTACTCTCTAGTACACTGGCAAAGGTAAATGGAAGGCAAATTTGGAAAAAATACCTGGAGCTCAGTGTGAGTTGTGGTGTTTGAGGAAAGTGGACATGGTAGGAGTCAACCCTTCTGGAGTGACAGGGACCCGGGAGGCTGAACCTCCAAACCTTCCTTCCTGAGACACCCTAAGAGTGGGGCTGCTGTTCCTCGGGAGCTTGGCCTGCAGGAGGACAGGCTCCCTGGCTGTGTTTACCTGGGTTAGAACTGAAGGACCTGAGTGGTCATTTGGGGGCAAGGTCATGGAACAGCCCTCGCTGCGGTTGTTTCTTCTTAACCCAGGGTGCCGGGATGCTGTGGAGGGAGCTGGATGCTCTCATGGTGATCTTGGACACCTGAGCTATTGGATGAGCTGAGGACACAATGCTGGCAGCAGAAACAAGTTCACCACTGCCTTGGGGAAGTGTGGAGGTAACTGGCTCTTGTTTTTGAGAAGCTCTATCCGTATTTGCTGCGGTGTCAGGAGTAAGAGTTGAACAGCTGGAATTTGCTGCAAGGCTTCTGTTTGGACGAGTACCCTTGGTGTTTCTGCAGCACTTGTCTGAGCTGTGGCTACCAAAGCACCATCTCAGGTGCTCGTGAGTGAAGAATCTGGTGCTTGTCAGGATGGGATGAGGTGTGACAATGCCAAAAGGAGATGGATATATTCAATTCAGGGTGAGTCACGCTGGGCTTTGCTGCCTTTGGGCATCCTTGAACCAGGGGTGCTGCTGACCCTGAGTGTTCTCAGTAGAGCGACACAAAGGAGGTTTGTTGTGTCCCTCACAACATGTGAAGCTGGCTGGCAGGAAGAATATGTTCCCAGGGGAGGCTGGACTATTTCTTCCCCACATAAACTCATTTTTTTGGCTAAGGCCCTGGAGGCATGGATGACATTGTCCTTTTCCACATCTCCTGCCTTCCTTGAGGGCCACACCTTCTCTCAGGTTGGCCGTTGCTGCCATTCCCACCCAAAATGCTGACACCACAGTGGTGTCCTGTACTCCTGCTGCTCTGCCATGGGGATGCTGGGCTGTTTGACATGGGCTGGAGCGTGAAACTCTCACCTGGTACGGGCTGCTTGCACCTCCAGGCTGTGGGAGAAGCCCAAAACACCAAATCATTTTGCACCAGCCAAACCTTCCAAAAATTCTTTTACCAGGTCCCAATACCTTCCAAAAAAACCTGTCAAAAATACCTTTGCCAGGAATTTTGCCACCAGCTGGGAAGAGCCATTTGGCTCATTCCACAGGTCAAAGCCCCCAGGTGTCTGATGTGCTGCTCCTCCAGCAGCCTGGGAGTGCATCAAGAGGAACCAGAGCCCCTCTCAGTCCCTTCTGCCCTTCCAAAAGCCCGAGGAAGATGAACCTGCTGTTCCGACATGGACATTGCACCCGGCTGGGATCAGCATCCCAGAGCTGCCATGGAGGTGCCTGATGGGCATCTCTAACTTTTCAGAAACCTGGCAGGATGCCGGGGCATCCTAAGCAACATTAATGGCGCTGAAATAGATTCCTTCTGCTCCAGGAGGCCTGAAAGCAGTCAGGGAAGGCTTCTCCCCTCGGGAGGGAATGAGCTCACCTGTGGAGCTGGGCTGGCTGTCTTGTCCAGTAGCTGCTCCCATCTCCATGTGAACTGCTGGGAATAGGAGAAAATATTATTGGACTCTTTCCTTGAGCAGCTGCCCAGAAACCCCATTATTTTTGCTCTGCATGCACAGTCCCAGGAAGCTGAGTGCCGAAGGGCACAGAGGGTCTGTGACGTGCATGGCACTCTGTGTGGAGAAAGAGAACATTGTTTTCATAAAGAAATGGGAGAAAAAGAGGAGGAAAGCACAGTGAGCAGCACAGCACATCGGCCTGAGTACCAGAGCCACGCCCAAAGGGTTAAAGCAGCCCAGGCAGCCTAAGGGGATCCCTAAGGATGGCTCCCAAGCATCTCCAGTAATGAATTTTCACTCCTGTACTTTCATTATCCTTGTCCCATTGTCCCCCTTAGCTCTGCAGCACATTATTCCTGTCATTGAGGCGGCTGCAAGGACAGTGCTGTTCCCTCAGCATTCCTCTTGGAAATGTGATGGGCTCAGCCTCCAGGCAGGAGTGTGCATGGCTGTTACCCCAGGAGTGATGCTCTGCTTTTCCCCTTTCTCCCTGGCTCCTTCAGATTGCCCACAGAAGTCCCAGGTTTGCCACGATGCCCAGCAGAGCCTGGCATTCGGTTCTTTTCTGTCTTTCTAGAAATATTTTATAACTTTGTGGAGCTGGTTGCCCAGAAAGGCTGTGGCTGTCCCATCACTGGAAGTGTTCAAAGCCAGGTTGGACAGTGGTCTAGTGGAAGGTGTCCCTGCCCATGGCAACACAAACCACCCCCTGATTCTGTGAAAATTTATTACTTCCCTGGACATCGGGGAGCTGGGGTGGTGCCAGTGGAAATTGGGTATTGCATCCCAATACACCACCACTTGGAGTTTATCCCTCCTGACTGGTAGGATCAGAAAAAGCTCTTTTTGTTTTCCTAAGATCCCCGAAAAGTGGAAAAGCAGAAGAGGTAAGGCCATGTCCTCCATGAATCCCAGGGTGCTGTACTTCAGGTCACATTTTTAAGTACCAGTGTCACCTGGTCTGTCACAGCAGTGCTGGTCTCACAGCTCACTTACCGACGTCGTTGGCTTTGTTGTCACCCTCGCTTGCACAGCCTGGGCACAGCCTGCAAGGAAAACACGACCGTCACTTCTCAGGCCTTGAGTGGCCGAGCTGCAGACCTGCAAGGGAGTGGTTCTCCCTCAAATCTGTGTCTTGCTTCTTCCACCGGTTAACTCAAGGGTGACAAGGGGACATCCATTGGTGACATGCACATGGCAGCTGCTTCTTCCTCCTCCCTGCCCGTGGCTCAGGGCCACGTTTGGAGCTGGTACCTTTGGGCTGAGGGCATGTCTTACCCTCCTGATCTGTGTCCCTTCCTGCCCTCAGCTTATTCAAGCTAAAAACACCCAGCCCCTAAAGAGCCGAGGAAATGAGGGCCAGTCCTCGTTTGGTGAGGGAATACCCTGGAGAAGCAAAGCATCTTCATCGCTCTAGAAGCGCTCCTTAAATAAGCAGCCTTAAAAAGGTAAGAGAAGAGCTTCTGGACGTCAGGTGTGGGGTCTGTGCGTGGTGCATTTGGTGTTTGGACACACCAGTAAAGCCCGGAGTTGTGTGGCTGCTGGTGCCAGCACAGCTCCGCTCCTTCACCGTGGCCGCTCCCCTGGGAACAGCCCTCCTGCCAGCCCTTCCCGCCGGGACCGAGTGCCAGCGCATTCGCAGTGCTGGGGCAAACACAGGCACCGGCTCTTTGCTCTTTCCATCGGTGGCGCTGGGTCAGATGACATCCCCCCTGCCACCCTCGGAGCGTTGTTGTTGTTATTTATTTGTGTCGTGGCACTGCCTGGGAACATCCCCCGGGGCAGGGAGCCTTTCGCAGGTCGGGACATGCAGTGCCAGCGGAGTAAATGCTGAGAGTCACTGCAGTGACACCACTGTCCTCAGCCGTGCCAGCGTGGAGGCAGCACCCAGCCAGCACCCTTAATGCCTGCCTGTCTTCTGGTTCATTTGGCGACCCAAAATGGCAGAATCACAGAAGCATTTCGGTTGGAAAAGACCTTCAGGATCATAGAGTCCAACCTCTGCCTGATCCCCACCTTGTCAACCAGCCCAGAGCACTGAGTGCCACCTTCAGTCGTTCCTTGAACACCTCCAGGGACGGTGACTCCACCACCATCCCACCCACAGCAGAATGGGCAGCTCCTCGGGACCCTGTCGTGGGGCAGCCTGGCAGCAGCACGGAGCTTTGGTGGGCAGCATGGTCCCGCTGCCCTGCCTGGAGAGGCCTCTCGGGAAAGCAGGGCTGCACAGACTGCCCGGTTTGGTGAAAGCAACAGATCTCCAATCTAGCAGGAATTGGTTCCCTGGGTTTTGCCTCTCGACCTCAGCTGTCCCAATTAACTGTCTCCCCTTACAGTGTTTTTCAACTGTACAGAGATGAGCCAAGGACACATGAACGTAACGTGATCCAGGAAGATTCCCCGAGTGCCAGGAAGTTGGAGCGCTGCTGCCTCTGCTCTTTATGGCCGTGCTCGCTGCTCGGGGCTCCTGGAGCGGAGTTTGGAGCCGCTGGGCTCTCATGTGCTCGGGGCTATGTTGGTGCTGCGGTGACTCCCCGGCCCACCCCGATGCCCCCCCGAGCCCCCGCTGAGCCCCTGCCACGGCGGCTCTCGTGCCATTGCCCAGAGTGGCCACGGCTCCTGGCCAAAACCCTCCCAGTTTACTGGTGAGGGTGCAAAGCCCCTAATGGGGAGGGCAGGGAAGCACCAAGCGATGCACGCGGCCAATCCCTGCGCATGGCTTCTGTCCCTGCAGCCCGGCTGCAGGATCTGACTCCCTGCCCGTGTCCCCAGCCCACGGGGCGGTGGCCAGGCACAGGACCCGCTTTCCCTTCTCTGCTCTTCCTGCAGCCCAGGACACGTATGCTGCTGTGCCCTTTCTGCTTCTTGTGCCCTCGTCCGAGGAGCGAACGGGGCAGCGGATCCTTCCTGGAAGCTCTGGGCAGCAGGATGAACCCGCATCAACAACGGCCACCACAGGCAGCTCCTTCCTGGGTGACTGTGGCTTTTGAGGACTTGCCTGAGGTGCTGTGGCCCGTCTGCCATCCACCTCTACTTAAGGGTGTTTTCGCCTGCCAAATTCTGCCCACGGCTAGCGCAGTCCGTTGCTCACTCTGGAGCGGGATCCTCCACAGCAGATGGTGATGCTGGGAGGGGCGCTGTGATTTTGGGGACCGTTCAGTGCTGACCCCTGCCACGCCAGCAACTGCTCCGGCTTTGTCGCCGGTGCCGCGGTGTCCTGCCCGGCCCGCAGGTGCGCGGG
>NW_008237227.1:1108934-1125101 GCF_000691975.1 Corvus brachyrhynchos | reverse complement strand
CCTGCTCGTGGCAGCAGGTAATGCCAAGGGCAGGGAGCACTGAGGCACCTTGGGGTGGCGGTAAGGATGGGGGAGAGCCGGAGCAGAGCCTGTCCTTTCCTTCTTGGGAGAAGCAGCGAGTGCCTCGGTCAGGAACGGGACTTTTATCTGAAGTACACACCTTGGCAACGCAGAGGAAAAGCAGGAAAAGCTTTTTTCAGCACTATAGAGCAGCTGACAAACACCTGACTCTACATTTTTGATTTGAGCCAACCAAACGAATGCAGCCCAAGGCATGGCTTTCTCTGAGCAGGGGTTTGGGTTTTCAGGGGAGTGTGTTATCAAAGGCAGAAAAGTGTCAGGAGGATTGAATGAGGACTGCTGGGGTATTGTGTGCCCAGGGACAAGGCACAGCATGGGGCTGTGCTTTCAGACCTCGGAATTGGGGAATTTTCCAATATTCTGTCTTTGAATTTCAGTCCTTGGCTTTCCTTGTAACCTATAAAATGCATAAAAGGCCACTCCTAAGTCCTTGTGAGCCAACCTGGACAAACCTCAGAACTAGCTTAATGTGGTTTGACTCAGAGTAAGCCTCAAAGAGAGACTCATTTCATCTGAGCCTAAAAATGTATCAAGAATTGCCTTAAAAGCAAGAATTATCAAAATGCAGCAACATGAAAAAGAACGCTTGAAAATAAATCAGCACTTATGATAACTGAATTTAGGGGACCAGGGTGTAAATGTGGGAAGAAATGGGTGGTGGAGGCTCCCTGTAATGTTCCCTAAACTTAAAACATCTTTTATTTCCATCCCAAAAGCACAGCAAGAGTCAAAGAAAAAGAAACCTGAATCTAGTTGACTTAAAGGTCATGAGACTTAGCATTGGGATATTTGCAGTCTCGTGATTTTTTAAATGTTAATGCTGCAATGCCTGCGGTGGGAGATTCACTGCCACAGTCACCAACTCTGACCCAGGGATTCGAGCTGCTTCTGCCCTGCTTTAGTGGGGTTTTGATGGTGGAGTTACCAAGTTACCTGTAGGAAAGGTCTTTTATACAAGGTCCATGAGAAAATATCAAAGAAGAGATTTTTTTTCCTAATTCCTATAACTGTTCTGCTGTTTTCTGACCAGCCCCAAAAGTGTTTGGTTATTTAGGACTTTGGCAGCTGAAGTCACCATTGCACTCTACTTTTTTTGTCCTCAGGGATCTCAGCACACCTTGATGAGGTCACCTGAGCTCCTGCCCAAGTCTCGGAGAGCGAGGACCGAGGTCTGAGGGTGCAGAGCTGCAGAGCTGAGGTTAGAGGCACATTTTTCTGTGGCACACGACTTTCTGAGGCCTCCTCTCCTCTCCTTTCCCCAGCCCTGAGTTTTACCCACACATGATCTGGAAGCTGTTGGTTGAAATATTTCATACTCAGTTTATATGTAACGCTCAGCAAGTGCACAGGGCAGCTCTTAAAAGGTCAAGTTTATATAAATCTGTAATGCATGTGTATAAAATAGGTAATAAATTCGGAACCCCTGTAAAACATGGGAAGGTTTTTTTAGGGTAACCCATTTTAATGCTAAGTCGGGGGAGACCTGGACCTCACCACCCTCATTGGGAAGAATTCCTTCCCAATATCCCATCTAACCCTGCCCTCTGGCAGTGGGAAGCCATTTCTTGTGTCCTGTCACTCCATCCCTTGTCCAAAGTCCCTCTCCAACTCTTCTGGAGCCCCTTCAGGCACTGGAAGGGGCTCTAAGGTGTCCCTGGAGCCTTTTCTTCTCCAGGTGAACCCCCCCAGCTCTCCCAGCCTGGCTCCAGAGCAGAGGGGCTCCAGCTTCCACTGGACCCTCTCCACATTCTTTTCACATTGTGGACACCAGAGCTGGACACAGCACTGCAGGTGGGGTCTCACCTGAGTGGAATAGAGTGGCAGAATCACCTTCCTTGACCTGTTGGCCTCAAGCCCTCTCCCATCTCTCCCTTTCCTGGGAATGGCTGCAGCATGCACCAATCAGCCACCAACCCCCAGCAGCAGGTTGTCCCCTCGGCAGCTCTTCCCCCAGGCTGGATCCCTGCCGAGGGATGGGGGTTTTCCCTCCCGGAGTTCCTCAGAGTACACAAGATAAGGAGGTGAAATACAGTGATGGCATCAGCAGAAGGGCTGTGATTCACAGGGCCAGTGACATCCCAGGGCCAGCGACACCCCAGGGCTGGATGCTCCCTGATTGACTTCCTTCTGGGAAAGTAACTCAGTAACTCACGTACTGAGAGACAAATAATGATGATTCAGTATTGCTGTACCATCCTTAAGTGAGGTGAGTTCTCGTTCTGCACTTCAATACAGCGGGGCAGGTGCTCAGCTGCTGGAATCACGTCTGCCTCGGAGTAGATTAATCCCCGTAGGGCAGCAGAGCTGTGGTATTTACACCGTGGTTTGCAAACCCTCGGTGCCTCCATGCAGCCAGCAAGCCTCTCCGGTGATTGCCCACATTATGCTCCGTGCCTGCCAGTCCCTTCCCAACGCAAACACCTCATTAATTCCCGTGCTTTTAAGGAAATGAAGCCATACAGAAATACGCCACCGGTAACAAATTGCGTGGTACTGATGCCACCGATTAATGCTGCAGGAAATAATACTCTATTTCAGATGCTGAATGGTTTTATTTTCCTGCTAAATTAATTTGCCACTGTACCATAAATCATAGAATGAATCACAGAGTGGTTTGGATTGGAAGAGACCTTAAAGATCATCCAGTTCCAACTCCCCTGCCGTGGGTGGGGACAAAAATGCTGTCCTGCCTGCAAGATGCTAAAATAACATGCAGACATTGTCTGAAGGGCTAGAAGGGAAACTTCATCTTTTCCCCTCTAGTTTTCACTATGTGAGAGCAAATAAGTGGGTAAGTCTGTGGTACCAGGGATGTCCCAGTGCTCCCAGCCTCCAGCACACCTCCCATCCCAGTGCTCCCATCTCACCTATGGACACTGCAATATTTCTAAAATCCATCATCAGTCCCTGCTGGGTTTGTCATTACCTCCTTGCCCAGGTGATGCAGAAGCTGTGGAAGTTTCCCATGCAGGTGAGGATGCAAGCAAGACCTTCTGGGACTCTGTCAAACTGGTTGCAGCTTTGCTCTCCGTGGAGTGGATAGGATGAGTTATGGGAAAAGGAGGAAGTGAGATGAAGTACATAGTCCTGGAAGGGCTGATCTTTGCACCTGCCAGCTCAAGTGAGTGTCAGTATCATTTATGGAAACTCATAAAGGAGAAGGCCCCTCTACCTGGCCAGGTGTGGTGGTTTTGATGGAATGTCCATGTGTGAATGCACCAGGAAATGCCCAATAGTGCAGGTGCCATGGAGCACAGAGAGACAACACTGAAACGAGCTGGGGCAGGAAGTGAAAGCGAAAGGGAAAGCGGCATCGGAGAGCGGGAATGCTGGGTGGTGGCACCTGCAGTTGGGCAGGAGGAGGTGTTTACTGGGATGGGGTGTGGCTGCCTGGAAAAGTCTCTCGGGTAATCACCAAGGTGCTCTGTGCAAATACTGCAGGAACAGTGATTAGATTAAACACCAAATTACTTAAATTAGGCCTCAGACACGGGAGGCAAGATAGGTTTAGCAGGGCTGACACGCAGGGTGTAGCCCATCTCTGTCTGCAAGGATTAGCTCAAAACCAGCCAGGCTATCATTGTTGATATTTTTCTTTACGTATTATTTAGAACCTTTCTAAGTGTCTAAGTGTCTAAGTCAAAAACGGCATCTTGAGACCCTTCTCCCTGGGTTGCAGTGTGGCTCTGATAGGTGCTGGGTGCTGGGCAGTGCGTGAGGAGCTGAGGAGTTGCTGGCATCGTCTTTGTAGGGCCATCAAAAGTGATCTCAGGCCATCAGCCAGGGAAGCATGTCAATGCCAGGGACAACGAGGCCAAGAACAGAGACTTCCAGCTAATCAGCAGGACGGGAGAGCTGGCTGGGTACAATGACTCTTAGCAGGAGCTCCTGCATCCACGGCTCCGGGTGGTGAGGGCAGTGCTGCAGGTGAGGACAGGTCACATTCCAGGACACCGGACACACATGCTGTGGGCCCAAAGGCAGAAGACTTCAGTTGAGAGAATGTGAAATTAAGACTGTTACTGACCTAAACCCAGCTCCGAGAGCAAAAGCAGCCACTTGTGCAGCGTGTTTTAAAACTGGTGCCGTGCAGCAGCTCCGTAAGTCCTTAAGCAGCACTTGCCCCTCTCGCCAGTCTCAGTGCTCTGTCCTGCCAAGACACAGAATTAGTTAAAAAGAGGTTTTCTTTAGACCCCACAGACTCTCACCTGGAGAGGATACCTGTCAGCCAGGTGTGTTCTCGGTGGGCTCTCGGCAGCTCGGTTGTCTGGAAGAAGCGATGCAGCGATGTCAGGGTGCTCCACCTGGCTACCCAAACATCACTGTGAGTAATGGGAAATAACTTTGACAATGTGGAAAATATGGGCATTATTGAGAAGTTAAATCAGTCTCCAGATGGATTAATTCACTGCTGGTAGCTGGAAAAATTAATAAAGTGCAGATCCGTATCAATCTCGGTGATTTTCTGTAAAGCTGTAAAGTATGAACATTATCCATGGCAAACTGCTGGAATAGCAGCTCAGGCTCGGACCAGCGAGAGGTTTTGTGTGCTGGGTTGCTGAAGCCCTGGAGCCTGCTGGGAAGGGGCTGGGAGGGATGTCCTGGCTTCCAGCCCCTCCGCCAAGGATGCTCAGCTGGGTCCCCATTGCCAGCCAGCGTGTCCCTGCCCTTGTGCCAGTAAAGTGGAGCAGTACCATGGGTGTGCCTTGCTCCTGCCATTCCATATCTCTTGTCCTGAGCATGAAGCTGGCCATTTAAATCCCCAGTATCCCAGATACCAGCCAGGATGTGGCTTTCAGAAAGTAAAGCCGGATGAGTTGAGCTCTGACTTCAGGACTGCAGTGAGCACAATGGAAATCTATTAAACACTCTGCAAGGGAATAATCTCCCAGCTTGTACTGGACTGATCAGAGATGAAGTCTGAGTTTGGGCTAGGGATATAAAAAATGCACAGTTTAAGCTGTTCTTTTGCACGTGGCAAGAGATGAGTATCTGAAAGTTAAACTGGCCTTGGCTCGTGTTGAGTGGGGTTATCTGTGCCGGCCATAAATCGAACCGGGATGGCTTAATTGCTCCTTCGCAGTAAATAAAGCTCTAACTGAGACGTCTGCTCTATAATATAGAGGGGATCTCCCGGGCTATGGAGGATGATAGCTAGCCAGAGAAATCCATTTGGAGGCTCTTTGGGATCGATAAGCAGTTAAGGGAGTGGCGGGAGGATGACATTGCCTGTCTTTGTGCGCGGGCACCGCAGAGGGGCTGGGCTGTTAAACGTGTGAAGGGCAGCTGGTCCAGCTGTGATTTTGGACACCTGGTGTCCGAATACAGAGAGGTAAGAGCAGCCTGTACACCAGAGCAAAAGGTGCCCAATGCCAGCGTGATGGGCTGAGCCACCAAGTTTATTACTACTGAGGGCTCTGTGGCTCAGAGGGCTCCCAGGGCCAGCCCAGCTTGCAGGTAACCAGCCCTGGAGCTGCCTTACTCAGGCTGGAGCAAATCCACTGTCACAGTGGAGGGAGCTCAGAGGCTCAGAGCTGGTTTCAGCTGAAGGCTCCCAAGAGGTGCTGTGGTGGGGTAGCAGCTCCTTCCAGCTCTGTTGGAAGAATCTCTTCCTCTCACTCGCTGCTGGTGGACTCGTGTGTGGAGTTTTTCTGTGCTGTTTCCCCTATGCCTGGGGCAGTCGGAATGTGCCATTGATCACAGAAATGTAAATGGGAAATGTAAATGGGAAATGTAAATGGCAATGACCAGCTCATCCCTAATAATTTACCTTGGAATGCTGTTGTGCAGAAGGGATATGAACTGGCACTTGGATTCCAGCTCCTGCCCTCCTGCCTTTTAAAATGGAAATATTGCAGCTGCCTTCAAGACCCACTAATCCTCACCTGGCCTGTGTTTAATTATTAATTCTACTGTGCTGGGGTACTACAACAGGAACTGGCCTAAGTTGCTGCCCCTGCATCCCAAATCCAACTGGGATTCAGAACAGACCAGGAAAACCCAAATCCTGAAGTGATTTCTGCAGTGTTTCTGTTCAGCGACCCACAGGCATTTCACCTGGCATTTCTCCCCTTGGGCACACACACCTTCCTCACTCCGGGAATGCAAAATGCTGGAATCTGTGGGTGATACCAAACTCCCACTGGCCCCAGGAGGAGCTAGAAACCCTTCCATCCTCTGAACTGTCCTTTTAGAAAGAGGAAAGTTCTCCCTCATGGTTTTGGAGCAGATGCACTCAGCACCATGGTTTGCCAGCAAATGCTTGGGAAGGGTTGGGGACAGGTCATGGTGTGCAAAATGATATATTACATTTTCCCCCATGAGCACATGAGAAAACGACCTGGCTCACAATCACTTTGGAAGGACACGAGGATGTGAGGCTCTCCAGAGCTGATTTGCTTGGCCTTGTTTAATTTGCTGTCCTTGAGCCAATCTGCTTAAGTGGCACTGAGTGTACCCCCATGCAAAGTTCAGACTCATAAAGATGGAGCTGGACGAGGTGTCCAGTGCACCAAGGCACCACCACCTTCTGCCTTGATTTTTTCCAGCAGATAGCTGTGTGATCCGGCCACAGGAATGCTAATTATAATGATTTTTTGGCAGAGAAGGTGGGGTTAACCCCTGCTAAGTGCTTGTAGATCCATGATGTTCAAGCTGGACAAACCTAATGGGACAGTTTGAAACAGGAGTCTGAACTTGGCTGGGTATTTTTGCTGAAAGGATATTATATGTGTTTGAGCAAGTGGTGCCATGATTCTCCAAAAAATGTGGAAGTGTGGAGAAGAAATTTTGCAAAGCACAAAGTGGAGGAGCAGAAATTCCCTCAGACATCCTCCCCACGCCCCTTGACCTGGCTAAAATGAACCAACAGGTTCTCAAATTGGAGGGTAGGGAGTGGGGCTGGATGCAAATGTGCCTCATTTCCTCAGGGAGGCTGGCTGTGAAAACTGGCCTTGGAAAAAGAGGGTACCTTTTTTGCTCTTTACCATAGGGAATGCTTTCCCCTTTGTGGTATCTATTAAAATGAAACTTTAACTGTTTAAAAGTGATCCTGCCCTTACCTCTGTGGCCTTATTTAGATGTGCCCACTGCCTCGCATCCTGTCCTCGCTTCCTCCCTGTGCCAGCCCTGTCACACTGGCACGGCGCGTTGGGATGTTGCACATGTACAGGTGGTGCTTTCAAAGGCATCTGTGGGGACAGACACTGGATCTGGGCTGTCAACATGGACAGCACTGCCCATCCCGTGGGAGCACTGGGATGCCTTCCCTGGAATATCACCCTTTCACAGCATCATCCTCCAGTGCTCTCCTGCCAAAATCCCTTCTTTGCCCTCATTCCTTCTCTGCTCTGGCCTCAGGATTATGTTTTTTTTCCACAGAAATAACAAATCCCTGAGCTTGGAAGCATTGCATGGACACATGTGAGCTGGGGGAGGGATGGCAGCTTTGTCCCTGCCTTTGGCCACACCACCAGACGTGCTGCGGGCACCGAAAAGCCTGGGCAGGGGCATTGCTGAGCCCTGCAGCCATGCAGAACCGCTCTCCAAATTCAAGATGTTCTCTGTATTTATTTTTCTGTCTGGCTCCATTTGCTGACAGCAAACGACCCATGGCTTTGGGCAGCCAGGGTCTGTGCTACATATTTTTGTTCATCCGTCCCTCGCTGCCAAGTGCTGAAGTCAGACAAGTGGCCCCGGCTGGTGCCAGCTCTGGTTGCTCACACTGGGATTAGCACGTAAACTGGTTTGCTCCCCCTGCGGAGGCCGGGCAGGGCCTTCTCTCTTGCCCTCCTGCTGCAGTGAAAGATGTTTGTGACTTTGCTTTTGACTTTCTGCAAGAGGTTGTTGTAAGAAAATACTTTTTTGTGGTTTTTACAGGTGTCTTTGCACTTTGCACCCTGGATGAACGTGGGAGAGCACGAATGCCTCGCGGTACTCCCTGTCTCAGCTTGGTCTTGTGCTCGACCCTTGAGCTGGACACCAAGAGGGATTAGGGGAAATGTCAGATGTGGGGATCTCCTGGAAACCAAGGAGTAATCCCCAAGTGTTGGGAGACCAAAGAGAGCAAATCCTCCCTGAGATGGTGAACACAACTGGAATGCTCACTTACAAGTGAAGCTCTTGTGGTTTGCTCTTTGCTCGCAGCGTTTGCCCAGGACTCCACAAGCAAAACTAAAATCAGCTGAAAAAATATAAGAGATGGGAACTGGGCAGATGATGAAGGAAGACAGTAAAACCAATACAGAGATCCTGGGCCACCTCATCAAATAGCAGGAGCCGGCATAGGGGTATTGATTTCAGCAGAGCTGTGCCAGCGTACGCAAGTTAGGGCTTTGACCTAAGTAACTCACCGTAATAAAGATATCCAGAGGCTGGAAAACCTCCAGGGAAACTGTCTCCTTTGGAACACATTGGTTATTGATGTATGTGCGTATCAATACATGCACATTAACACTGTGTGGGGCTGTAAAATCCTATACTTAAGGCAAGTTACAGCTCGATTTCACCATGCCAGGTGGTTACCTGCACAACCTGCCAGAGCGAGCTGTTGTCCTTGGCAGGACCAAACGTTATTCCTGTTCTCCGGTGCGCAGGGAAACTTGATCTCTGCTCTTCCCGTCACTCGGAGCGTGACTGGGAGGTGGCTGGGGGGTGAGCTGTGGGATTTCTGCGAACCTGCTGGGACACAGGCGTGGGGGGATAGCCAGGGTGGGAGCATGGCCACGGGGGGAATGTGCAGATTCAGTCCTTCCTTGGAAGGGGGCTCCTTTTGGGGTCCTCAGGCTGTAACCCTGCCTGCCTGCTGCTCAGCAGTGCTGGATCTCATTGCAGGGAGCAGTGCTGGGCAGGGCCTGCCTGCGGCTCGCTGGGGATCCCAGTGTGGAGATACTGGTTGTGTTGGTCCTGCCTGGGGTGCCTGTGGGTGCTGTGCCCTTCATCCATGCCCCAACTGCCACCTCAGGGCATCCCAGGAGGTGTCCTGTGCACTTAGGACATGGGAGCCGCCTGCACATTCCAGGACTGTCCTCTGAAGCCTACTCAGGTTTGGCTGCCAACAAAACAAAGTCAGGTCTAAAGCTCTAGGTTTCCCATGCTTCCGACAGGTCCTTGTGAGTGCTGAGCAGGATGCTTGGAAGCCACTCGAGTGGGAATGGTTTGCTTCCATAGGCTGTTACACCTGTTTTGAACAGCCTTCTTGTGACTTTTTACACAAAGCCCCCTCACCTTGGAGCAAAGCGTCTGCTTAGGTCTAATTTCTTTCAATGGGACTTCAGCATGTGCTCAAGTACTTTGCTGATTTGGTGTCCCAGTCATTAGCTTTACGGTTGATTACTCAAGTGGATTTTAGGTGAGGAAATGGGAATGCTAAGATCCAGTGGGAAGAGTTGAGCCAGCACTCAAGCTTAAATTGAAACCAGCCTCAGTTAGTGCAGGCCCATAGGAGTGTTGGTCAGCGCTGGGTCCCAGTGTTGTTCCCACATTTCCCTGCGTCACCCAAGTGTCCTCTGGCCCAAGGGAGCACCTGGGCAGTGCCTGGTCCTGGCAGCATCCTCTCCCTGCTCCATTTAACACTTTAATGGTGTTTGGCAGCTCTAAAATCACAGTCTGAGCGGCTTCCCCCACACCAGAGAGGAGAACGCCGTGGAGCTGATTGCGCGCACTGGAGGAGCTGATTAACTTCTGGCTTCGCAGATCATCAGAAATGCAAACAACCTGCACTGTAAATATACATTTAGGGCAGATCAGCAGTGCGTGCGTGCTCTCAGGCCCTCACCAATTACTAAAATTGGTACGTTGTGCTCATCGCACCGGCAGGTTTGGATGTAATGTATCATAGAAAAATCAGCAGCTCACAGCTAAGGTTGTCTGTTGTGCTGTGCCTCTCAACTTCTTTTGGTTATTTTTTTTAGAAAAAAAGTAAATAGATTATTTGATACGTACATTTATGAAGTTTGTAAAATTGCAGGTACAGGTAGGGGTGGAGTGCATCAGCCTCGAGGTGCTGCCTGGCCTCGAGGTAGTGGCGTTGTCGCCGTTCCCACGCTCTGGCATGTGTTGGCCTGGCTCACTGGTGCTGAGGGGGAGAAAAGGAGTTTTTCTTTCTTTGACAGATGATTCACAACCAATTGCAGGGGCTTGGATCTGGCAAAATGACAACATTCAGTGCAAATGGGGAAAAAGTGTATTTTAGTCCCAGCACCCCCAGTTCAGTCTGGCCTGTGCGCTGCAGGCTCCGGCCGCCAGCCACGTGGGCTGGAGCAGTGAAACTGAGGCAAACCCTGTGGTTTATCCCTCTGAAGGAGCTTGGCCACACTCTGCAAGATTTTTCCAAATTATTTTGAGAGAAATGAAGAGAACGAGCTACATGTAACTCTGAACAGCCTCAAAAGGGGTCAGTATTCTGCTTCAAACACACACATGCATGGTTGTACTGACCATCGAAAAAACCAAAGGCACACAAAAATCAGCTAATCTGAAATGAAGGCATGATTTTGTTGTTGCCAAAGAGGATGAAAAGTGTTGCTTTGCTCAGGTATCTCTCTTCTCCCTCTCCCAGGTCTTGCTCTCTGTGTTGTACCATCTTCACACCCAGCCGGTGGGAGCATCGCACCTGCAATCTGGAGATAACCTCTGCGCCTCCAGCTGTGTCTGCCCATCCAGCCCGGGGGATCTTCCTCCCTGGTTCTTCCTTTAGCATTCAGGATCACTGCTCTGTGTGCTGGCATGACCCGAGCACGCCTGTGGGTGTGGAGACTCCCACAGATTGAACACCATGTTTTGAGCCTGTGTTAAACACATTTCATGATATGTCTCCATTTTCTGGAGATGTGCTTGTCTGATAGACAAAGATGTGCACCTCATCCCACGGAGCTCTTTTGTAACTCTGTGGGTTTTGTAGGGAGCTTGTGAGGCTCAGGGGGGGCTTTGAGCTGCTCTGGTGCCGGGTTTGCTCCCCCTGGGAGGGCTCCCACCTCCACACTGGGTGCAGAGCCCTTCCCAGCACAGCGGCTTGGCTCTGCGGGCGGCGAGAGGTGAACAAAACGCCCCAGAGCAAGGAGGTGGGAGATGAAAAGAAACTTTGATGAAAGAAATGAAAGGGCAGGGAGGGGAAGGGGGTTTAGCATGATGTCACCAGGATATGCTTGAAGTTCCTGGAGGGAAAGTGGGAGCAATACTGTGGGAGAGTGGAAGTTGCTGGTTTGAAGGAGATGCTGATGGATGGGGACAGTGAAGGTGCTGGTGGCAGCCCTGTGGCTGCCTGGCCACAGTCACAGTTTGGGTTGGGAGCATGTCATGATCCATCAACCCAACCCAATCAGACTCACGGGATGGTTTGGATTGGAAAGGGCCTTGAAAATCTTCTCAGACCATGGGCAGGGACACCTTCCACTAGATCAGGTTGCTCCAAGCCCTGTCCAACCTGTCCTAGAATATTTCCAGGGATGGGGCAGCCACTGCCTCTCCTCCTCCTGATTATGAAGGATCTTTCTCAGCTCAGAAAGCCGAGGAGCTCCTCTTGATGCAGCAGGAGGAGAGCTTTCACCTGGTGAGGAAGAGCTGGAGGTGGGACAATAGGGAGAGGTGGTGCCCCGCTGCCTGTGGGTGCTCTCCAGCTGCAGAGGAGCCCTGCTAGGAAGAAATGAGCCTCAGTTGCCATGTGGCTGCAGGATGAAGAGGGGCCCAGGTGTGCTGCAGGAGGTTCTGAGTAGCTGAGGTGGTGCTTATTGTCCCCTCTGGCAAAGGAGGGGGCTTTTGTTCCTTCCACCAGAGTAGTGGAGCTGGCCATCTGCTCCTCTGCCCTGAGCCTGAGTGACATGGCTGAGCTGTCAGCTTGGGATGTCATGGCCTACCCTTGATGGGAGATGTCCACTGCCAGGTGTCCTCCATTTGTCCTCTCTGACCACTGCAATTCCAGACTCATTACCTGCTCTCTGCTTCCATCCATTTGGGGGAGGGATCTCGTATTGGTGCACAGCGGACCCGACCACTTGTCTGTGCTTGCGCCGTGAGCCTGGAGCTCTGGGAACACACCTGGAAATGTCATCTAAAAATAATGAGATTAATGATCCTCACTGAAAGTCGGACTTTTGCTTTCCTAGAGACTAGGATGGAAACAGTAATGGGAACTCTTTTCCAGTGGGCAGGAATGCTTGTTTCTAGCTAACCAAGAGTGAGCTGTAGACCAGCCAGGAGACAGCTTGCCACAGCCTCATTTGGGGGGAAAATCCACCTTTTTGGTCAATATCTAGCTTCTGGCACACAGCAGAGTGGTGGCTCTGAGGGATGCTCACCCATGTTTTCCTGGTGATGTTCAAGGAAACATGTCCCTGGGAAGAGATGTCCACCTTGTCCTGACAGAGCTGCTGCCTTTCCCTGCCTGGCTCGGGAAAGCAGGAGGATTTCTCTTCCTTTCCTCTTTTGGTTTTTACCTTTTTGGATCAGGTGAAGGTAAGGACTCCCTTTCCTGCTCTGCACAAGGGGGTGTGGATGTTCTTCCTTCCATACCTCCAATTCACTTGCCTAAATTCTTGTTGGTGTCTCTCCTTGTCTAGACATCCCTGCTATTTACCAGGAACATGGAGATTTATGCAGGACAATGTCAGATTCTGTGTAACAAATTTACCAAGAGTTTTTTTACGTTACCAGCAACTTGTAACCTGTGTAAAATCAGTAATGATTTAGCTGTAAAGGGTTTGCTGTAGTGTCCTTCAGACACGAAACGAGCAAATGACATTGGAGGTTGGCAAAGTGAAATGGGGATTCATTCCTGTTCCCAGAACGGGGCACACGTATGGACAAATTGGCACGAGACCCGAAGATATTAAATGGGTGAAGCAGGCTTTGGAAATTAATAATTTCCTATTAGTGAGGAAGGTCCTGCACTCCTGCATGCCTGCAGGGAAGGAGAGTGCTGCGGGGAGGATGTGTGCGAGCGCCTGCAAATGTTTGGGGTCAGCTATGGTGTGGAGAGAGCATCTTGTGTCCAGGCCGCTGGGTCTTTCCTCGAGTTCCATTGCTTTCCTGGGTCGGGTTTTATTTCTTTCCAGCGGCAGCCGCCAGTGCAGAGCCCCAGTGCTGCCGGCTGCTGACCTCCAGAGGTTGGTGGGGGAAAACCTTGGCCACCTGCGTGGCCTGAGGGGACTCGGGGTGCTGGTCCCCAGCCCGGCCAGCAGCAAAAGGAGGTGTCTGGCCCCAGCCCTCGCTGATGAGTAAGTGGGGAGAGGAGATGGCTGGGCTGGGCGAAGCCTTGAGCAGCTCTTCTCGCCCGGGTACTGCCGAATTTGTACCGGCCAGGAGCCCTTTCCCCAGCCTGAGGGATCCACGCAGATCCATGGCCGGATCTGGCCGCTGTTGCTGAGGCTCGGGCATCTCGGGGTGTGCTGAGACTGCAGCAGTGGGGACAGACCGTCCCAGTAACCTGTGCTGGGTGTGCAGCATCGCTGCGAGATGGCTCTGCTGAGCTGCCCCTTCCTGGGTCCATGCCCTGGAGGCGGGGATGCGCAGCCTGGAAATCGGGTTGGGATGAGCTGTGGCACACACGGGAGAAATGCCTGCAGAGAGGCAGCGTATGTGTTCAGGCGTCATTAGGACAATTTCCTCTGTAATTGAAGAGCTGCCTCGCTGCTGTGTTGCCTGTTCCTGTGAGGACTGTCACTGTCCCCAGCTGGCTGCAGCCACGCCGAGTGCAAAGCCGGCAGAGAGATGGAGAGCACGGGATGCTGCTCAGGTGGGGATTGTCCTTCTGCCCACAATGAAATAATCTGGTCACAAATGAGGGTCTTACACAAGCTGTTCTAGCACGTGACAGTTAATTTTCAGAATTACATCTGAATAAGTTTCAAGTTTTGGCTGAAAGATCTCTTTTGGCTTCCTTTTTCTAAAAAACCCAAATCCAGATTTTCCTATTGGTTTTCTGTAACCTGATATGTGTAAATGGAAATAATTTGGTGTCCTTATTGGCTTTTTAAAAATAGAAATAGAGGTAACAATTAAAAGCTTTCTTTGGAGAGCCTGATCAAAGTCTTTGAAGGTTTTGATCAAAAAGGTCTGATTTTGGTAAGAAAAAAGCTGTTGCTGTGTTTCTTCTTCCCCCACCTGTATCACCCTCTCTGTTCTCCTCCCGCTTCCACTTAGACAGAAAGAAATAACATTTCCACAGGCTCAGTCAGCATCAAAGAGTCACTTATTTAAAGGGAGGAAGAATATTGTGATGTTTTCACTGCCTGTTTCAGATTCTGTGAAGGAATTTCATCCCCTCCCAGTTGCCACGTCTCTGGCATCCCTCCCAGATCCGAACTCTCTGGAGGATGGAGGCAGAATTATCTCTGAGCTTTGCAGCTGCCAGATGTTAACCGATGAAACGGCAGCCTCGCTGCTTCCCTCTTCACTCTGGGTAAACCTCTGCCTGTCTGCCCTGTTTGAAATGCAAAACTCCCTCAAATCCCCTCTCGAAGGGTTCTTGATATCTCCTGCCAATCAAGCCTGGCGAGGACTCCCTTTGTCCCTCTTCCAGCAGCTTGCCTTAAGAATTGCTCTTGTGTGTGGCTCTGTCTGTGGACATCCTGAGCTGTGCAGGGGTGGGAGCTGAGGCTGGGGCACTTATCACATCTCTGGAAGTTATCTGTCCTCCTTCCTGTCTGAAAACACAGTCTTCCTCCCCTCCCTGGATGGGGATGCATGGAACAGAGCTAGGGATGTGCAGGTCACTGGCAGGCTTATCACAGAATCACTGAGGTTGGAAAACACCTCCAAGACCATTGAGTCCAAGCTGTGATGGATCCCCACCTTGTTACCCAGCCCAGAGCCCTGAGTGCCATGTCCAGGTGTTCCTTGGACACCTCCAGGGATGGGGACTCCACCACCTTCCTGCACAGCACTTTCCAAGGCCTGACCACCCTTACAGTGGGGAAATCCCTCCTGATGTCCAGCCTGAACCTCCCCTGGCACAGCTTGAGGCTGTTTCCTCTTGTCCTGTCCCTTGACCCCTGGAAGCAGAGCCTGGCTCCACCCTGCTGAGTTGTAGCGAGCGAGAAGGTCCCCTCTGAGCCTCCTTTTCTCCAGGCTGAGCCTGCCCAGCTCCCTCAGCTGCTCCTCGTATGACTGTGAGCCCCTGCCTGAGCAGGAGGATGTGCGCGATGGGAGCCAGGACACGGCATCTGGCGGTCTTGGCAGCTGATCCCTTGGGAGTGCCTGTGGGAAGGGCTGCTTGGACATTACCAGCTGCCCTGTGGTGCCCGTGATCCCTGTTCAGAGGGGGGCCCAGGGGCACTGCTGGGGCAGTTCGAACGTGTTCCCAGGCTATCAAAGCAGTGGCTCAGTAAAGACCTGGTTGGGAGGCAAGTTTCCCTCGCAAGCAGTGAAATGATCACGGCAGAACTTGCTGGGTGAGGTTTGGTGTGTGCAGGGAGGTCAGGGGGGTGCAGCAGGTCCTTCTGGCCTTCACCTCCCGTGTCTGTGAGATTGATGATCCATACAGTAGGGAGGCTGCAATGCCTGCAGAGACATTCACTGGCTTGTATGTGTGACTAGCGGGTTTGGGGCCTTGAGTATTCCTGGTTTTGTTCTTTTTACCTGGGAAAAACTGCTGTTGTTGCCCTGGTGATGCCAGCAGTATCAGGCACTTGTGTGCTCTGTGCAAGGGTGCAGGACACATGCTCTTGCCCTTGAGTGCAGCCATCCATGTAATTACCCTGTGAACAATAGGATCGGGGGGAAAAATCATATTACCCTTATGATAGTGTTCATGGGACCATTGATCAAGGTGACAATTGGAAATTCATCATGATAAAGCAGGAAAAAGTGGCAGGTTTCCTGTGCATGAGGTGAGCACCTGATCCAAGCCAGCTTTTTGCACTTGGATGGGTGATTTCAGTAGCAAATATCTGAATGGGACCCTGAAGCAGCAGATATGGAGTGGGCTGGACCATTCTACTTCCTCCCTCCTTCTTTGGATGGACTTGCACCTTAAAAACTTCCCACCCCTTGTGTGCTTCCAGATATGGGAGCATGGCTCAGACTGCAACAAGCCAAAGGCTGCGATAAAGTGAAACTCTTGTGGCAGGGGTCCCCCCCTCCCCCTTTTTT
>NW_008237227.1:1105045-1108924 GCF_000691975.1 Corvus brachyrhynchos | reverse complement strand
GAACTCTTGTGGGCGGGTTCCCCCCCCTGCCATTTTTTTTTTTTTAAAGCTTCCAAAGATAAATTGCATTTCACTTCAAGATAATGAAATTTCCTTGGAGGAGCGACATATTTTTCTGTAGCTTTTGCATTTGGAACATGAGGAGAGTTTTTATTTTAAATCTCCATTGAAAGTGTTTGTCTGTCTATATTTTGCTTTCTTCCTTGTGAATGTTCTGACTTCACAGAGCTAGCAGGGACCCGGAGATGGAGTGTTTCTGTCACTTATTATAGCTTGTCTTGGCATAAAATTTAATCTTTGGATTTTTTTTTCCCTCCTAAAGAAATGAAAGTTGAAGCCAGATTAGAAACAGATAAAAAGATGTCATCCATCCTCAGACAAAGGAGTTTTTGTTTTTCTTTTTTGCATTTGCCTTTGTTAATCCTCTGCCTTCAAAGGGAACAAAGAGATCCTTCCACCTGGAGATCCTAGGAAGAAATGGAAAATGGGGAGACATGGCTGATCTGTGCTTGTGTTGTCCCATGGCTGGTGGGTCTGCTGGGACTTGCAACCACCCTGAAAAACCCAATTAAGAGGAAAAGCCAGGTAGCAGAAATTGCAGCATCTGTGAATCAAAGTGAATTCTTTCTCTCCTAAAGGAACTTGCTGATCTTTGCCTGTCTTTGCTGCCCATTGCCAGAGGAGCAGGCACCTTCCCTGCCTCCTTCCCCATCTCCATGGCAGTGTGGAGGGACGGATGTGGCGTGTCCAGTCCGGTACGTGGTGCCCCGTGTCACACCAGAGCTGCTGAACGCTGCTCCCACCAGTGATTGATATGTTCTCAGGCACTGAGAGGCTCGAGGCACTTGGCACTTGACTGTCTCCTATTTTGGAACTTAATAAACAGAATATTCCACCAGCAGAACCTGCAATTTATCTTTCAGTACTGTGCAGGGAGTTACTGTGCGGCCTGGCTCTGGCTGCATCTCTTGCCCAGGGAATTAATAGACTCTTCCATACCCCAGCTCCCTCTGTTCTCACTCTGGTTGCCAAATTAACCTTCATCTCACCTACTTTTTCTTCACGTCTCGCTTCAATTTAGTCCTCAAATTGTTCACATGACAAAGGAGTTGTCCTTCCTACAGCTTCTTCTGCTCTGATAAGACACCGGAGTTCTCTGTGAATGCCTGGAGAGGACAATAACTTCTCTCCCTCCCTCTCTCCCTTCAGCTTCCTGATGGTATTGAAGCCCAGAAGTCTCCCTGAGGTTATTTCCCCTGAGAGAACAGTAAGCAGTTTGGGCTGCACTCTGCCAAGTGGCTGAGTTGTGCCTTGAATACACTGAACATTTAATGCTGCTAATTAATGTTATTACATCATATTACATTTATTTGGACTCGCAGGAAGGGGTTCAACTGCACAGGAGGTGCTTCAGGGGCTGGATGCTGCTTGCCAGCATTGCCCTTGTTACCTGTCTCACCTGGCTCTTGTGATGTGGCACAGACCAGACAAGTCTGGAATGCTGGAATATTGAAGGGATCTGCCTCTCTTATCAGGGAGAGGATTTACCAGCTCCTCAGGCTTTGACTCTCGGGAGGATGCTGTAGGTGCATGATTTCCTCTACAATTAATGCACAGGCGAGCTCCTGGGAGCAGCCTGTGCTGCCTTGGCAGGATTAGGGATGCAGGAGCAGTGCTCCTGCGCTACATGAAAAGCTTCCTGCCCTCCCTGCAGGCCCGGCCTCGGCTTGGAAAATAAACTGGGAGTGTCATGGCTGCTTTAGCTCTGCTTGTTCTGGCTGGGGAGGCTTCTGTGTCCTCTGCCAGCTCTGCTGCTCCATGAGGCTGACGCAGGGGAGGTTTGTTTGACCTTTATCCTGCTCCAAGCCGCTCCTGCGCTAGCGAGTGGCTCACAGGATCCTCCTGCCACCAAGGGCACCATCCCAGTGAGCTCCCAGTCTGAGCTGGGTGGTAGCTCTGGTGCAAGGCAGGAGCCTTGCTCACCCTCCACTTGCTGTCACAGGAGATGTCGGGCTCCCAGAGCGTGGGCCTGCTGGTTCCCAGCTCGAAGGATTTGGGGCGACCCCTCCAGAGCTTCCCTTGTAGCATGGTTGCTGCCACCAGATGCACAAGGATGGCCTGGTGGGATTCATGTTAGTGCTTCAGCTGGTCCTGTCACAGCCAGTGTGGTGGGGATGGACGGGGACTGGCACAGGCTGTGACCCCTCTGCTCTCAAAGGTGGTTACGAGGGTTTTTTGAGAAGGAGATCTGTGCCATGCCATATGATAAGTCTTGATGCTTCCTTTCACTGGGATCCCAGATCTTCATCCTCCACAAAGGCTTTGGCATCGCCTGAAGCAGCATCTGAGAACAAAGGCAAAGCTGTTAATTAAGACAGAGCTAATTCTGGCAGCCGACTGCCGCCATCTCAATGTGCTGCGGGCTGTGAGCACAGAGGGACCGGCCGTGCACCCTGGGCACAGCACCGCCCAAAGCCTTCCCTCTGGGGGGCTGCTCATGCTCTGAGCAGGTCTGTGCCCCATGTCCTTCCTGCACAGGGGCCTGGTGGGCAGAACTGGAGGTTGCTGGTAGCCCCGAGGGTGGTTTTGCCTTCCATGGGGTGTTTGCCTCCTACACATGGCTGGCTCAGAAAGGAAAATAGAGCAAAATGTGTCCAAAACTCCACCAGGCTTTAATGCCCTTCATGTGCCCTCCAAGGGGACACTGGTGGGCATTGTCCCTGGGGCAGATGGTGACAATCCCACTGGGTGTGCAAGGAAGAGTGGCCCTGTGACAGGATGCTGCCACCTTCCCACTTCCACCCCCAGATGGTACACGGCTTTTTCAGAGACGTGTCCTCCAGGAGAAGCAAAGCCTTGCTGTTGGGAGACTCGGAGCAAGGCTGACGGAACAGAAAACATTTTGAACAAACACAGCTGGCTTTCACCCAGCGCAGCCAACTCTTTGGCCAGCTGAAAAGAAATCAGAAGAATATTGATGTATTATTCTTTTTTTTACCCTACAAAAATTGTCAGGCTTATTTTGGTCAAATGTTAGTTTCTGAATGCAAGTTTTTCAGTTGATAACTATTATTTGGGAGGAAAAAAAACCACCCCAAGCTGAGGCACTTCTCTGGATAACTCACAGGCTCAGCTCTTTGCCTCTTGTATTCTCAAACGATTAACATTTTTTTGCTTTGCACATCATGAATATTCTATACTTGAGCTGTTACTGAGTTGTGCTAGATCAGATAAATAACATGGTGTTGCTTTTATGGCAGACTGGATAAAGATGCAAATAATACTGACATTTACTTCACAGTTTTCTTTCTGTGATCCTCTGAGTGAGTAAACTGGATTGCTGAGATATTCATGGGAAGGAAATGAAGAAGGGTTGTCAAGATGAAAGCAAATTTCCTTAAAACTTAGCCAGAAGGTTCTTGGCAATTTTTTCTGTTATTTGCTCAGCTGAATAGGAGCTGCTTGAAAATACATTTTGCACAACCGCAAAAGGAAAACTCTTGTTCCCGGTTCTCGGCGTGGTTTCTGGCCCCCCCGTGGCGGCAGGCGTGCGGCCGTGACTGGAATGAGCCCTTGCTGCCTGCCCTGCCCGCGCTGTTTTTCCTGACCCGCGTGTGCTGGGATGCACGGATCCCTGAGGAGGAGGGCCAGGGCCAGCTTTGCTGTGGGGTGGGGAGCGGAGCAGCGGGGGATGCTGAGCCCTGCCGAGGGTGACTAGGGCGGTGCGTGGGGTGAGCGGGACCGGGCGAGCGCCCTTCTGGATGGTTCTTTTTGTAGGCTGTGAATGTAGATCGCTCCTGGCTGCGCTTGTGGGTACCAGGGCACGCCCTGGGCTGGCAGTGACAGGGGTGCTGCCGAGGGGGGGTGAGCATCCCCGGG
>NW_008237227.1:1082006-1103820 GCF_000691975.1 Corvus brachyrhynchos | reverse complement strand
AGGTGGTCTCCGTTTCTGGGTATGAACTGAGCCGGGGGGGGCTTGGCCCGGCCATGGAGCCACAGAGCAGGTGCGTGCCCGTCCTCTCAGCGCAGTCCGTGCCGGTGGGCTGGGAACTGTTCCCCATCTCCAGCTTGGTCGTGGGATTTGCTGGGCAGCAGGACGGTGCCTGCAACCAAGACCCGGGCTGCGGGCGGTGGGCCTGGTGGGACAGCCAGCCCGCCCCAGCCTTGGTGCTGCGTCGCTGCTCCGTGCCCGGCATGGCTCTTGAAGTATTGCTTCTATTATATTTCCTCTTTATTTTGCCACTGCCACCTTTCTTGCTGGTACAGCACCAGCTCGTGGCAGGGGTTGCCCAGCAGAGCCGGAGCGGTGGCTGCGAGCAGGGGACGTGGTGCAGCCCCTCGGCTGTGGGCAGCGAGAGGCGCGCGGCTGCGGGGAGATGATGATGCTCGGGGTCTCAGACCGCTGCCGGCCGGCGTGGGGCCGGGCCCTCCTCGGGGGTTTTAATGTCAGTATGGTTGTGGCTGAACTGCAAGCTGTCAGAGGTGGCAGGAGACTCCAGCGCAGCTCCGGGCGGCTAGGAGCTGGTTCGGGAGCCGGAATGCTGCTCCGGTGGGGTTTGGCCGCAGCTGCTCTCTGCTCGCAAGCACGGCTGCTGGATCGTGGCAGGCAGGCCCGCTTGCTGCAGCATCCCCTTCCCGCTGGCTTTTGGCTGACACAGGTGTTTGCTTTTCGTATTTCTGGGGCTGCCTCATGACATCTCTGTAGGAATACCTGGAGGTGGGAGTGCTGGTGCCATGCCGATGCGTAATGCAACGAGCGCGCGTTTGCTCGGTGGCGAAGCCGCACGTGAAGAGGCAAAACCTGTTAGCAGCTCTTCGCTTTGAGCGTCAGCGGCTTGAGGCACTGCTGGAATTGCGGCTGGATAGGAGACCTCGGCTCCCTCCTGGTCTGAGGGCACTCCGGGGTGTCACCCAGGGTGTTCTCAGCTTGCTGGAGCTCTCCCTGGGAGCACCGGCGGAGTCGGTGTCCCTGCCCAGGACGGAACCTGTTGAGGAGTGGTGATATTTCTGCTCTGCTGAGGAATAGTAGTATCTTGGATAGTAAAGTAGTGTCTTAGGAGAGATCTCAGATTTCAGGGAAAATTTTGGATGGGGAATTTCTGAGGTAGAGCAATCAAATCTGATTTGGAGTTAAGGCAAGAGCCTAATGATGTGGTTGTATAAAGAAAATGCCTTTTTTGGGGGTTTATTTAAATCTTACTGAATCTCTTGATGCAGAGGTTGAACTTGCTAGATTGAGACATGGTTTTCTCTAATGGATCTGGAGCAGCTCCTAGGACCTGCCCTGCCCTGGGGTCTGGCTTTGCCCCTGGAGCATCGGCGAGGATGGATTTGCCAGCAGCCCTCTCTGACGGCACGGCAAAGCCACGGCTGGCGCCCTGCTCTGCCCTGGGCTGCAGGAGCAGCTGAGCCAGGGATGGCTCCCTGCATCTCAAATCAGCCAACGAGACAAAAAGTCTTTTTACCGTGATGGTGGGGGAGGTGTCTGGGGGTCTGGACCCGGCTGGAGGGGGAGGAGGATGCATCTGGGGTCAGGGCTCGGGCTGCCTCCAAACCACTCTCGTTATTCTCCGTAAAACCTTGCTAACTCATTGCCTGCGGCACGCAAACCTGGATGTAATAGAGTCACTTATCTGACTTTTTTTATGGTTCCTTGATTTTTTACCAAATCCTGTGGCTTAGCTGGCCCTTTTCTGCTGGACAGCTGGATGTTTATAGTAATTTTAAAATTCTTTTTGTGGCTTGCGAAGAGGAAGAAGGATGTGAGAAGATGACAGCACCAAATACTCTGTCTCTCCCACACCCTGCAATCACTCAGAAGCCGCTCGCGTGCTCTCTCTCGTGTTAGCTGAACCAAATATAATCCATTTAGCATATAGAGAGGGTGGTAATGGACTGACGTTACACGTTTTAACTCGGGTTGGAGCTGTTGGTAGGTCAGATGGGGCTGATGTCCATTTCGGTGCAGCTCCTCCACGTACTCTGTTTCACCTGCCTGGCCTGCTCACCTCTCCACCATCTCCCTGCCTCGCGCCTGCTCTTTTAAAAGCCAGGTTTTTCTCTCTGTGCTTGCAGCATCACAATAAGGAGAGCACAGCAGGGAGGTGGAAAGCCCTGCTTGGGGCTGGTGGATCCGGCTTAGTTTTTCTCCCCCTGCTTATCCCCTGGCTTTGGAACTGCTGCCTGCGAGAGGAGCAGGGATGGGGTTTGACTGGAGAGCGACGTCCCTGCCTCCTGCTCCGTGCATGCCGCCTGCCCCGGGTGCCCGCTCTCCTCCCCCTTGGCTCGGGATGCTCACATCTGTTGCAGGCATCCTTTGGGCTTCCTGTGCTTCCGCCAGGCAGCGGAGCAGCGCCGGTGCCGAGCAGGCTGAGAGCCGGTGGCCGCCCTCCCTCAGCAGCAGCACCCTGTGCGCTCCCACCTCTGGCCCAGCTGCTCCACCCTGAGCAGAGCCCTTCTCAAGGGCTAGAAATAAGTCTTCAGGAGGGAATTTGCGAGTGAAAATGGTAACTTTCATGGGAGTTTGCAAGTGCTGCTATTCAGGCATCCCTTCACTCTTGCTTTCTTTGCTCTAACTGGGGGAAAAAAAGAAAGCCCTAAGGGGAAATCCCTTATTCTTGGCGTGATGAGTGAGCCCAGATCTTGTCAGCCTGAAGGGAAAGTGTTTTGCCAAATAATGGAAAAGGGGCCCGACACTGCAGGTGCTTATGTTGCCTTTTTTTTGGATTAATTCCTGGTATCTCTGCTCGTGGAGTAGGTGGGGACTGTGTTTTCCTGTTCTTTTGGATATTGGAGTGCTGCATGTTCTCCCATGTATTAAGTGGCCCTGACTGCTGTGGCGTGAGCTGCCAGAGGGCTTGCAAGGTGTCCTCTCACCCATCCTGGGTACAGCTCCTGACACAACAGGACAGAGTAAAACCCTTCCACTGGCCTTAGAAATCAGAAGAAAATATGGATGTTTGGTGATGAAGGAGGCCAGATATGTTCATCTGGATCCAGGCTACGGTGCTGAATAATAGATGTTTCTAGCAGAGGTGGGTTCTGTAAGCTAAAGAAATGCTCAGATTTGACGAAAAGGGGGAAATGGTACCTTGGGCAATGGGTAACTCGATGCTAATCAGGGCAGCAAAGTCTCGGAGACCCCAGCCCTGGTGCAGCAGGAGTGCTGTGGGATGAGGCTGATGGAAGTGATGCCCAGAGCAAGGCTGAGGCTCTTGTGGTGTGTGTGCAGTGCGCTGGCTGAGTCCAGCCAGCTCCAGGGGGCTTTTTTTACCTCTCCCAGCTGTGGGTACCCCCAAGCTCAACGCACGTGGAAAGGGCTTCCTGCAGGAGCCCCAAACCTGTGTGATGCTGCCCAAAGGGCACCACGGTGCTTCGTTCCCTGTAAACAGACAGCACTGGTGTGAGGAGTCATTTAACAGCACAGCAAGGCCGGGTAAATAGCTGGGGTTGTGGGAGGGAATGCTTTCCCCAAATATTCATTAAGATTTGAAAGCGCATTTCAGTTTGACCTTGTTCTGCTGCGAACAGAGCTCGCAAGGGTTGCACGCATCAGTGCTTGGGCAAGGCAAATGTTAAGGTTGGATGTTGGCCGGGTGGCAATTTGGGAAGGCATCTCCTCAATTGGAATGGTAGGAGGTTGGAGTGAGTGCTGCTTACAGAGGTCCCGGGTTGGTGTGGGGGCAGAAGGGTGAGGAAAGGGATGGAGTGAGGGCAGAGTAGTGTCAGGAGAGAGCTGGGACCTTGGGTAGCCCTTGGACCCTGAGCTGGTTATTGCATTGTCTGGCTTTTAGGCGTACACCCACAGTCTTTCCAAAAATGAGCAGCCTGAGAGGCTGCCTGGGAGCGTGCAGGGAAGGGAACAGGCATGGAGCGGATGCAGGCAGCAGGTAGAGGCCACACAGCCCTGTCCTTAGGGACAATGGGAGCAAACTCTTGCCCAAATCAGCTCCATGGCTTTCCAGATAAGTGGCAAGCATGGATGGGCTCCCTTCTTCCCTGTAAATGTTGTTCACAGCCACAGCTTTGTTTTTGGAGCTCTTTTATTTTCGTCACCATCCATTTTCCCACCAAGTCACATCATGAGAAACAGTGAGAAAAACAAGACACGTGTTTTGTAGGCACAAAAGGATCTGTGCTTTATTTATTTCTCACAACTTCTGAATTATTAAAGTGCGTTCAGGGGAGATTAACTTTCCCTGCTCAATATTTATTATTGTTTCATTTCCCTGAAAGTTGGAGCTACAAGACCTTTGATGAATGGGCTGGAAGGTTCTGTAGTTTCTCGATGGCTAATCTAAATACGTCCGTATCCTTTGCTGAAAAGCTAATTTGTAATTTCCTACGGTAATGCCGCTTAGTGAATTATAATGATACACCGGGGCCTGCTTTTCCTCCCGGCCCTCTGGCAGGGGAATAACGCTACCACTGGAAAACGGTGTGAAACCTGGAAACCAGCCATTAGTCCCCTAAATTTTCGGTCTAATAACAGGAGTCCAGAAAGCCTGTGCACCATCTGGTCTGTTTTCTCACGTCTGGGCTGGAGAGCATCCGTCTGCCCCAGGTCGGTTCCAGGCGTGGGAGGGGTGCCCTGTGCTGATGCCACGACCCTCGGGTTTGCGTCAGCAGCCGGAGCTGCACACAATCCCTGCTTCTGGAAACCTCTCCCACCACCCCAATTATAACCAAGTGTTATCAGTCTTTTGAATAATTGAAGAGGCTTTCTGTTGAATATTTAATTACAATAATATTTGGTTAGCAGGGGTTGTTGGGCTCAGTTTGTGCAATTGAGAATTGCTGCAAGAAAGGCTGTTAAAAGAAAATGTTGTTGTCTATGATCATTGATTTATCTTTTTTTTCTTTTTAAGCTAATCAGTTACTTAGTTGAAATTGGTTAATTAGCTCAGCTCCATTAAGATTCTTTGGCATTTAAACTTGATGTTTCTAAATAATTATAGTTTTGCCTGCTAAGCCCACAACCCAGGGTGACCTAATTACTATTAAAGCAAGACGTGCTTTGGTCTGGCTTTAATAAGTTCCTGCTGGGAGCCCCGTGGTGAAAAATCACAGAGGCAACAGTTCAAAGGGAAAGGGGCTTGTGCTGAGCCTTGGATGAGGAAGATGAGTGTCCTTCAGCCTCACTTCTTCCAACTTAAACCAGGGATGCTCTTGGTTTGGGAGGAGGGGAGTCCCAGAGCATCCCACGGTTGGCATCTCCGAACTGTGTGCTTATGTCACAATGGAAGGTCATGACAAGCAGTCGTTTGGAAGAGGTGAGGGCTAAGATTGGTTTTAGTTAATTGATGAATGTTAATTTGGTTTTTTTCTCTTCTAAGACATTCCCCTTAATAAGCAGGTGAAGTCCTTTCAAGGTCTTTCCAGATTGGGGGGGAGAAAAAAAAAATACGGTATTAAGGTAATCTTGGTGATTTTTAACAGTATTAAGGTTATTTAGGTTATTACTAAGATCTAGTGGAAGTTGTCCCTGCCCATGGCTAAGGGGTGGAATGAGATGATCTTTAAGGTCTCTCCCAACCCAAACCATTCAGGGATTCTAGGATTTTATTTACTTACTTATTTAAAATTTGGAAATATCCAGGCCAAGTAAGTAGGCATTAATAAAGCCTCAGGTATGTGCTCGTTAGTAGTGAAGGAAATGTTTATTATCTGGGGAGGCATCCAGTCAGGGTTACTGGTGGTTGGAGCTGATGAAGCTTTGAGTTGTTACGCAAGGACTAAAAGTGGTGGGTGGGAATAGGTAAGAGGCTGTGGAAATCCTCACTTCCCAGCTGTTTCCTGCCATCCTCGATGGGGGTTTCATCACGACTTCAAAGGATTGTTTTATGATGCTCTCTCCTCAAAAGCCCTTCTCTCATCCCACCTGCCTCTCCAATGCACTAGTACCCAGTGAGCCACATCCCAACAGCAACTGGGAACCAAGCTTTGGATTATTCAAACCCTACCAGCATTTTCCTTGGAATGCTCTGAGCACAGCTGGGTTTTGGTGTCTTTGCCTGGCTATATATTATTTTTTTGAGGGGATGGGCAGCTTAGCTCACTGGATGCTCCCTGCTCCTGGCTCTGCTGTCTCCCAGGAAGCCTCTGCAGTCCTGCAAAGCCCAAGACCTGTTGCATGTCCACATCTTTCCATCCCTTTCTCTATTTTCTTCCTGTTTGCAGGGCAGAGCAGGAGGACACCTTTATTTGCACGTCCTGGGGCAAAGCAAGGCACCTCCAACTTGGGGTGGGGGCTGCTTCTCCTTGAGCCCCAAAACCTGGGCATACAGGGCTGCTGTGTCTGCTTGGAGCAGAAGGTCGATACCCCCGTGCCCTCTCTCTGCCCTGGGGTGCTCTGGGTGACCTGGCAGGTGACACCCAAAATGCAGCTGGGTGTGATGAAGCTGGGGGTGATGCCTTTTGGGACTACCTAAAATCAGAGGCCAGACAAAATTAAGAGAATAAAAGTGGTTATATTTATTGAAGGGCCTTCAGGTACATTAGGGCAGTCAAAGACCCCAGGGCCTACACCCAAATGGGCAATGGGGTCATGGGTTTTCATACTTTTATAAGTTTGGTCCATTTGTATGTTGGGGGTGAATCTTCCATTTACAGGTTCAGGTAATGAAGTCATTTACCCCAAGTTTGCTTGCCCCCCCAACTCACTTTTGTTTACATTTATCAGGGCCTGAGACAGTCAGGTGTCCTTGATTGCCAGGCCTAGAGAGGAACTGTTTTGTCTGACCAAAATAGGAGAACAGTAGCTAACACTCTGTATGGAGTTTAGAGTTACACACTAAAGATTGCAGGACATCAGAGGGACCTGGAGCTGGTGTTGGTCACTTGTCTCCTGGTGCTAAAACCCCCACCACGGGTGGAGGGATGGAGCAGGGAATGGCAGTGTTTGAAGTTTTATGGAGGTTTTTCATTTCTTGTTCAGCAATCGGAGGCCGGGGACGGGCCTTTGATTACTCGAGGCCTCCGCTGGCTTCAGCCGCTTCCGTAGCCGCGGGGTTGGAGCTGGCTCATTATCATCCTCGCTAGGGCCCTGTTGATATGAGGATAATTGCATTTTGCTCAAAAGACATTAAATCACTGTGGAACAGGAAGAGGGGTGTGAATTACATCTTCCCCAGGAAAACTGGGAACTCAGCAGAAGAGTTGAAAGGGAAACACTGCTCTCAGGGGGCAGGAGGAGAACAGTGTGCTGTGGGGGGCTGCTCTGGGCCCACTGGGCATTCCCTGCCCTCTGGACGGGGAGACTGGGAGGGAGACAGCCTTTTCACCAAAAATCTGTAGCTTCTGGTTTCCAAATGCCCAAGGAACAGGATGGACATGTAGGGAGAGAGCACGAGTGGGATGCTCTTGGAGTGCTCCGTTTGGTGCTGGCTTTGCTTTTCATTTGAAACAAATGTGTTTGGAAGTAAGAAAATTGTCACAATTGTTCTCTCAGAAGTGCTTCTGGTAATGGTTTTGACTAGTCCAGCACCTTTGCCTTCTGTGATGTACCCATGGAGCTGGAGAGGCTGCTCTCCAGCTCTCCAAACATAGCTCTCCAGCTCTCCCTGTGTTTGCCCTCACCATGTGGCCACTCCATCCCTGCTCTTTTGCTGTGATTATTTTTAATGCAGTTTTTATTTAGTCCTGGAAATTATGGGCATGAACTGGCTGCAAGTGAACCCAGAGCACAGAGCTCTTCCCCAGCCTGTGGAGTTTGGCTGAAGCTCTCCAGAAGCTCCACACAAGTGGATGAATCTCCTGGAGATCTGTGGCCTTTGCTGCCTGTGCTTTGCTTCTTGAGCTGAAGTTGCTGGTGGGGGTCTAAGTTGTTTGAGCCCATCAGGCTCTCAACAGAGGCACTGTGAAGTCACATACAATGATGTTATTGTGACCAGAGATGGCCTCTAAAGTGGTAATTTCTGGTTTAATGAAAGAAAGGAGGATCAGTTCTGTACCATGTTTCCTAGGGAGGGATGTGTGGCTCCTTGAGCCACGTGCATTGTGCCAGGTAATCTCCCTCTTGCTCAGTCAAGTGGAGAGAAGCTGCAGCTGTGCAGAACTAAAGGCATCAATGCCTTTTTCTCTGGACTCAGCTCGGGTCGAGCCCTCCTGAGCTCTGTCCGTGGGCTGGCTGTGTCCCCCCGGCCCCTGGATGCTGCAGCCAACGTGGTGGAGGAGAGGACGTGGCTGCTGGCTGGTGGGAGCTGTAAGGGCATGAGCTAATTGTGTTCAGCATCCTCCTAAAACTCAGCTTTTATTCTCATGGGTTATCGCCGCACTGGTGGCACTGCTGCGCGCCCGCGGGAGGGAGGCTGCTCAGAGCCTGCCTCCAGAGCCCGCTCAGAGCCACCAAAGGCTGCTCCTTAACTTCAGCAGGCTCCTTAACTTCTCCTGAGGCAGGAGAAAAGGGACTGCTTTGAGAAGGACGCTGTGTCCAGCCCCCTCCAGCTCTGCTTTGTGTGCCAGCGCTGGGCTCCGCTCGCTGGGGCTGATCGGGGATGAGGAAATCCCTGGTTTTGCATGGTTGGGTCCTTCACTTGTGGGAAGATGGTCTGGCTGCCTCCCACCAGTGGGAACCACTTGGCAGCATCCCCAAACACAGCCCAGCTGCCTCCCACCAGTGGGAGCCACTCAACAGCATCCCCAAAAATGGCCCAGCTGCCTCCCACTAGTGGGAAGCGCTTTGGCAGCATCCCTGAAAATGGTCCAGCTGCCTCCCACCAGTGGGAGCCACTCAGCAGCATCCCCAAAAATGGTCTGGCCCCACCAGTGGGAACCACTTGGCAGCATCCCCAAACACAGCCCAGCTGCCTCCCACCAGTGGGAGCCACTCAACAGCATCCCCAAAAATGGCCCAGCTGCCTCCCACTAGTGGGAAGCGCTTTGGCAGCATCCCTGAAAATGGTCCAGCTGCCTCCCACCAGTGGGTGCCATTCAGCAGCATCCCCGAAAATGGTCTGGTTGCCTCCTACCAGTGGGACACACTCACATCATCCCCAAGAGAATCTTTTGTTAATAAATCCCACCAGCTCCCTGGCGAGGGGGCTTGGGGAGTGATGGGTGGGTGCCCACCTTACCCTGTGCCCTGGTAACTCCTGTGTTTTCCGACTCTGGACCCCTCCTGGCTGGCCTGTGTGGTCACTCTCATTTCCTGAGTCACCAGCCCAGCAGATTTTTGGAGGTGGTTCGCAGCAAGGCATGTTTTTATTTTGTTCTTTAAAGCTTTGCGGCGTTCAGGGGAAACTGGGATGTCTTTGAACCATTTAAAGTATTCCTAATAGGTTACCTTGAAAGCTTTCTGCAGTCTTGAATGAATCAAAGTGCAAATGTTTATAATGCAACACCCACACAGGCTGGGAGAGGAATTTTATTAAGGCAGGAGAGTCAGAAAACAATAATAATAAAACATGTTTTATGAAGTTGGTGAGAAACTTATAAACTAGGTGAAGTTTTACAGCAGATGAATTTGATACAAGTTGTAAATTTGAATTCCCAGGCTGGTCCTCAGGTCTTGCTCTTTATTACCTGAAATAACATTCTCCACTTTTAATAGCTGGCTGCGGCAGAGCGAGCGTGGTTTTATCTTTCTAAATGATCCACTGAGCGTGTCTTATAATCAAACTTGTGCCCATCCTCAAGGTTCCAGCCCTTTCCTCGAGCAGCGCAGCGGCTGTTGCCAATTAGCAAATTGCTGCTCTTTGCTTTGCTGTTACAGGGGGGGTACTGGGAATCCTTCCATACATCGCCGTGTCTGGATTCCTGACATTTTTTTCCTGCAGAAACCACCTGACTTTTTGATAAGAGAATGTTTTGTTAATACATCAGCAAAAAGGGACCGAAAGATGCTCTTGAAAAATCAGTGTTTTGCAGTATCAGCCTGCTGTGTTTCCCTGCTCCTGGCACTGCTGGGAGGGACAGGGGCATTTGCCAGGGCATTGTTGTGAGGGGTCTGATGGCCTTTCAAGGTGTCTGGGCTCTGTTCCCATTTTTCTTTCCCATGTTTCCTTGAGAACTCCCCTTTTCCCAACAAAGTTTCTTTGTAGTGCAGTCGAGGGACCGGCAAGGTGTCAGAGCATGAGCTGCCTCTGTCTGTGTGCCAGGAGTGGCCTCCCAAGGGTGGCATGTGTTGACCTCCTGACTCCCCTCTCTTCCTCCAGCCCCTCTGTGCCACTTGGCTGTACCTGAGGAAAGGGTATAAAAATGGTTTCTCAGCCCCCAGTCCTGTCTGTGCACACAGCAGCAGATTATTCCTCTTGAAAAATAAGTGATTACTTAAGTAAAGCATTCGAGCTAATGGCCAGATTATTCCCTTTAAAATGGGAAAGTAATTAGGGATGTTTCTTTAATAGGCTTCCCACCCTTGGATCTGCTGGGATTAGCCTCTGTGGGTGTGTAAATATTTAGTTTCCAAGGACTGTTGGGTTTTTTTTTTTTTCCTTTCTTTTTCCCCCTCCCCTTCCTTGAAGTAACAGTGGTGATAAGCGACAGAAATGAGGCAGCAGCTGTGCTTGGATGCTTTCCCCAGCATCCACAATGTAACTGGAATTAAAGATGACCCTCAAAGGAAACCAAAATTGAGGTTCTGTTGGTGTGATGCACCAGGGGCTTCCTCTGTCTGTGTGTGGAATTGAAGAGAAGTCATTGGGTGCTGGGATGTTTGGGGTGATGGAGAACAAGTCCAGCCCTGAGTAAGAGCTGTGGTTGAGCACGGTGGGCTTGGTTGGATCTTCTGCCCCTGGCTGCCTGCTAGATGGAAGGAATTTTTGACCTTGTTTCCCTGTTTGGAGGTCTCTCTTTAACATCCAAACAATTTGGACTTTGTGCACCAAGGCGCTTTGATGTTTGGCTTCAAAACCGCGTCTTGTTTTGAAACTTGTTGCAGTGCTCACAGTGTGTTGGTGAAGCTGGGAAGGCGAGCGAAAAGAAGCTGAAAGCAGAAGGAAAATATGCAATTAGATGCAAAAATGGTTTTAAGTGAGTGATGTGATGGAGTTGCAGATTAAAGGAACGGCTGGAACCAGTCATTCACGCAACTCTCTTCAAGGTCTGCATCCCTGGAGACTCCTGCAGCTGAGGAGCATCTTGCCAAGCCAGAGGAGGCCAGATCTTGCATTCCCCCCCATCCATCCAATGGATAAATCCCAAGCCCTAGCAAGCCACCAGAAGAAAACCTGGCTCAGAAGAAAACCTGCACAGCCCCAAGTTGGAGCTGTCATTGATGTGCCATGTGGCTTTGGTCCCGTCCTGTTGCTGGGAGGTACTTAGGAGATGCTTCTGGGCCATCGGTGCTTCAAATCTTCATGCACCCCTAATTTTTCTTTCTGACAGGGGTTATTTATTGTAAGCATTAACCTGGAGCTGCTTTCAGGTGCCTCAGTCATTTTTTAAAGGCTGCATTTGTGCTGTTCAGCTGTTTTTGGCAACTTTGGGACTTTTTGTTTGCTTGCTTGCCTGCTGGAAAGCCTTCAGAGGTTGTTTAGGAGGCAAGGGGAGTCTGTAGATCCATCTTTTTTTTGTTGTTATTATTATTATATATTATTATAATTAAAACATATTTTTAGCAGCTGAAATTTGAACCTGTCTGGGTATTTATACAGCAAGATGTTTTGGATGAGGAATAGGCCAAGAGACTCATGTGGTCGGGGCCAATGTGAAACAAAAGAATCCATTTATTATCCAGGCAGGAAATTTGTTCCTCGGGATGTTGTAGCTGCAGACATAATGATTTCATTTCCTCTGGTTCACCCAGATTAATGGCTTGTGCTCCTCTGTTTGTGTGCCTGTGTTATTCCTGCAGCCTGGCTTCCCCTCCCGCTCCACGCCGGCGTGTGCGAACATGTGTGCGAGTGCCCTGGGCGAGGAGGGGGCACGGGGGTCTCCATGCTGCAGCAGGATGCTTGGCATGGAGGGGTGGGATGCTGGCAGAGCCAAGCAAAGCCCCAGGGACCACCTGGGGAATCCTTTCTGGCACGGATGGATGACCTGTCGGGGGGTCTTCTGCGTCTCCAGGGATCTTCTGCATCTGTGAGGTTTTTCTCCTGCTTACCTTTCTGGGGGTCTTCTCCTGCCATGGTCACCAGAGCAGCCAGAGGTGTTTTCCTTTGAAGCTGTGATGGGACAGGTGAGATGGAGTGTTTTAGACAAGCACGAATGTTGACCTTGTGGAAGGTGTGAGAGCAGTGTGTGTTCTCCACAGCCACGCTCCAGGATTTTTGTAGGTGTTGTGTACTCGGTGGGAAACCCAAACCTTTGCACCCTCCCAGACATCAGGCCAGGAAACAGCTTCTCTCCCCAGGGAGCTGTGCTCATGCTGATGCTCAGGGCGTTGGCTGCATGGGCAGGTTGGCCGGGTGAGCAGCTCCTTCCTGGCTCTGTGGGTTGGCCTTTCCTTCCAGGCTGGTCCCAGCCCCTCACAGGACCAGTGGCTGTCTGGGGGCCAGTGGTACTTACACTCTGTCCTTGATAACAGCCCAGCAGACCCATCTTTGTGGACACTCCAGGATTAGCAGCAGCCTTAATCACTCCCTTTCTCTCTGAGTGTTTGCCTTTCAAAAGTGATGCGACAAGCAAACGGTGACTTTGTGGGGATCGTTGGTGGGGTTTTGGCACAGAGCTTTTAATTTACTGTATGCAGCATGACCCGGCCTTCTGTTCTGGATTAATCTGGAGCAACCTCGTGGAGTGGGAAGCACCCGTCTGTGATGAGGAGTTCAGCGTGGTGCTGCCTAGGATCCACCTGGAGAGGGATTGGTGACCATCTTGCTGCCCCCATGCCTGGCTCTTCCTCCTTCCCTTCTTTAGGTGTTTCTACTCTAATTTGGGGGAGGAGAGTTTCTTCCACCTCTTCTGGAGGAGGTTTTCTAGCAGGGGCATAACTCACTGAGGGAAGACCCTCTTGGCCGTCGAGGTGCATGTGCCACCCCTGCTGCCATCTGTCTGGGGCCTTGGTGCACCGATCCCATCTTGGACACGTGTTGCACCTTCTTGCTTTTGTTCTCCTGAGCTTTTCTGCCATGAGGGGTGCGAGCCCACCATTCAAACGCTGCAGAGGAGAGGAATGGGAAACTCCTGGTACCCTGTCAAGCCCTGGGCTCTTTCTTCCCACTTGCCTGCCCTCCCAAATGGCTCCCGTGTCGCCCAGGTGACAGAGTTTGCGAGGATGTGACAGCTCCGTTGCGCAGAAGATGATGAACAGTAATGAGACCCAGAGCACAATGTGCACTTAAAGTGATTTATTTCAGCAAGGAAACCACAATCAGGGAGGATGGGTCACCGTCATCAGGAGAAGAGGTGGGTATGGAGATGAGCTTCAGGGGAACTTTATCATCAACCAGCAATGCTTTAAAAATGAGCAGAGCTGGTGTTGCATGAAATGGAGCTGTGCTGGTGGTGCCGGGACCATCCCTCACCTGCAGTGGATCACGGGCACTTCCTGGGCTTTGGTCAGTGACTGGGCTGGCTGACTGGGGCACTTCTCCTTGGTTGCCTTCCTGCAACCATGCTGAAGTTTTTTGGCGAGGTGTCACCCGTGTGTAAAGTCAGCATTTGGGAAGGAGACTGTCCTGAGGAGGAGGGGGAAAAAATCCCTGAACCCTCCTTGGCGCGGCTCCCGGCACGCAGATGGCCGTCCTCATGCTGGAGCCTTTTCCCAGCTTGCGCAGGCGCTGGGGCTGGAGGCAGGGGTGTGCCAGGCAGGCGGGCTGCCAAGCAGCACCTCCTGCCAGCATCCTCCTCTTCCTCCTCCCCTTCCTCACCCCCAGGGCCCGTGGGAGCTGCGGTTGTGCAGCAGCTCAGCTGGGCACTGCAGCTTGCAGGAAAAGCTCAGCATAAGAATGGCCCTGAGCAAAATCTTGTGGTTTAAGGTTGACTTAGAGGAGTGCTTGTGTTTCCTCCCTTCTCACAGAAGAGGCTCCTGATGTGGGGGGACCCTTGGTGCTGCCTCTGTGCTGGCATGAGCTGGGCAAGGCAGGCAGCTGTTTGCCCGCTGCTTCCAGCACCATTTGGATGATGCACCACGAGGTTACAACAAAGGGTCCTGAACCTGTTGATGAAGAGCATCTTCCAAGGTGATTACAGTCCCTGGTAGTTGTTGGTGAATTTGGGCAAGGATTTAACCCGGCCCCACTGGCCCGTTGGAGCTGGCACCTTGTGTGAATGAATGGGTGTTTGGAAATCTTGGCCAACACAGACCAGCTGTGTGTGTACATACCTAAAGGTGGCTCAGACTGATAGGAAAGCTTTTTGGATAGGTTGCAGGATAGTTACAGATCCTGGCTGCTTCTTGTTTTGTCCAAATCTAAAAGTGAAGAAGAAGAAGAAAAAAAGAAAGGCAAAGCTGGGAGAGCCCAGGACGAGTTTCCAGGGCATTTAGGGAAGTGGCATTTGGATGTGGAGCCAGAGCAAAGAACCCAGCAGGGTCTGCTGATGGGGTGCTCTGCCCTTTCCAATGGACCTGTTGCCTTTGCTACATCCCTTTCGGATGGTGGGGGGGACTGGGTGGGTGATGGGCTTCTCCACCAAGGCATTCCCAGGGACGCAAGGCAGAGCCTTCCCCCATCCCATCCGTGTCCTGACGGAGGCTTCCCTGTGCTGCCAGCAGCCCCGTGTGCTGCTGTGGTGGCACAGATTGATTTCCCTTTGCCTCTCGCGCTCTTTGCCTCGTTTGCACTCGCGGGCTCACCCCATAGGGCGCAGGAGCCGCAGAGACGACGCTCGGCACGGCCGGCGCCGGGCTGGGGGGCGGCGCGGGAGCCGGCGCTTTTGCAGCTTGCTCCGTTTGAGGTTCAATATTTCCACCTCCTCCCCTTGACGACTCTGCTCCCGCAGCTGCGGATCGCTTGTCGTCTCCAGCTCGGCCGGAGCATCTCTGTGTGATTCCACTCTCGCCCTGCTGCTTTCCCTCTTCTCCCCCGGAGATCCCCTGTGCATGCGTAGAACAGAAATGCTATTTTTTAGTTTTTGCTTACTCATGAAACTTTTGGCTGGCCCCCCAGAAGGCTTTAGTATGTGCCAGAAGCTGCATTAAAAAATAGAGGATCAGTGTGGCTGCAGCTGGTCTGTGCTGGGGTGAAAAGTGAGGCTTTTCCCCCAGGTGTTGGTGACTGGGGGAACAGCAAGCCCTCGGCTGCACTGGGAGCAGTTGTGCCCAGGCTAAGCTTGAGTCCCCTGGCGGTGCTTGCTCTGAGCAGTCTGTCATGTTTGTGGCTCATGCAGAATCCCTCTGACATTTTAAAATAAGATCTAGTAAATAGGAGCTGGGCGGTGCCAGGTGCAGCTCTGGGCGCGAGGGCTCTGTGACAGCAGGGCTGGCATTTCAGATTTAGGGCTCCACGAGACGCCTGTTTCTGTAGAGAACGCGAAGCTTTTCTGGAGAACGTGGTCCAAGACAGTGACTCATCCTGAATATCTAAAGATGTGATGATGTGTTTTGATAAATGTTTTGATTTTTCAAGTTTTCCTCACAGGCGGTGCTACCCTGGAGTAAGGCAAAATAAATCCAGTGGGGAAGGAGAGCTGTGGGAACAGGGAGAGACAGGTCTGGCACATGAATTCACCCAAGCTCAGTGCACCCACTGTACTCCAGCACTGGAAGTTGGCTTTGTAGCCAAGCACGTGCCCCTGTAAGACATATGTGAGCCTGCTGCTGGGGAGATCCCCTGCAATCCTATGGGTCCCACGGATCCAGGCATGAAGACTGTGTATCCTTGTAATTCATCCTAGCCCATGTAATTGCAGCTGCTATTGATGTTTATGGCAGCTCTGTCTTCTCAGGTGACTAATTCTGTCTTTAGAGGCTCTCATTTCCAAGAGAATCCCAGCTGATAAGGAGCCCACTTCCACAGAACTCGTTAGGCTTCAATGGCCCTTGTCTGCAAAATCTCACACGCCGCTTGTATTTATTGGTTGTTATCTCTTTTTGGAGTTCTTTGCTTTCTGATAGTGTAATGAAGTTCCCTTTTCCCAAGAGAGGAGCTCCTGGCAGAATGTCCTCGTGGGTGAGCTCACTTGCTTCCATTGAACCTGGCTGGAGCACACCACATGCAGCCAGTGTGGGTACTTGGATGTTGACCAAGATGTGAGCTACGGAAAAGTAGCAGAAAATAGGAAGTTGTTGGCATCATTACCCAAAAATGTTTGGATTATTCTCAAGACTTTGTGCTCCCCCAGGATGTTTGATGGGTTGGAGTTCTGGATCCTCCTTGTTCTCTCAGCTGGTGAGATGGGTGTCCAAGCCAGCTGGTCTCCACCCAAAGAGTCCAGTGATGCGAGGCCGCTGTGCCCAGCCTGTGCTGGAACCACCTGACTACGTGGACAAGGGACAGAGTGTCTCCAGGCACCCGACCTTCAGCCTTCATCTGCTTTGCCCTGTGCTCCTGAGGGTGATCTCATGGATGCTGAAGAGCAGACGAGTGCTCTGCCCTACCTAAGCGATCCTTCCTTCAAACCAGACCTTCTCCCCCACTTAGCTGGACCTTCTCTGAGGCAGTCTCACAAAGCTTTTTGGAGGTTAAGGTTTCTGGGAGAGCCTCTGCCCATCCCTGGTTGGCCGAGTTCCTCTTCCACATCTTGTGCAGGATGAAGTGAGTTACATGCCAAGCCTGACATATGGTGATTTCTGGGGCAGGCTGCGGCATTCTGAGAGGATTGCTGGCAACCCAGCCCTGAGAAAGCAGGGATGGAGATTTAAATGCATAGTGACATTGTTCTGGAAAATGTTCTCCTCAAAGACAACCACATCATCTACCTGCCCCAGATGGCCCCTTGGCATGGCTGGGTCTGTCTTGGGGGGCCAGGGTGTTCATTAAAGTGCTCTCTCAGCCCTCGGTGCTGCTTGACTTTGAGTTGCCAAACTGTAAACGATGATGTACGGACGGTGATCTGTGCGTATGGTGTGTGTGGATTTTGGGTATCCAGGGCCTGTGTGCAGTTATAAAAAGTGTGATATCAGCAACCGATTCTGTCATGACAGGAGCAAATGAGTTCCTGATATTTGAAAACTTGTTTCCAAATTTTCTAAAATAGGTTTGCAATTTGGAAAACAAAAGGTATTGAAAGCCCTATCTTTTCTCTCTTATCTTTCCATTTGATTCGGTCCCCTTTGTTTGTTTTTTTCCTGTGATGTGTGCATTTTTGGGTAATTCTCTGTCATTTCCTTCCCTTTCCCTTATCTCTCCCTCTGCAGTTCTCTCTCTTTTCCTCTCTATCCCTCTCCCCCTCTCCCTCCCCTCGGTAATTTATTTGCAGGCGGGTTGTCTCTTTGATTTACTGTCTCTCTCCTCGGTAGGATTATGATAAATGGATTGTATGGCTTCTTCTGAGCTTGTCCAACATCACGTATCCACGCTGGGTCAGGTCCCTTTGGAGCCTGGAAACCGAGGGGAGATGCTGGGGCTGGAGGTGGAGTGAGAGTTGTAAACAGGACTTGATGACTTTGCATCACCTCCTGAACTTTTTTTGGCTGGGGTTTTGGTTTGGGTTTTTCTCTTGCCACGCGTGTGTGTGAATGCAGAAATAGATCAGGTGTTTGATTGGGCGCTTTCAGGCACATCAGCCAGCGTATTTCAATTTAGTGTATCCTGATGTGGGGAGTGTTTGCCACTTGCAATTAGAGCGTTTCATCCCGCGGCGCAGCAGGCAGCGCTTTATTGATAAAGTTGTTCTGTAGTTGCTGAGCAAACACCCCCAAATCTGAGCTTCATTAAGTTATCGCCTGCCCTGCTGCGATGCATCTTCATTGCGCGCTGAAATCCGTGGCATTGACGGGGGATCCCGGAGGAGGCCGGGACTGTGCTGTGCAGCCACAGCTTAATGCATCCCATCACAAATTGACACAGCACGCTCGTCCTTGCCTGATATATAGAAATTCCTTCCCTTTCCTGCTGGAAGTGAGGGGATTTTTGGCCACCGCAGATCTCCTCACGCTGGCAATGGCTGGGATGTCTTTGCAGAGCAGGCTCGGCTGCTCCTCTCTCCTGAGAGGTTTGCACAGACCCTTAAAATACAGGAGGGCAATATTTTGTGTTGACTTGTTGTTGTTCAGCGCATCCTCCCCCTCCATGTCTGGGTTTGTTACTCGGTGGGTAATCCTTCATAACGAACCCGCGGGAGATTGATGGGGAGAGCTCGTTATGCACTTCCAGAGCCGTTCCACCGCCGTTCCGTAGCAGCAAAATGCACCATTAAAGGCAGAGAGCCCTGGGAATGATGGCACGTAATTAGTTGTTGCTGTAATATTTTTGATTGAAAGCGCAGAGATGCTGGGAGCGGCTTTGGGAAGTCGGTGCTCTCAGGAAGCTGTGAAGAGCAGCAGCTCTTGCCAGAGGGGAGAGGCTGATCCTGCTCGTACCTTTGCCGCCACTCCAGTGCTGTAATTAAACCATCTGGGAGATGCCACAGGCTCCTGCTGCGCAGCCGCTGGCTCCGGCACGGCAGCACTCCCCTCACAGTTCCAAGCAGGAACCAAACAGGGGGAGTCCTCCAGCATTTCGGGTGGGATGTGCCTCCAGCAGCTCACTGCCTTAATCCATGTGGCAGAGCTGTATGGATTTTGTATTCCTGCTTTTTCCCCATCTGAATTTCAGGATATATTAAAAACTTGCACAGACAAACATGGACTTGTGGTTGGAAGTGTGGTCATAGAGAGGAACCTGGAATTACTCAGGCAACTTCCTGGTGTGTGCTTGAACGCTTTCATGGAATCACAGAATCCCAGAATGGTTTGAATTGGAAGGATCTTAAAGCTCCTGTTGTTCTACCCCTGCCGTGGGCAGGGACACCTTCCACTGTCCCAGGCTGCTCCAAGCCCCATCCAAACTAGCCTTGGACACTGCCAGGGATCCAGGGGCAGCCCCAGCTTCTCTGGGCACCCTGTGCCAGGGCCTCAGCACCCTCCCAGGGAAGAATTTCTTCCTGATATCCAACCTAAATGTATTCTCTGTCAGTGGGAAGCCATTCCCCCTTGTCCTGTAACTCCATGCCCTTTTCCACAGTTCCTCCTCAGCTCTCTTGGAGCCCTGTCATGTGCTGAAACACCAATCTATGATCATCCTGGAGCCTTCTCTTCTCCAGGCTGAACAATCCCAATTCTCCCAGCCTTACCTCATAGCAGAGCTGCTCCATCCCTCTAGGTATCTTCTTGGCCTCCTCTGGACTCTGTCCAAGAGCCCCATGTCCTTCCAGAGCTGGACACAGTGCTGCAGGTGAGATATCACCAGAGTGGAGTGGAGGATAAATTGATCTGTGGGAACAGTGAGAATTAAATTCAGTTCCATTGGCATCGAGAGGTGTGATGCACACCACGAGTGTATGGAGTGGTGATGCTGGAAGCTGTGGTGCCACCTGCACACGGGCATGGCTTGGAGTCACGACAGCCCCGGGAAGGCAGAGCTTGCGATACCATAGCGGTTGATGTTATTTAGCACTAGGCTTGGGAATAAAGCGTCTTGGCTCTGTTTCCCTGTCATTCCCTTTCCCTGGTAATGTCACCAAACTTGGACAGAAGCTTCCCAAGCTGTGCACTTGCCTTGGGCTGATTTTGCTGAAGCTCTCGGAAGGGAAGGAAGAGGTAGGAAGCAAGCTTGGCATTTATGAGCATGAAATAGAGGGCAAAATATAGTGCTTTCCTTATGGAAAAGAAGTCTTGCTATTGTTCCCCTTCAGAAAACCACGCTGTGGGGCTGGGGCTGCCCAGGGACCTGCTCTGGGGCTGGACTGTGCGCTGACCCCACTGACACTTGCTGAGGCACATCAGGATGAGTCTCTGAGGATCCCACCTGTGGAGCATCCTCTGCCCCTGGACCCGAGCCCTGTGTGCCCTGCCCCACCCCTCACTCAGCTGCCCTCCTGCCTCCCCTCCCTCCAAAGGCTCAGCTATCAGCACCCACCTCTCTGCTCCCCACGCATCTTGGGGGGCTTATTTCCAGCAGCTGGCATCCTTTCCAAATCTCCCTCTCCCCATCTGTTGTTATCAAGCCTCCTCTCTCCTTATTTTGCTTAATTTCTATCTTTTTCCTCTTGGTTGTCTTAGACAAGCCTGTGTCTCTCCACATATGCCCAAGCATTTGCTTTCGAGTGCCTTAGGCTGGTTCCTGCCGTTATCTTCTTGCAGGAGGGAGGGAGCTGCTGTTCCTTGCTTCGGGAGAGGGACCCGAGGCAGTTACTGAGGAGTGATTGTAGAAGTGTCTGTGGCATCCCTGAGCAGAAAATTTGTTGTTGTATCTCTTTCTTTCCAGATAACAGCGTCCAAATGCGATTGGGTTGGGTTAGTTTGGGTTGGCCTCCTCCCTTTGTGTGTCTGTGCCTGCAGCCAGATCCTGCTCCCTGCTAGGGAAAAGTGACACCTTCTCACGGCATGAGTGGCAAGAGCCTGCCATTGGGAGGTCTGAAATACGGGTTTCAGGCTGGGAATTTCGGGAAATAAGTTCTACTTAATTTTGGACAGTTCAGAAAGGTTTTTCTGGAAGAGGCTTCAGTCCTGCGGGAAGGGTGGTTGGCAAGACGCATCAGCTGGTGTGAGATGAAGGCTATTCTCGCCCAAATAACTTATTTTTTCCTTGCTGTTGGAAGGATGCCAGCCCATCCTTCACTCCTCTGAGGCGCAGCTTATCCTGCCGCAGGCGTCATCCCTGGCCAGGTTTGCCCGGGAGGGTGTGGGGAGCCCGGGACAGCAGCGAGTCCTCCCTGCCTGGATCGCGCGGGTGCCATCCCAGATGGATGCGCTGCGCGGCACGGGAAGCTGGTGCATTCTAATTGCTGGCATCTTTACTTGTTATGAGTGTAATTGTGAGTAGACGTTTGTTTTTGTATTGATAATTAGGGACTGGAACAGATGGCGAAGGCTTAGTTTAAAGTAATGTGTCCATTAAAGAAAATCTACTGTATACAGCTGAAGATTCTTCACTCCAAGAAAGCTCAGCTCTCTGTAGCAGAGCTCCTCTCTCCCTAATGAGGGCTTGGGCCATCACAGCCTGGCCAGCGGAGTCTCTGATCCTGGAGACTTCTCCCAGCGAGCGTGCTGAGCTCCCTCCTGACCACAGAGCATCCCTGGTTACCCGCTGTGCCCACGTGCAGGTGGGCAGGTGTGGAGGGAAATGCTGGAGGAGCGGTGCCTGGGGCAGGTGAGGGGGTGGCAGTGTCTTGGGCACGGAGCCTGGCACGGTGGGGCTGCTGGGTCCAGGTGACAGGTGACTCGGTTCACTCTACGTGGGCAGCAATGCTGTGCTGGATGTTGGAGACACAGGGAAAGGATGTACCCCTGGGGATTTAATTAATACCCTGTGCCAATTAATGAGGACTGGTCCTCATGGAAGGGCGAGGCAGGTGGGAAGGGGAGGTGCGAGGTGTCCATGTGGCTTCTCTACTCATTAGGGCTGCTTAGGCACTGATCTGCACTAATCCCCTTGTTAGCAGCATTCCCTGCCTGTCCTCCTTGCCCAATCCCAAGTGATGGATAGGTGGGGGGGTGATCCTGTGTCCCCCAGCCTGTAGGGATATTTTGGGGGTGTGGGTGCTGGGATCTCTGTCTTGTTCCCACTTTCTCTGCTAGGATTTGGGATCTGCAAACCCTCTGCTGCTGAAGCAGGGTGCTCAGCAGTCATAGCCCCGAGCAGCCTGTCCATAAATGCCCCACCAAGGTCACAGTGTCACTTTTTCATCCCAGAAAATGAAGTAAAAACCAAGGTTTCCTCCAAGAGGAAATAGGAGAGGTCAATAGGAAGTTGCTGAGCCGTGTCCTTCTGATGCCGGTCCCTCTG
>NW_008237227.1:1079737-1081975 GCF_000691975.1 Corvus brachyrhynchos | reverse complement strand
ACATCTTATTGTATTTAACAAAAAACTCCCAAATTAACCATTTTGCCAGTTTATGGATCTTCTTGTCTGTGGCAATGTCCTTGAGGGATAGGACAGGATCTGAGCAGGAGATGGTCTATAGGGGGTCAGGCTCTCTTCTTCCTTTGCTTTGCAAACTGCTTTGGGAACATGGAGCCATGGGAGTGCAAGTGTTGTCCACAAAAATGGGATCCCCTGTGCAGCAAGCCAATAACTACACACTTGAGAGAGACATTGATTATTTATTTCAGAGTTGCCCAGGCCTGGGTGCTCGGTGGTGTTCAAGCACCCCAAAAGCTTTTTACTATTTATACATTTTAGCTATCAAAAGAATTAGCATTTATTGGCTACAATATTCTCTTACTAATTAGTATTTTATCTTCTACTGATTAACTATTCTCTCCTGCTAATTAGTCCAGGTGCTCAGTCTTTCTCTTCTTTTGGGTCAGTGGTTTCTTGGGTCAGTGGTCCGAGAGTCGGTGCTCATGATCTGCCCCTGCCAGAACTGCCTTTGACCCATCAGAGCTGATTTCAGCACAGTTGCTGGGTTGCCTTTATCAGTTTCTTCCTTGTCGTGGGGGTTCTGCCAAATGTCCTTGTGGCCTCTAAGTTCTGCATTCTGTGTGCCCACTGTCAGTGGCACATCCTTCTCCCCAGGCACTGTCAACCTTCCCCCCAGGACTGAGATCATTGAAACGCGTGGAGCCCTAAACCTTAGCAAGGCAATTCTACCAACAAGGAATTTCTCTTTCCAACACCAGGACACCACTTAGAGCTCGTGAGCTGTTGTTGCACGGCTTAAATCTCCTTTCTTGTTGATTAGGCTTTAAAGCTACAAAGGTCAAGCACTAATGAGCATCCTTTCTTAAGAAAATTTTCCATATTCCACATTTTGCAACACAAGCTCTGCATCTGCAGTGGAAACTCCTTGAGTGCGACCTCCCTGGCCACAGAATCACCTTGGGACTCCAGAAGCATCCAAAGAGAAAGCTTCTCTTGGTTCCTTTCCGTGTATTCATTTATTGTTAATTAATTTCTCTATTTACTTAATTATTTTGAGGTTTTTTTAAGCATTGCTGCTGTGCTTTCTTGCTTCCCTTCCAGCACGTGGAGCCTTTGGGGAGGAACTCAAGAGAAGGGAAGGGGTGAGGCTTTGGGAGGGCTCCTGGCGAGTGTCATCTTGGAGCAGAGCTGGTCCTCGTGTGCTGCCGTCCCACAGGGCAGCTGTGCTTTATCAAAAGTACATTCCTGTGTCAAAGCCCGGGGAAGGAAGCTGAAAGTGTGTGGAGCAGGAAGGGAGATGATGGAGTGAAAAGCCTTTCTGAATAAACCTTTGGAAGAAGTGCCCTTCCTGTAATGGGGCCTGTCCTTATTTATCACAGAGGGTGGATGAGCCAGCTCGGGTCCCAGCCTGACCACGGTCCCTGTGTCTCCTTGTTCTTCCCTGCCTCAGTTTCCCCTGTGTGGCACAAGGACACTCTGCTTGCTTTGGGGGAGAACACCAAGTGTTTTAGGGGCTCTCAGAGCATCCCTCCCCACTGGCAGGGGGCACTGGGAGATGTGTGCATGGCCTGTTGCTTCCACCTCCTCATCCATTTATGCCTGCACACATCTTCCTGCTCATTTGAAGGGCTGTTACAAGGATTAATGGCTGTTTAATTAGGGGCTGGGCTGTTTGGAAGGGAAGGAAGGCCTGGAGGTGGTAGGAAGGTGAAGGGTGGTGAGAGTAGAACCTTGCTGGAGGCCTGGAGCACAAGCCCCCGGCCCCATTTTGTCAGGGGTCTGGAGTGACAGGACACAGGGAATGGCTTCCCACTGCCAGAGGGCAGGGATGGATGGGATATTCCCTGTGAGGGTGATGAAGACCTGGCACAGGGTGCCCAGAGAAGCTGGGGCTGCCCCATCCCTGGAAGTGCCCAAGGCCAGGTTGGACAGGACTTGGAGCAACCTGGGACAGTGGAAGGTGTCCCTGCCCATGGCAGGGGTAGCACTGGATGAGCTTTAAGGTCCTTCCAACCCAAACCATTCCTGGATTACACGATTTAAGGCTGGAGAGGAATTGCAGCTGGGATACCATGTTTTTAGCTGCCTTCTGCCAAGTGGAAAATGACCAAAACCAGAAAGTGACGTGTGATAGTGTGAAGGCCACCACGCTTTTGTGTTTGCCATATGCAGCAGGAGCGGAACGTCTCCTCTCCGAGGGCACTGTGAGCAGGGATG
>NW_008237227.1:1065066-1079727 GCF_000691975.1 Corvus brachyrhynchos | reverse complement strand
GTGCAAAGCAGGGGGGCTGTGGGCTTTGAACCCCCCTGGCAGTGCCACTGCAGCATCCTGGGGCCTGTTCTGGGTGCAGAAGCTTCGCCAGCTCCCCGCCCCTTTTCTCTCCATGCCTGGGGACTGCCTTGCTCTCCCTGCACCAGGCCCACGCTCACTCACCCCTGGGAGGGGTTTTGGGAGCGTTTATCACTCGTGTCAGGGTGGGGAGTTCCTGATCACGCTTCTCCAGCGTCGCAGCCCGGAGCGGCTGGCAAAGGGAGGGGTTGGAAGATTAATCGGAGTCTTGTTTCCCGCTTGTGATTGCGGGAGCAGCCGTGGAGAGATTAAAAGCAGCAGCCCGGCGGCAGCACAGATTCCTGGGCTGATTTTTATTTCCTGACCTTTATTTCTCTGGTTGCACCCCTTTTCCTGGCACTGCTGTGAGTACCTGGGAGCACGCAGGAAAGAGGAGGGATGGGGGATGTTCAGCTCTGCCAGTTGCCAGCGGCACATCTCCTCCTCCTGTTTGGTCGGGACACAGGAATTGAGGCAATTAATCTGCATGTCTACTTGCTGCAAACAAATAAATAAAACCTGGAGGGTTTTCCCCATCTGTTTCTTTATGGTGTTGCTCTCGCTATTATTCTCGTTGTGTTTTGTTGTTTTGGGTTTTTTTTGTTACGTCTAAAAGAAGGGAATGATGTGACTCTGTGAAATACAGCATCTTTGAATTTTTAAATTTTTTTTGTGTTGCTGATAGTATTTTCCTTTCCTGGGCAGGGAAGGGTCAGAGCTGGCAGTGTGAGCTGGATTCAGGCCATGACTCCTTGCAAAGAGTCTTGTCCTGCACCGTTTGCTCCGGAGCAAAACTGCCTTGAGTCCATTAGGGCAGCTGCTGTTGATTCCCGAGCTCTCCAGGGGTCAGGGGCAAAGCAGCTGAGTGTTTTCCCACGTCTCTGTGCTTATAGTGTAATGAAAAACTTAGGGAATAACTGGTTTACTTTCTTCTGTTTCCTCAGAAACTTTGATGGATACGCGGACGGCAACAGCCGAGCTGGGCTGGACCGCCAACCCACCTTCAGGGGTAAGTTCCACTTGTCCAGCTGACCCTTATGTGATCTATGGGGGGTCCATGCTTTTAATCCCCCTATTTATAGGGGTAAAATGCTGGTGGGAGGCCGGAGGAGTTGCAGTGGGAGCAGCGGTGCCCCGTAGGGCTGGTACGGGGTGCCAGGGCATCGCTGTCCGGCTGAGCCAGGCTGAGCATCCCTTCCCCGGGCCAGTCCTGGGGCCTTGGTGAAGATGGAGCTTGTCTCCATCTCTCCATCTCCATGCTCTCCCTTGCCTTTCCTGTCCTTCTCCCTCCTGAAGGGTTCAGCCCCATCACTGCTCTCCATCCCCCTGCTCGTGCCTTCCCTCTCCCTGTGCCAAAAGGCTTGTAATTAGGAAACATTAGCAGGCTCCAACCAGCTTTCATACCTGGAACATCATCCATAATTGCACTCGGCAGTGCTCTTCCTTGGCTATTAATGTCACTTTTATGAAGTAATGAGGAACCAAACACCCTGAGGCACTTAAAACATCTTTTTTATATAATATGAGCCTTTGAGGAATGGAAGCATAAAATAACCTGACTCACATTCTCCTGGCAGAAAAAGTGAGAGATGGAGCTGCGGGTGGGAGGGGATGTGAGCTGATGGATGGGCACCACGGTGGGACAGGCAGGCTGGGCGCAGCCCCTGGGGACTCCAGGATGTAGCACCAGAGGGGAAGGGATGGCAGGCTGTGTCTTTGTTAGGGTGTCACTGGCTAGGCCAAGTCTTCAAAAGAAATTATTTTGCACACTATCACCAAAGCTGGGCCACACCTGCAGCAGGCATGAAATCCACTCCAGACATGTCAGAGCCCCTTGAATTGGGGTATTTTGCTACTGAATTGCTTTGGAAAAATTCTGGGCCCAGATAAATTGCTGGAAAAATTCAGGAGGGGCACGTGCAGGTGATGGAGACGGGATATAAATAGCTGCCTGCAGCTGCTGTCACTGAAAGCCTGTGCGAGGCAGGCGGGGAGCTTGTGTTGTAAGGCATGGTGGTCTCACCCTCTGCAGAGCAGCAGAGTAAAGCCCCTCCCCAGCCCCATCCCTGCATCCCACTGTGCACATCCCTCCATCCCTCTGTGCATCCCTGCAGCCATCCAATTCTCACTCCTCTGAGAGTTCCTGGGGAGGCTTCTGCTTCACAGGAGTGTGTATTAAATCTTCCACAAAGTATTTTAAATGCCAAGTCTCTTATCTAAAATCATAGAATCACAGAATCCTTTAGGCTGGAAAAACCCTCTCATACTATCAAGTCCAACCATTAACCCAGCACTGACCCATGTCCCCAGGTGCCACAAAAGCTGTATGGACAGCTTTTAAATCCCTCCAGGAATGGGGACTCCACCACTGCCCTGGGCAGCTGTGACAGAGCTGGACAAACCTTTCTGGCAAGGAATTTTCCCTAATATCCAATCTAAACCTCCCCTGGCCCAATTTGAGGCCGTTCCCTCTCCTCCTGTCCCTGTTCCCTGCGATCAGAGCCTGATCCCCCCGGCTGCCCCCTCCTGTCAGGGACTTGTGCAGAGCCACAAGGTCCCCCCTGAGCCTCCTTTGCTCCAGGCTGAGCCCCTTTCCCAGCTCCCTCAGCCGCTCCTGGGGCTCCAGCCCCTTCCCCAGCTCTGTTCCCTTCCCTGGACATGCTCCAGCCCCTCAATGTCCTTCTTGTCATGAGGGGCCAGAACTGGACAGAGGATTGGAGGTGCCCCAGCAGTGCCCAGCACAGGGGATGATGGTCACTGCCCTGGTCCTGCTGGTCACACTGTTCCTGACAGTGGGAGAGGCTCCTGGCGGCTGCTGCGTTTCAGCTCCTTCTCTGAGGCTGTTCTCATCTCTCTTGGGGCTGGAGGCACAGGGATTTGATGAGCCACGTCTCCTGACCCTGGGGTTGCCATCAGCATGGGCTTTGTGCAGGCTTTGGGTCCCTTTTGGTTCCCTTTGGGTGGTGGCATCTCCCCATGGCATGCTGAGCTCCCAGAGGGGCTGCTCACCCCAGCTCACAGATTTGGCTCAGGCTGTTGATGCTCATGCTGGGGCCTGGTGCCAGCCAGGCTGCAGGGGCTGTGGTCCCCCAGGACGGGCTGTGGGCTCTCCTTCTGCTCTTCCTGATGGACGTGCTTTAAATCTCAGTGGAGACAGAGAACAACATTGACTTAATCCCCAGCTCCCTGTGAATTATTTAGTAGCATCTCATCAAAATGATGCATTTGTCGCTGTTAGAGCGTTGGTGGCAGCAGCTGCTGGCACTGTGGGCCCTCCCAGCCACAGGGACCTGCTGCTCCCAGTGCCTGGTACCAGGAGTGCTCAACCCAAGGGATGCACGAGGCAGTGCCTGGATCCAGCCATGGACCCTACTGAGGGTTTTCCAAGGGGCATTTTGTGCTGTTCCTAAATGCAGGGAACCTTGAAGTGCAGCAGGGTTTTGTTGGCAGGTTTTGGCTCTGAGTTTTGAGGCTCTGAGGTTTTTGAGGATGAAGAGGAGGATTCCTGCAGTGAAGGCAGCAGAGCCATGGGACTGCTGTTAATGCTGGAGGAGAGCTCGTTGTCTGGTCTTAATTGGAGGCAGGGCTGTGATGCAAAGCCCAGGTGGGAACAGCAAACAATGGCAACCCCCTTGGTCAGGGAGGATTGTACGGCTCCTGCTCTGAAAATGTGTCTGGTAATGAAGGGGCACTGAATCCCCACGCCTTGTGCATGGGGGAGAAGGGGCTTTACAGCACTTTCCCAGCATGGGAGGAGAAGGAAGAGCACTGTACTGGATGAGGGAGGCTTTATTGCTGGTTTGGTAACCATGGCTTAACAACAACGTGCAACCTTGAGCTCTGATCTTGGCTTAAGCGTAGCAGAGCTGAGGAGGTGGGCCTGGGAGTGAATGTTCCGCTGCGCTTGTTGGCAGCATGAGGAGGACCCTGCTTTGAAAGCAAAACAAAAAGCTGTGTTTTGTTACATCGAGGCTGTGGTTCACAGGAGGGAAGCTTGGGGATGAGAAATGCGGTTGTTCAATGGAAAAGGGAAGAGGGGGAAAAATCTGTGAGGTTTCAGGGTTGGTTGTGGTGCATCATCTCATCAGGACTCAGTGTGACAGGGCAGGGTAGCATCACCCGTTGTGCCCGTGTAAACACAGGCGTGAGGGCTGCTGCAGCATCGCTCCTGGAAATGATCCCTGATACTGAGGGAGCTGCTTAAAGATTGCCATATGAGTAATGCTGTTATGAGGAGACTGTAAACATGGATTAGTTAAAATGAATGGATTATGAGGTTGTAAATCTGTCTGTAGGACTCTAATGCCATCATAGACTATTCACAGTTTGCCGCTGTCCCTTAATTGAAATTGTAGCCTGGATTATATTAATGCCCTTCTATAAATCGAATTGCGAACCTATATTCCCTCTCTCCACAGCAGTAATGTTTTATTTAGTTGGTTTTCTTTGCCGGGGGAAATGATCCCGTTGTGCCGGCAGCTTGGGGTCAGGCTCGCTCTCCAGCCCACGTGCTGCCTCGGGCTTTAATGAAGCTGTAGCCTCGTGTGCTGCCTTCCCTCCTGCCTCCAGGTGCCTGGGCCATCTTTCTTCCCATTTTTACATCCTCTCAGGGCAGATAAGGCAGTTGCCCACATGGAAAAGACGTCTTAACATCAATTGGGAGCAATGGGGAGAGGCATGGAGGGGTAAGAGGGTGGGGATTTCTTCTGATCCTGGACTGGTTTCCGCATGTACATCACATTGTGTGTCCATAACCACATTCCTCATCCCCTTTGGAACTTTGGGATTGTCTTCCCAGCCCTGCCCTATGCAGGGTGAGCGGCCATCTCTGGCCCCTCTTCCTCCTTTTCACCACTTCTCCCTGCTCCTTTCTGCAGTGGGAAGAAGTCAGTGGCTACGACGAGAACCTCAACACCATCCGTACGTACCAGGTGTGCAACGTCTTCGAGCCCAACCAGAACAACTGGCTCCTCACCACCTTCATCAACCGGCGCGGGGCTCACCGCATCTACACCGAGATGCGCTTCACTGTGCGGGACTGCAGCAGCCTCCCCAACGTCCCCGGCTCCTGCAAGGAGACCTTCAACCTCTACTACTACGAGACAGACTCTGTCATTGCCACCAAGAAGTCCGCCTTCTGGACGGAGGCACCCTACCTCAAAGTGGACACCATCGCTGCTGACGAGAGCTTCTCCCAGGTGGACTTTGGGGGCCGCCTGATGAAGGTGAACACGGAAGTGAGAAGCTTCGGGCCCCTGACCCGCAATGGCTTTTACCTGGCTTTCCAGGACTACGGGGCTTGCATGTCTCTGCTGTCTGTCAGGGTCTTCTTCAAGAAGTGCCCCAGCGTGGTGCAGAACTTCGCCATCTTCCCGGAGACGATGACGGGCGCGGAGAGCACCTCTCTGGTGACGGCGCGCGGCACCTGCATCCCCAACGCCGAGGAGGTGGACGTGCCCATCAAGCTGTACTGCAACGGCGACGGCGAGTGGATGGTGCCCATCGGCCGCTGCACCTGCAAGGCTGGCTATGAGCCCGAGAACAACGTGGCTTGCAAAGGTAAGGTTGGCTTTGGGCAGCAAGCCCTTGGTGTTTGTTTCAGGGTAAAATGTTTGTCCCCTAACAAACTGTTTTGTGCAGTAGGCAGTACTTCCCCTGATGTGGTTTTGCTCCAGGGAGCAGTGGTCAGCCTTGTGGTTTCTCGGTGTGCTCTGGTCAGTGGCCAGACCTGGTGAGCAGCGTGGTGAGGGTGTGGGTGGCGGTGCCAGTGCCGCTGCCACCCTGCTGGAAGTCACCTCTGTGATGTGGTGCCTTCAAAGTGCCGTGCTCTCCAGCCGGGTTCTTTCATCTGCCTCGTTATTTCCCCAGCAGAGCCGGGCAGCTGCCATGGGGCCCGGCTGCCGTGGGGCTGCTCTGATTCTCGGCGTTAATTGGAATTGTTGTGCTGGTTTTTGGGTTCCCCGGCCACACCACCAGCGTGCTGCTGCCTGCTGGAGTCCTGCAGTGCGAGGTTATAAGTATGGCAACAGTACTCACTGCTTTTCATCTCCTTTTGCCCTTGTGGTGAATATTTCCCAAATACCTTTGAAGCATTATTTTTTTTTCTATGGGCCACCCTTTCCTTCTCCTCTCCCGAATTAAGGTATTGGTTTTGCACGCTGCTTGGAAGGAGAGGAGAGGAGAGGGCTTTCTGCTCACCCTGTTTCATCAGTTCCAAATAGCTTCTAGAAGGTCAACACCACCAGGATAAGGAAGGGTTGGGAAGAAGGAGGTGGTCAAAGTGCTTAAGGGCTGGTTTGGGGGGTTGTGATGGGAAGAGGTCCAACTTGGATCTCTTTTGGTGCAGGTGGTGGAATGCGTGTACCACCATGCTTGGCTGTGATGCCCCTTGGGGAGTCCCCCCAAGGTGTTTCTTCATCTGTAACTCTGGATATGTGAAGATGGCAAAGCTGGGATTCAAGCTGTGGAGAAGCTTGTTTGATGGTTTTCTCTAAACCTGGGAACTTGTGTAAGTTTTCACCACACAAAGCCTCTTTCCCCCCTGGCCAAAGCAGGGATGGTGACACCTTCCCATGCCAGGGCTCCAACAACCAGGAAACCCCGAGAATCCTTTCTCAAACAGCATGGCTGGGGGATTCCTATGAGTTTTGTGGCTGACCGTTAGGGGTGGTTTTGTTCCCACCAGGAGATTGCTGTGAGGAGCCGAACGCTCTGTCGGAGGGAGGGCTTTCTGCAAACGGAGCGTTCCTGGCGAGACGTTCCTCTGCTATTGAACCAACACACAGAAAGCACACATGGTTGTATGGCAAAATGACATTTCTCATCATGGGAAAACAAATACTAATTTTAGCGAAACACTGGAATTGAGAAGTAATGTCACTTTGCCAGAAATGGAGGAAAACAGTGATAATGTAAAACTGTGGGTTTTGGTGGTGTTGACCTTTCTGCCAGCTGGAGGAAGGTGGGGTCTTGAGTGCTCCTGACCCCTGGGAGGACCGTGATGCACCTTCTCAATGCCTGGGGAAGGGCAGAGGATTGACAACAGCAGGACAAGAGGCATGGGAGCAAACCTGCTGAGGGTGGGTGTTACACCCATCTCCATGGCTTTTCTTGTTTCCTTTTCTTGTGCAAACTCCACAAGGGTTGGGCAGTGTTCATGCCATCAAAGCTACGCCAAGCAGACCCCAGGAAACTGGGGATTTGTTGGGTTTTCTGTGCCCTAGTGCCTGTCTCCAGCTGTGCTCCCACTCCTCAGCACTGATCCCCAAGGAGAAACTGCTGAGCACCTGGTGAGCGTTTTGCCTTTGCATGGGGAGTGTGCTTTGTATTCAGACTCCTTGAGGCGAAGATTAGGGATCCTGGCAGCTCTGAGGAGTAGAAATATCTTTTATAGATTGACTGACAGCATGTAGGATCCTGAAAGGCACCAGAGTATGCTGTGGGTGCAGGGCAAATAGGTGTTAAATGGCACCAGGCATGTCTGTGATAACAGGAGTGTGCTGTTTGGTGATTCCATGGGTGCTGGTAAGGTGCTGTCTGTGGAGGAGAGCTCTGATGGCTGCCCTTCCCCAGTCCTGTGCGAGTATTTTCCAGTTCCCATGTCAGGAGGACAGAGAAAAGGCTTGGATTGCATGAGACCCGTGTGACTGAAGGCCCTGCTCAATGCCGCTGAGGAACCCAAATCCAGGATATCCCCCATCCCTGGAAGTTCACTAAAACCCCTCCTAAAAGCTTGATCCAGGGTTAACATCAGGAATTTTGGAAAATTAACTTTTTTTGAATAAATATCTGACCTTGGCTCCGTGGTAGTTCATTGGCCATGAAGCTCCTCCTGGTATCCCCATGGACCTTGGAGCTGGCAAGGGAAGACCTAAGCCCACTTAGGTGAAGGTTGGTGGGCAGGAGGTGCCGCATTGCAAAGTTTAGAAATAACAATTCCTTGGTTTTCTGTTAGGCTTTGTTTTCTCCGAAGGGGTTGTATTCCCCTGCCTGGTTTGCCTGGCAGGGAAGCTGCCAGGACTGCACCCTGGCTCCTGGGAAGCACACACTCCTAACATCTGCTCCAAGCTTTCCTCAGCCTGAGATGAGACACTTAACAAGCCTGTGGGAATTGTCACCAAGGGAAAAAAAAAAACCCCAAAAAAGAAAATCCTCCAGTATTTGAAGGCTGAAAAAATAGGCTTAATTCCTACGTGGTGGGGGAAAAGATAGGGTTGGGTTGTTTAGCTCCCCCAGCTCTGTCTCATCCCGCGCTCCCCTGGGAAGGAGGCTGTGCCTATCATGGGGCCATTAGACCGGAGCAGGTTCGTGCTGACAGTGGAGCTTGGGGCACTCAGGGATTCATTAATCCCGGCTTTTAGCAGCACTTACGGCTCGAGGGGGGCACAGGCACAACGTCATCTTTGTTGGGGGTACTCGGAGCCCTGAGGAGATTATCCTCATGTTTGGGGTCAGAGGGATGGGGGGCTGCTACCACCACCGCGCCAGGATGGGCGTGGGAGAGGGGAATTGTCTTTATCAGACAATCAGCCCTGTTATTTGTTCACATCCCAGGCTGATTTGGCACAGGTGCCCTGGCACAGCTCTCAGCTGTACCCCAAAGCCCAGAGGACTGCCCAGCACATCCTCTTGGACACCCCGTGCCTGCGGGGGCGGTGGGTCAGTGCGAGCTGGAGGCTCTGCCTGAATCCCAAATGAATAATTCATTTGGTGCGTTCGAGAGTCCACGCTCTGCTCGGGCTGATATTAAATCCATTTGTCTTGCTCTGCCCCGTCCCTCAGCCCTGCTTTATGGCTTCCTTGTGTGGTCAAGGGGCGGGCAATGCATCATCGTGCCGGGGGCAGGTGGGAGGGAAGGTGGCAGCGGGGATCACTGGCAGGCGGGGGAAACCTTGGATGAGTGCTCTGGGTGGATTTCGCTTTTTCTCCTCAAGGAAGATTGTTAAACCCTTCCTCCTGGTGTTTGAAACCTGATGATGGCAAAGGAACCCCTCACCAGACACTAGTTGTGTCTCTTGGCTTTCATCCCTTTTGACTTTGAGGACTGGGCACTGTATTTCTGTCTGCTGGAATCACGCTGGCTTTCTCTCTGACCTTCCCCGTGCCTGGCACTGACTCGGGTGCACGGAGAAGGAAGAAGTCTGGGGCTGAACCAGCTTTGTGCTGAATTTATCTGTTGTATTTATAAACCCAGGAGGAAGGGGTGAGAGAGCAGTCCTGCTGTTACCCGGCCTTGTCTCACTTTCAGTTTTCCCCTCCTGGCAAATTCCTGTGCTGGCGCGTTCGGGAGCCTCTGATCTGCTCCTGCCGGCCTGTCTGCTACAGCAGCTGGAAATCTGACCTGGCAGGGGGAAACAATCAAAATAAACCCCACAAAACCAGAGCAAAGCTGGGCTGGGATGCCTGCAATGCAAAGCCTTGCTTCCAGGCATCCCTGGCTTTCCCGGAGCAGCCGGCCCCTATCCCATCTCCAGCAGGGTCCCCCCATCCTTCCTCACCTGCTGGCCGATGTGCTGGGCTGTGCCCGGCCTTTGCCAAAGCTCTGTGGGGGTTTATCCTGATCTCCTTCATCCCTTTGATTTCTCTGTCTCTTTTGCGTGTTTGTCCTTCCCTCCTGCCTTTTGTGTGGAGGAATGGATTGGGGAAAGGAGCAGCGGGAGGGGCACGAACGACCTTGAATGTCAGGGAGTGAGCAGCTCCATGCTGGTTCCCCTGTTATCCTCCCCTCCTGCCGAGCAGCCCTGGTGATAATTATTGATTTCCTCTACTTATCCATCACAGAAGATTGGAAACAATGTGATTTAAAAAGCGATTTTTTAAATAATTGCGAACATTTTGCAATTAGTAGTAGAACAATTTGCTATCGCTTGAAACAAGGGAATTGTCAAGTTTTCCCAATGAATTTGTTGCTTGTGTTGAGAACTGGGACTTTTGAGTCTCTGGCTGTGCCCTTGCCTGCCTTTTCCTTGCTCCGTGGTCCAGCCTGGTGCCTGTGCAGCATTTTGGGGCACCCAGGAGAGGTTTTCTTGGGTGATGACAGTGATGTTGGTTTTGTCCCATGGGTGAATGGCAGCCAGGGAGGTCATGGGGACACAGGATCCTGCTCCCCGTGCCTTTGGCTGTATCCATCCCATCCCAGTGTGCTGCAGCTCCATGCCCAGCTGCCTGGGTGCCTGGGGCAGGGTGAGCACACCAGGCATTGGCAGGAGCTGCAGAAAAGCCTTGTTTTTTGCTTTTAAGGATGGCTTAATTTTAATTTTTTTTCCAATCTGCTGGTCCGTGCACTTCCCCGTGGTTGGGAATCATTTTCTTTCCAGCCTGTATGCTGACCTCTCTCCTCCCCACCACTCCAGCATCTCGTTGCAGCTTTCCTGGCCTACAAGTGATCTCTTTTTTAAGATTTTCTCCTCTAAAACAGGAGGGGAAAAACAAAGAGGTAAAAAGAAAGTGCTTGCCCTGCCCCTCTCTCCTTCCGCCTGCCCTTGGATTTGGTTTAGCAGGGCACGGGATGGGGCCAGCAGCACCCCAGAACAAGGACTGGGGACAAAAAAGAAATACTTGGGCTTAAAAACCATCAGCACTTCTTCAAGCTCTTTCCTGGGGACCAGGTCGAGGTCAGCTGGTTTGTTCCCAAACCTTTCCAAACCTGTGGACAAACAGCTGATGCACTCTGGGGTCTCTGCCTGGCAGCTGGCTGGAAGGGAGCCTCTGTGGCTGATGCTCATGATGATTGAAGTGTTTTTCCAGGGACAGTGTTTCCCTGTGGGTTGGAATTGGGATTTCAAGCTTTCCTCCTGGCCAGCATGGGCAGTGTCAGCACGCTGGGGCTGTGGGTCTCCTCCTCCCCATGCAGTGCTGTGCCTCTGCTCCCTGGGCCTTGGGCACCTGGGACACACTACCCCACTAACCATCCCAAAAGCTGCTTTTAGACCCCAATCAGAGCAGCTGGGGCACTTCCCACCCTAAACGGCAGCAAAGATGTCCGGGGAGTGTTTTATTTCAGGCTTAGCTGAGCCACAAACCTCCACCCGCTCAAAATGGGCCTTTTTCTCCTTTCTTTTTTTTTTTCTTTCCCCTTTTGTTTTTGTTTTTTGGCACAATATCAAGTTTCCTGCCCCTCTCCCATCCTGCATCAACCCAAGCTGCTCTCCCTGCTCGGGCTGTGCTGGGAAGTGGCAGCTCTCCCAGCTCCTGCCGAATCCTGGCAGCGGGAGGGAGGGAGGGAGGGAGGGAGGGATGCTCCCCTTTGTTGGAGGGGCTTTGCCTCTGCCTGGCAGCGATCTCCCGGCTTCCACCACTGGGTGGAACAGGCAGCCCAGTTTTACCACGGCCACTCTGTGGAGGAGAAACAGTGAGAGAAAAAGAAAAAAAGTGTGATTTTTCCTAAATTATGCCTTAGTGAAGGCATCCATTAACCTCTGTAATAATTTTGCAAGGAAAATGTCCAGGAAAACCTTGTTAACTTTTTTTCTAATGAGTGTGATGGGTTTTAATGAACGTCTTAATTAGACATTATTAGCCCAGATGTGCCTCTGGTGGATTCAGGCCCTTTTCCTTCCCCCAGTGCAGGGATGGGCAGGGTCCATGAGTCCTGGCTGCTGCCAGGGAGGAGGTTTGGGCACCACAGCTCCCTGTCCCTGTCCCCAGAGCATCTCTGTGATCCAGACCTGTCCCAAGGAGAAGAAAGGGAGAAATGCAGAAAATACCCCAGGCAGGGTGTGAGTGGGGGCCAGGTGAGCATTGCAGGGTTGGGATTCCAGAGCTGCAGCAGTGACCTCAGAGGGATTAGGGAATTCCATGGCTTCCATGGATGGCTTTATTTTCCTGCTTAGCAATTTTTTTGCTCCTTATCGATTTTTTTCCTCCTTAAATTGTTCCATGGGCTGTTTATGTATTTCCCCTCCCTACCATGAGAACTTCTGAGTGTCAATAACATTGATTCCACCCTTAAAACAGGAAGAAAAATCCTCCTTTGATTTTCCCACCCAGCCAAGGGTCTTTTCTTGTGACTGTTTGCAAATGGAGGCATAAAACTGCTTCCAAGCCCTTGTTCTGCTAATAATCCATTTAGGAAACTTTCTGTGGTAGCTGAAGAGCCCGAGGAAATGAATTTTTGGGGGAATTTTGGGGTGCAGAGCTCCGTGTGCGCGTATCCATGAGCATCCCTGCGGCAGTGGGCTGTGAGACCCACCCATCTTTCCCAACCTTCTCCACTCACCCAGCCCAGGAGTCCTGGCTCTCATCCCGCTGCCAGCACGTCCGAGGCCTTTGCTGTCGGGCAGGAGCAGGGATTGTTCTCCTGGACAATGGGAGAGCGGCAAGGAAGCGCCAGATCCGGCCCGTGTCCGGCACCCGCATTGTTTCGCCCTTGTTTGCAAACAGCCAGCACCTGGCAAACCCAGTGACTCAGCCAGGGACTTTTAAAGCCTTTCTATAACTTTTTCCTTTTGTTTTTTTTTTGTTGGTTTTTGGTTTTTGTGGTTTTTTTTTTTTTGCAGTCACGAGAGAACTCCTTTGGGAATGGCTCCTCTTGCTGCGCTTTGCTTGCAAGGGGGTGGGAATGTCACCTGTGTTTAGGGCTGTGCTGCACCCTACAGCCCGTGGCACGCTCCAGGAGCCAGTGTCTCTCCCAGCAGGATAACAGCAATAATTTCAAATGGAAAAAAAGGACTTTTTTACCCTGGCTGGGTAAGGGGCTGGAGCACCAGGAGTGGCTGAGGGAGCTGGGAAAGGGGCTCAGCCTGGAGGAAAGGAGGCTCAGGGGGGACCTTCTTGTCTCTGTTCTACCGAGAACCGGCGAGAAACGCCGCAATCCAAATCCAACGAGAAAAGGAATTATTTTATTATTTACACACTAGGTTATGTATCTTTGTACATGAGAGAGCATGATATGATTGGCCGCTTGACCAGCCACCCCCTAGCTGAGGTTGGCTAGGTTCTCTAGCACCCATTCAAAATATTTTTTCCAGAGTGCCAAAACAAGGCTGGAAAACAAACCCAGGTGCACAGATAGAGAATTAGTTTACAAAACCATCTTTCACTGTTTCTAGCTAAAGCATGAGAAAGAAAAACTTCACAAAATGCTTCAGCAGCTGTAAAATTCCTCTGCTCCTGCCTTTTAGCATCCACACCTTGTGGCTCTGCACAACTCCCTATGGGAGGGGGCAGCCAGGGGGGTCAGGCTTTGCTCCCAGGGAACAGGGGCAGGAGGAGAGGGAACGGCCTCAAGCGGTTTAGATTGGAAATTAAGGAAAATTTCTCCACCAAAAGGGCTGTCAAGCCCTGAAACAGGCTGCCCAGGAAAGTGAGGGAATCACCATCCCTGGAAGTGTTTGAAAGCTGTGCAGATGTGGCACTTGGGGACATGGGTCAGTGGTGGCCTTGGCAGTGCTGGGTTAATGTTTGGAGTCAATGACCTTGGAGGGCTTTTCCAACCTAATGATTCTGTGATTTTTCCCCTCAAGCCATGAGATAACTCATCACCAGTGCCCTGTGCAAGGCAGCACTTGGAAGCTGAGTTGGGCTGCAGTTGGGCTTTGCAGGTCTCCTGCAACCCCTGCTTGGGGAAACAGCCCTCGAGGGATGATGTTCTAGTAACTGAGAGACCCAGAGAGGTGAAAAAGCCATGGACCAGGTGGAAAGAGTTGCCCTGCTTTCCTCTGGCTGTCTGAGGAGGTTTGTGTGGGTTGGATGGGCCAGCTGGGACACTGCTGAGGAAGAATGAGGGAAAAGTAATCAGTGCAGATACTGAGGTTTTAATTTGCTCCCCTCTCCGAGCCCCGCCGCGCGCTCGGATGGTGACAAATGGAGCGGTGCCGTGGGTGTCAGCTCCGAGTGTGTTACAAGTGGTCATTTGTCACGCCCGGTGCCTCGCGGCGCAGAGGATGCGTGGAGAGAGGAGCGGGGCGATTAAATCAAGAGCAGGCCTTTGGAGGAGCCATGGGAAAACCCATCCGTCTGCAGCCAGTGCAGCACTCACGGCCAAGGAACCAGCCGTGCCTTGGCTGTGGGAGCATCACACCAGAGTCGTGGGCACCCCAGATTGACTTCTGCACCCACCCCAGGGGGGAATTGCTGTTCTCCCACCCTAGGCTCCAGCAGCAGCCAAGAAAATGGCATGAATGGCATGCAGGGAGCTTAGTTTTTGTGTTCAGCCCAGGACTCACCTGCTTGTGTCACATTTTTGTATGGAATGGATTTGAGGCAGGAGAGCTGTGGGCTGGGGTAGGAGCTGGTCACCTTGGTGCTCTCAGTGTGGCTGCATCCTGCCTGAGCGTGGCTGGGCTCCTGGCAGCACCCCTGTGAGCAGGGATATTCCTGGGATAACGCTGTCCTTGTCTTGTCTCATCCCTTCCCTCCCCGGGGCCTCTCTGGGATGATGCTCTGGCAGAGCTCTGCCATCTCCCTGCTCTTCTGGGGGAGAGTTGTGGAGCCTGGGGCACAGCACTGTGTGCCAAGCTGGAGGTGGAAAGCTCCAGCCCTCAGGCCTGGTCTCTGGACTTTGCTGCCTGAAACTTGTCTGATGCCATGGAGATTTTTGCCTTTTCTTTTATACCCCTGTTATACCTTTTTACAACTCCTGCATTCTCAGTGCTTTTTCCCTAC
>NW_008237227.1:1046597-1065014 GCF_000691975.1 Corvus brachyrhynchos | reverse complement strand
GGATCAGTGTGCCCCAGACCCCAAGGTCCTCTCCAGAACACATTCTGTAAACCAAGATAGAACCATCCAGGGGAAGGTTCCTTGGGGAGGGGGGCTCACTTGAGCCTCTCCTTGGGGAATCTTTGATAGATCTGCTAATTAATAAAACCTATAATGTTATACCAGATCTTTTTTGGGGCATACTCAGCGAGGTGCATTTCAATGCATATAACCTGGACGTGTGCACCTAAGGATCCTTAAAATAAATACCAAGGTAAAATCCCTTTTCCCCTTCTAACTGTGTTTGACTCTTGATTTTAAGACCAGGAAAAGGCATCAGTCTGTAAAAGCAGGGGCATCCTGGAAAATGATATACAGGGGAATTACAAATTAAATTTCCATCCTGGCTCAAGCAGCTCTGCCGGGTCTGCAGCCCAGAGAGGAAATTGCCATTGAGGAGAGACATGATAGTGACTTAGAATTTTATTTTTTATTTTGTACTTTATTATAGTACATATTGCATCCAGGCTCAACAGATCTGCCCTGGCCATACCTTTGGTATGGGTTGGTGTGCACTGTGTCCCCTCCGTGGTGCAGAGGGACCTGGTCACCCTCCTCACAAGCAGGGATTACTTTGATGTTTATGGGTTTTGCTCTGTTGCAAAACTGGGAATTTGAAATGGTTCTGGGCATGGCAGAAAGGTTCTCTGGCTGTCTGGGTGTTTCCAGGGACTGTCATTCTCTGGCTAAACCCAAATCTCCGGGTTTGCCATGGGCATCTGTTTCAGCACACCAGGCAAGCGAGGGTGGCAGTGCTGGAGGAGGGTGACAGGAGAGACCTGCGGTTATCACAGATCTCCTGCTCCACATCGGATCTGCTCCTGAGCTCTTAATCATCTGTTATTATTGAAGACAACTTATTCTTAGAGAGCCCAAGGTGCAAATTATGTTTCACAGCTAAGAAAAGCTTCCAGAGCTGCTTACGTACAGTAAATCCCTGCAGTCTCAGGGGGCTTTGACTTCTGTGTAGCAGATGTTGAGGATGGAGGAGACCACACCTTTGTGCCTGCTTGTTGCTATCACCAGCACAGACACAGGTGGAAATTTAGGCAGGAAGAAGCTGTCTGGGCTCAGAGGTGGGGTCAGTGAGTGTTCTCCCACCCTGCAGCTCTGGGCATCTGTCCTGTCCCCGGTGATGGCACCAACATGGACAGTGCCAGCGTTCACACTGCTTGCAGGAGGTCCTTTCCTGTCCAGAGCAGGTTGCCTGCCCTCCCCACTGTGGCATAGGGGTGAGCCAGTGTGCGAATCATGGGAGCATGGAATGATTTGGCTGGAAGGGCTTTTCAAAGGTGTCACCCTTGTCAGTGCCGTGGGTCCTCTCTCCTCTCTGCAGCTGAGTAGGAAGGCGCCTTTCCTCCCAGGAACAGCAATTATGGCTTGTTCTGCTATAAATATTCATAGGGAAGCTCTCTTAATTGCTTTTCTAATTAATTCCATGCATGGCACTCTTGGGGTGGATGAGGAATGTGCCTTGGTTGGGATATCCTCCCATGGCAAATCCATTCCTGGGCACAGTCCTTAGGCAGTCAGCCAATCCACAGCCCCCCAAGGCTCACCTCCACCCCGATGGCAGTGTCCTGCTCCATGGTGGGACACCTCAGCACCCCAGTGTGACCCCGATGTCCCGCAGTGCTGTGGCAGGGACACAGGGAAGCTGTGTGTCCCCACGGCCCTGCCCGTGCCGGCAGCACCAGCCTGGCCCTGTGGCTGAAACTCTCCCCAGCCCCATCCTGGGGTGGCTCTTCCTTCACGGTATCAGCACTAACGAGGAACTACTTCAGACGTAATTAATGAGCACTTGATATTCTCTAGATCGAGGGGACACTGCATGGCATGAGCTGGAGAAGGAGGAAGAGGGGATTAATTACTTCCTGTTAGGGACGGGAGATGTTTGCTTCCCAGCCAGGAGGGGACTGTGCTTTGGGGAGCCCAGTGGCGATGCCACCCCAATTTCCCAGTCAGAAGAGGGGCTGGAATAACGGAGTGACATCGGTGGTTCCCAAAATCCCTGGTTGCAAAGGAAAGATGCATCTTTTTCGGGGGGCTTCTAACTGCAGCCCCTGCCAGCAGCTCTGTACCTGCAGGAAGAGCTTCTCCCAGAGATCCTGCAGGAATTTTCGTGCTGGTTCATTTCCCTGTTGATGAGGTGGCTCGATAGCTCACACAGGCATTGAGGGGTGAACACGATGTGCTGGGTTAGGGAGCACATGGAAGTATTGTCTCTTCCAGTCTGTGTCCATTGACTCTGGAGTTTCATGTTGCTGCAGTTCACGAGGGAAAAAATATTTCTCCATGGAGCCTCCAGATGCCTGGAGTGGGGGTAGAGAGCATCTCTGGGGGTTGTGTCCTGGCCTGAATCTCAGTCCCCCAGTTTTTTACTCCAAACTCATTGTGAGGTTCATTGTGGGCAACAGATGGTGAGGCACTGGCCTTGGACACTTTCAGGGGTGGGGCAGCCACAGCTTCTCTGGGAAACCTGTGCCAGGGCCTCACCACCCAAGAATTTCTTTCCAATATCCAATCTAACCTTGCCCTCTGTCCATGTAAAGCCCTTCCCCCTTGTCCTGTCACTCCAGGCCCTTGGAGCCCTTTAGGCACTGGAAGCTCCTGCCTGCAGGGATGGCAGCCCCGGTAGAGGGAAGAGCCTGTGCTGGGCTGCAGCTGCTAAATCTGTTTTTAAAGAAGACTATCAGGAGGTTAAATAGCATCAAATCCTTGATGAGAACTTCATCCCCCTTTCATTTGTTGACTCAGAATAATGAGCTGGGGCAGTGAGGATGGTGAGGAGCAGCCTGTGCCTGGTACTGCCATGGCCACGTGTCTGCTGCTCGCTCTGCTGTGAACCTCCCTGTGTATGTGTATGAATTGTCTGCAGTTTGATCAATTTACTCCCCTTCATCACTCGAAGTGGCTGGTTTATGGCAAGGAAGTGGAGCTGTGGTGAGGGAGCTGTGGCATGGGACTGGGCAGTGAGCCTGGAGCCAAGTGGAAGCTAAAACAGAGCAAAACCTGAGTGGGAGAACAGTGATTTGGAAAAATGACCATGACAAGTGTTGGGCTTTTTCCCCCCGCTGGCTGTTTTGGAGACTGAAGCGAGTTCCCTGCTCCGTGGCAAGCTGGCAGCCCCGCGGCACCGTCTGCCCAGGGCGTGCCTGCTCTTCTCTTTGCATCCATCTGGGACAGATTTTCTCTTCAGACCTTCAGAATCCCCCCAGCCGTGAAAAACAGAGAGAGTGAAGCCCAGAGTGGTGATTAAATGGGTAAGCACGGACCTGTCGAGAAGCTGCAGGCAGTGAGCAGCCAGGCACGTGGGAGCCTGAACCAGCTGCTTCTGTGCCCTGCTCGAGGCTTAAACTCCTTGTTTAGGGCCATGATGTCACCTAAACAGTTGGTGTTGAAGCTCCTTTGCATCCAGAGGCACTTAATTTTTCCAAGCAAGACTTTCTGGAGGAAAACTGCTTCTGGGTGAACATCAACTGCACTTTGCTTCCAGTGAAGCACACGGGGCTTGCTCTGGTGAGCAGTTCAGTCTGTGAGCACCTTGCTCCATCAGCCAGGGATTTGCTCCCCTGGGGCAAGGGGTGGGATTTTTGGGAGAGGTGAACAGGGATGCATCCAATCCTGTTGCCTCTAATATGGCTTGCACAGCTCCCTAACCTGCAAGCACCTTTGAAATCCTGCCCTGCTCCGATTCATTTCTCATCCATGAGAAGAAAAGCAGAAAAAATCCCCCGAGAAAGGTAAAACCACATTGAATTTTACTTCCCTCCATGAATAAACCATGGCAGGCCAGCTCTGACTTTAATTTACATGTGTCCCAAGGCAGATCTAAGCCCATTCCTCTCGAGGTGGAGGGCTGGTTTAATTAAGTGTCTGCGTCAGGCAGAGCTGGGGCCGCATTCCTCTGTGCAGCGGGAGGGACGGAGCCCGTGCCCGCAGGATGCCAGCCCGGATGCTGGGAAGCTCATGTTTATCTCATGAGTTTATCTCATGAGTTTATCTCATGAGTTTCTGCCTATGCAGTGCTGAAAGAAGGGAACACAACGGGGCGGGTGCTGTTTGTAATTCAGATGGTCCCGAGGCGGGAGCATCTCTGGGTGATCCAAAATTCGTGCGTTCAGCTGCAAGACGGTGAAGTTTGCACCAAAATGAGGTTTTGGGACAAGGATCTGGGGACAAGGCTCTGCTGGGATGTCCTGTCCCCTTGTGCTGTGGTTTCTGGCATGGCTTGGGGTCCTGACCTGAGCTCCCTCCTTGGGAGCAGGAGGATACTTTAGGGCTGGAATGCTTGGACTTCCCTGTTCCTCCATCTGGGTTGCGCTCCTCTCCCTACGCTGAGGACTGGATGCTGGGATCTGGTGGCTGATGGGGTGTTTTAGGGCTGAGTCTCCTTTCTTGGCACGGTCAGGAAGGCAGGATGCGTGTGCTGGGTACCCTCCCAGCCCTCCTGGGTTGGCATTGCTCCCGGTACAGAAAGCTCTCCGGATTGATTTGTGGCTGCCTGGTGGAGGGCAGCGTGGCAGAGCACCCCATGGTACTGCTGGCTGCCTGCTGGGCTCGCCGTGGCCGTGCCAGGCTGGGGCGTTCCTGGAGAAACACTTGGCTTAAGATAAAAGGGAATCAGATCATTAAAAAGTAGGAATGGGGGCAAAATCCTCGCAAAACAACCTGCCAGGCCCTCCCCAAGAGAGAGGCAGGAGGGAAGGGATGACAGGAGAGCACCACGTAGGGCTGCAATTAAACCTCTGGCACCATGCGCCTGCTCCCTGCTTGGATGTGTGCAGGGAGGATGAGGAGGGAGATGAAAGCAGGGTGGGAAGGCAGCGCCCTCGTCACCCTTTGAAGGTGGGAGATGACAACCCCCCCCTGTTGGTGACAGCCTGCCCAATTCTGCTGCTTTTCCCCCCCCCCAGCCTGCAGCTTGGGTCATCATCATATCAAAGGCATTGAAGCCCAAATGCATGGATGGGCTGGCAGCCCGGGGTCTGTGTGTGTCCCCGGGGAACACGGTGTCACCAGTGCCCCTGGCACTGCCCCAGAGGGCAAGCGGGAGCCCTGGGAAGCCTGCCCCTGTAGTCACAGCATCCTCTCAATGGCACTTCTCCATAGCACGCAATTTCGTGTGGGTGTTTATTTGCCTGGGTGGTGTCTCTCAGCTGAAAGTGTCTGGGAGGGTGTCCTAGCCGGCATTTGACCGCTCAGGGTGACAGCAGGATGGCAAGGAGAGCATTTTAAAACACCCTTGTCTGGAGCTAACCAGTTTGAAGGCTGAAAAACTGGTGGGTTTTTTTCTTATTTCATTTTTTAATGTATTTAAAGGTAGATTCTGTGTCGATGGTGTCTACGAAATGCACAAGGCGTTTCTGGCAGGCATCTTCTCTCTTTTTTGGGGGGGTTTCACCAAAAAATTGTGAACCTTGTGCAGAAGGTGTTGGGCTGAGGAGCCAGTATTTTTTCTTAAGGATAAACTATTATTCACAGAAAGGGGAGCCTTGAATCTTTTTCCAGCAGGCTGCAAAAGCAGTGAGCCACAGTTCCTCCTCCTCTCCTGACCTGTGCTGTCCTCAAACCCTGCTGCCCATCTCCCAGAGGGTGCTGCTAGGTGCTTCCACATGTCTTTTTGGAGCAAGGCTGGATCATCCAGGCTCTTTAGTGCCTTTGCACCTGACAGTGCTCTCCACACCTCCAGCTTGCTTGAGGGCATCATCTCATGCAGCACTGCTGCTTCTAACGCAGCTTTTCATCACCTGCTGTGCCAGAGTGCCACAGGTGTGCTTGAAGATGCTGGGATTGCCCTGGAAAGGCGCTGGACCCAAAAGGGAATCCAAAACAGGCGTGAATTTGGGGATACCTGGAAAATGGGGTTAGCTGTGCCACAGCAGGGACAGAGGGGCACGGGAAGGATGAGGCACTGCCAGCTTGATTTGCTGGGTTCCAGCGAGGGTTGGGGCAGGTCAAGGCTCTGAATCTTCAATTCCTTGGAGAAGCTCCTATTTTAAAGTCTGCGAAGGAAAAATGCCACTCTGCTTCCCCAGGGAGCTTTAGAGCAAGTCAATGTAGGGGCAATGTCTCCTTCCTTTCTTCCTTTCTTCTTTTTTTCCCTTTTGACTTAAGCTTCCCTGAGAGAGTAATTAAAAAGTGCAAGTTCCAGGTACTAACTGAGAGGATTTAGTTTGAGAATGAAACACTTGGATGCCCCCACGCTTGAATATCCCCATGCTTGCACCCTTCCCACAGAGGCTATGACGGTGGCTTGCCTCAGGCAGGAGCAGGGATGGATGAGCCGAGAGATCCTGCTTATCTCTGGCTCTTTCTAGGACTCCTGGCACCTGGAATGCAATGATGCAGGGTACAGGAGAGTGTTAAGCAGTAAAAAGCCCTCGCAGTGCTGCTGTGTGCCACGAGTGCTTCCACAGTCCATCCTGCTGCTGGGCACTGCCCAGGCTCCCCAGGGAATGGGCACGGCCCCGAGGCTGCCAGAGCTCCAGGAGCTTTTGGACAATGCAGGGTGGGCTTGTTGGGGTGCAGGATTGATGAGCCCTGGGGGTTGCTTCCAACTCAGGAGATTTGGTGGTTCTGTGATTCCGTGGTTTTGGCATTCTCAGATTCTGTGGTTCTGTGATTATGTGATCCCGTGGTTCTGTGATTCTCAGATTATGCGATTCCATGTTTCTGTGGTTCTGTGATTCCATGATTCTGTGGTTCTGGGAGCTGCAGAGGGAGGTGGCAGTGGGGCCACAGCTTTGTGGTGCCTTCACTGGGCGTTTGCCTTGCGTGAGTCGTGACACATCCTTCCTCTGAGCCTTTGGGGTGAGTAGGAGAGGATCAGCTCTGGCTGGCAGCCCCCAGTAGTATCCAGCCCTGTGGCCACATCCTTCAATCACCCCTCGGACACAAGGGCAACTTGCAGCTATTTTTCCCCCAAACTTCCACTGATGATGTCTCCCTGCAAGAAGCCTGAGTTTCACCAGCCCCTCAGTGATGTTCCCTCCCACCCCCAGATATGTCAGCCCCGGAAAAGGGGTCCTGCTGGCAAACTCACACCTGGGATGTGCAGCATTCCCGGTGTGCAGGCAGGATGATGGATCTGTGGGCAGCTTTGGATTGTGGGGGGGTTAAGTGCTGATCATCCTCCCTGCCGAGCAGCACGGAGGAGTTCTGTGCCCCAGCATTTACAAACATGCCCCTGGTGCCTAAATGTGAGGAAGTGGATAGTTAAGCACATCATTAATCTTATTCAGCCCCCATAATCAACAATCAATTAATTCTCCTCCAGGCTGAAGGTTGTGCTGCAGCCTGGGCACTGGCAGAAAGGGCCCCTTCCCACAGGGAAAGCTGAGGCAGAGCCTCATCCTGCACTTGTCTGACACCCTATCATGGATGCAGGCCTTGCCAGCTCTGGGAAGCTCTTGGAGCAGCCCTTAAATTAGGGCAAATGTTGCACTGGCCATTAGTGGGGTGACTTATTGCTCCCTCCATCTGAGCCTTGCCCTCGGACTGTGGGTTTGCCGTGTGAAGGATTATGGATCCCACCGTGGCACTGCAGGGCCCTGGGGGTTTGTGCTGTGCTTTCGGTATGAGGCTCATGGTTCAGCTCCCCCAGAAAGAGGGGACACACAGGCAGCAGCCAGAGGGGAGTGCTGCACCCACGGCAGCTTTGGGAGAGAGGAGAAAGCATCCACCTCCCCGAAACTGTGGGAGGCTTTAGGCAAGCACAGTGTAATTACAGGAGAGAAAAGCTAATTGGTAATAATAGCAATTAAGAGCCACGTGCCTGCAGATTATAGGAATTTGTGGAAAAGCAAAGTGATAACAGAAACCTGTGGACACTGGGTTGCAGGGTGCCATGTTCAGGTGTTTTGACAAAGCATCACTTGGATTAATTGTAATTAAACATTAACAAACCTCTTCAACCAACCCACTGACATGCCCTCAAGCTTAAAACTGAGGCGTGTTCATTGCACTGCAATCCTCTCATCGTCCTCCTTCCATCCTCTTCCCTTAAAACACAGGTGGCTGTTCCCTGGTACCACTGTTCCCTGGTTCCCTTCCTGCCCCTCCAAAGAGCCTGGCACATTTCAGGTGTGTTCTGACACATCCTCCAGCTCCAGAGCCCACAGGTCCCCCTTTGCACGTCTCATGGATGCTCACCCTGCCAGTGGGAGCACGAGGCTGCTGGGACATGATGGGGAGGCGATGGTGGGAAGGGAGAGGTGAGGAGCTGGAGATACACTCGAAGCCTTGGTGTCCAGTTGTGGTGCTGTTGGTTCCTGCCTCGTGTGTCTGTGTAGCTCTGTGCCTCCTTGTGCTGGTTTGGGAATAGGGCTGTGTATGTGTGTGGGGGGGAAGGGTCTGCATCCTGAAGGTCTCCCTCAAATGCTGTGGACTGCGTGGTGACCCCGTGTGTCTCACTGCCCACCGCATGAGGTGGTGGGTTATGGGCTTCCTTAAGATGCCACATGCATGGGATGGCTGTGGTGGGATGTGGAGGACTTGGCAGTCCTCCTGTGGTAGGGAAGAGGAAGGGCAGTGGGAGATGGTGGCTGGTTCCTCTGGAATGCCATGTCCTCACCCAGCTGGCAGGGCCATTGCAAAGAGACAGTTCATTGCAGCCAGCTGTGTGCCTCAGGCTGTGGGGCGGCAAAAGAGCTCCTGAATAATAAAATTGTAAAATATTGTTTTGATTTATTCTTTTCTATCATCTATTAATATCTGGAAAGGCTGTGTGAGCAGGAGGCCTTCATGAGTTTTGAATGACAGGTTAAAGGGCTCCAATAAAGATTAGATGGTCCACTATCTCCCAAGGAAATTGCATCAAAGTGGTTACTCCTGCTTGCTCCTATTAATTTCCTCTTCGTGGCTGCTAGGAGATGCCTCATATCCTGATGCAGCAGACAGGGGCTAAGAGGCACTTTCCATTATCTCAATCATCGCCGTGTTTATGAGACACGTCGGGTGTTTCTCTGCAGAGCTGTGCCTTGGGGGGGATGGCATCCCAGGGCCAGAGCTGGGAGCCAAATCGGGCTGGGACCACCCAGGTGTGAGGCCAGGAACAGTCTCTCCTGGGCTGCATGGAGGTCTGATCCCTCGGGTACGTGTGCCAAAATACAGATATTCCCTTCTGCAGCCTTTGGTTCCGTCGGATTTTGTTGGATGTCAGGGATGGATGAGCATCCATTCATCAGTGCCCATTGGTGAGGATGGGTGGGGTGGGGCGGAGATGAGGGACCCATCCCTGTCACTCCATCCTCGCCCTCTCTCCGCAGAGCAGCAAGATGGTTGATTAATGAAACCTCCCCTGTGGCTGATTAAACCCTCACTGTAACTGGAGCATCTCCTCTGTTATGAATTAGTTGCCATTTCCTGCTTGAGTGAACTTGGAGTCTGGGCAGCTCCAGCCGCAGGCTGCGGGGGATTAACGGGATGGACCCATAGCACACTGTCATGGGCGTCACACCGACTTTTTAATTAAATATTTAAATTTTGCCTGGAAAAAGAGCTGTGGAACCTGAGCCAGGCTGTTGGGGTGGTGGACAGGCACCGTTCAGATCTGCAGAAGAGGAGCACTGTCCTGCCCCTGCTTGTCCATGTCCCCATGGGTGCTGCTGGGGATGGGGGTCCCACAGCCCCCTGCCATCCCCCTGCCTGGGTACGAGCAGTAGGGAGTGAAGCAGCTACTGCAGCCCCCTTGCTCTGCCTGACTAAAGATCGTTGCTGTGTGGTTGCAGTGTTTGTCTAGTGGCTTCAGGAGTAATCCATGGCCAACGTGGAAAATTCTGGCCATCCTAGATTCATGAGAAGGTACTACCCTATTTAGCACTAATACAAGTGTGAAGCTTTTCTGTGTCTCCTCTCACTCACCCTCTTCTTTTCCTTCTCTTCACCCTGTTCTTTTTCTTCTCCTCACCTTCTCCTCACCCTGTTCTTTTCCTTCTCCTAATCCTGTTCTTTTTCTTCTCCTCACCCTGTTCTTTTCCTTCTCCTCACCTTCTCCTCACCCTGTTCTTTTCCTTTTCCTTTTCCTTTTCCTTTTCCTTTTCCTTTTCCTTTTCCTTTTCCTTTTCCTTTTCCTTTTCCTTTTCCTTTTCCTTTTCCTTTTCCTTTTCCTTTTCCTTTTCCTTTTCCTTTTCCTTTTCCTTTTCCTTTTCCTTTTCCTTTTCCTTTTCCTTTTCCTTTTCCTTTTCCTTTTCCTTTTCCTTTTCCTTTTCCTTTTCCTTTTCCTTTTCCTTTTCCTTTTCCTTTTCCTTTTCCTTTTCCTTTTCCTTTTCCTTTTCCTTTTCCTTTTCCTTTTCCTTTTCCTTTTCCTTTTCCTTTTCCTTTTCCTTTTCCTTTTCCTTTTCCTTTTCCTTTTCCTTTTCCTTTTCCTTTTCCTTTTCCTTTTCCTTTTCCTTTTCCTTTTCCTTTTCCTTTTCCTTGCCCGCCGCCTGCCCCAGTGAGTACAGGGTCAGGGCTGGGCGGCTGCAGGGCCTCGCTGCCCTCGCCCCTGGGGCAGCAGTGGGGATAAAGTCTCAATCCATGCAGAGTTTGTTTTGTTTTCTCCCCCCGTCCCACGGTGGATGGGAGCGAGAGCGCGGCTGGGTGGGCAAGGCGGAGGGGTGGGGTGGCCCCACATCCCACCTTGCTGGCAGCCTCTGGAATTTATCCATCAGCCCGGCAGCGGCGGTGATGGCAGGGAGATAGTCCCCAGGATAGATTAGGATTTAAAGTTATCTGCTCTGGCTGTCTTGTTCATAGTCTTGCAGATGGAGTATTTTTTAATAGGGGGAAGGCTGCATTAAGCATTGGTATTCAGCGATGCGTCGCTGCTCGGCTGCCTGCCCGAGCTGCCTGCCATGGCAGTGATGCCTTTTCCTGGTCTTCAAATCAAGAGTCAAACACGGTTAGAAGGGGAAAAGGGATTTTTCCTTGGTACTTATTTTAAGGATCCTTAGGTGCACACATCCAGGTCATATGCATCAAAATGCACCCCACTGAATATGCCCCAAAAGATCTGGTATAACATTTTACTAATTAGCATATCTATCAAAGATTCCCCAATGAGAGGCTCAAGTGAGCCCCTCTGCCCAAGGAGCCTTCCCCTGGACGGTTCCATCTTAGTTTATAAAATGTGTTCTGGAGAGGACCTTGGGGTCTGGGGCACACTGATCCCTAGCTATGAAGCTTCTAAAATGTTTAGTCTCTTAGCTTGACAAACAAGTCCAAGAATGGAGGGAAAAAGCACTGAGAATACAGAAGTTGTAAAAAGGTATAACAGGGGTATAAAAGAAAAGGCAAAAATCTTCATGGCATCAGCATCAGTGTCCTCAAGCCTGGCTTTTGGTGGGAAAAGAGCCCAGGAGACAGGAAAGAGCTGCTGTGCTCTTCCTCCTGCTGGGAACTCAGGCCTCAACTCCCCTCCAGATACACTCCAGGCCCTTGAAGCAGCCCATCATGGAGCATTAGCACGTGGATGCTCCGGACCCTGCATGCTGGGAAGTGCCCAAAGCACACATTGGAAACAAGGAAAGGATTTGTGTGTTTTGCTGGATCACCTGAGCTCTCAGACAGGTTGCAAAACTACAGATAATCTACAGATTTTTATTATGTGTTGTTACATAACTGATTTACAGCAGTGCTGAGCTACAGGAATACCGGGAAAAAAGTCTCTTTGCTGATTTTTATTTCTTCTTGTCAGTGCTTGCTTTTGCAGTGCTCCAATTTGAGGTGCCAGCTGTTCACCCACAAAGGTTCTCTGTGCCAGAGGAGTACATAACATTGTGGAGCTGCAGGCAGTGCCCTGGACTGGAACCCTTCCAAGGGTGATCCCTGCAGTTCCTGGGCCCCTGCAGAGGAGGGAAGGGGCTGCAATTAAAGTGGGAGGAATTTGGGAAGGCAGCAGTTTGCCACTGGGACAGGGAAGAAATACAGGGTTTTTTTCCTTTTTCTTGAAAAGATATTATCTGCTTGAGGCATGGAGGGAGGATTTGGATTAAAGCTCCTTAATCCAGACAGGTTGCAGATTTTTGAGAGTAACTCACTAATATTGATTCCGTTGAGCCTTTGTGAGTCCTGCAGTCTTGTTCCCCTGGGGAATCAAGGTCCTTCTCCCTGCTCCTGCCCCTGCTGTGGGCCCTACAACCCTCCTGTAACTCTCTTTGACACCTCCACCATGGGGGAGCCTGGCAGTGCTGCGGTGCCTCAGGTCCAGGACAGCCCTTTCCAGTGAGGATGCTGCACTGGTGACTGCTCCACAGCAGACACTTCTACTCCTAAAGAAGAAAAGGGTTAAAGGCAATGGAATTCTATTATCTTAATTTATTTTTTCAAGGCTGTCATTTCTCCGGGCATTTGAACAAAATCTTTCATCCGCATTATCCACAGCAGCAGCTCAGGGAGGCTCCCAGAGTGTCTCCATGCAGAATGACCTCTCCATCCCACCAGGCACGTCACCATGGTGCTGATGAATCTGTCCCTGTCCAGCCCATCCCCGGCCACTAACAGGGCTGATTTATCCACAGCCCTAACGATGTTCCCTGGCACACACACACACACACACACGTGGAGGGCTCCCCTGGGATAGGTTTCCCCAAGACAGAGCGTGCTTCTCTCTCTTAACCCTTCCTTGCAGGTCAAGTCCTCCATCATTTTTATGGCTCCCTGTATCATGGCAAAGTCCTTTTTCTTTCTTGGAAGTGCAGCCCCCAGCCCAGCCAGCATGAGGAATTCCTTGCTTTCCTTATTTAATATAACCCAGCAGCTGAATTTTGTGGTTTTGGCTGCGGAGCCGTCCTGGCTGACCCCAGATCCTTCCCCAGATCAGTGCAGATGTGTGTTTGTGCCTCAGTGATGCTCTCCTGGGTTCCTCCTGAACAGACTGCAGCCCCAATCCAGCAGCGCTTGCAATCGGAGCCGCGCTCAATTCCCATCCTCCGAAGCATTTGCCATGGCTCCTGGCTGGTTTGATCAATGCAGTTTTCGTCTCTTGTCCAACATGGGAGCTGCTTGCAAACCGTGGAGTGGTGCCGGCTCTCCTCCATGCTGGGAAATTCCCAGGTTTCCAACTTGATAACCTTCCAACCCTTAATAACCACTTTCCATTTTTGACTCTCTCTTCTCCTGCTGCTCCTCTGGTTCTCCACGGTGCTGGCTAAGTGACTTTTCTCTTGCTGGGATAATCTGCTCGAGGTGCTTCTCCACGTGAGCACTTCAGTTATCTCAGCATCTCCCGATGGGATTGAAATGGGTCCGTCTTCACGGATGGATCTGCGTGCGTTCCACATGGAGGTTTTTTTGGAGACTTCAGTGGTTTTGTGGCATGGGAGTCCTCACCTCCATCTGGGAAGCTTGTTTGCAGTGCAGGTGGTTGGTGTTGCCAGTTTGGAAAGTCTGACCCTGAATTAAGCGAAGCTGTGGACACCAAATCCCTCCCTGAGGGAGGAGGTGATGGATAGTGCCGATCCCTGGGGTGTCCTTAGCCTCCAGAGGAGGGCAGGGAGCTGTCTCAATGCCTCTCCTTTCCCACAGGTGTCCCATCCGGCCCCCGCAACGTCATCTCCATCGTCAACGAGACGTCCATCATCCTGGAGTGGCACCCGCCGCGGGAGACGGGCGGCCGGGACGACGTCACCTACAACATCGTGTGCAAGAAGTGCCGCTCGGACCGGCGCGCCTGCTCCCGCTGCGACGACAACGTGGACTTCGTCCCCCGCCAGCTGGGGCTCACTGACACCCGCGTCTTCATCAGCAACCTGTGGGCACACACCCCCTACACCTTCGAGATCCAGGCCGTCAACGGCGTGTCCAACAAGAGCCCCTTCCCACAGCAGCACGTCTCCGTCAACATCACCACCAACCAGGCCGGTGAGTCCCGCCGTGACGCCGCGCAGGCTGGCTGTGCCCTGCCAGCTGCAGGCTCCATGTGGAGTCAAGGTCTGTGTCCCAAAGGAAAGGCTCCCGGGGTGTGAGGGTGTGTGATGGCTGTGGTGCCCCCAGCCCTGAGTGGGGAGAAAGGCCAGGAGAAGAGGGGGGAAGAGGAATGGTTGCCTGTGCCCTGGGCAGGGTGAGAGTTGGCTTGTGGGAGGGATATCTGATACCTGCTTTTATCCCGCTCTAGATTGCTTGGGGGTGAAATGGCATCACCACTTTGCCCCTTTTCCCAGTTGGGAGAAGGGAGATGGGGTGAATCCAGCCTTGGAATGCAGTCTGACTGTGTTACAGCACAGAGGGAGCAGCATGCCGGGGCTGAGTCCAGGCTCTGTCTCCTCTGGCACATCCCTCTGCCATCATTTTCCTCTTGTCTCCTTTTCCAGGCTCCCCTGCTCCCTTTCCTCTCCCCAGTCAGGCATCAGGAGCTGAATGAGCAGCTCTGGGTCAAACAGGGATGCTGGTGGGGTGGGTGTGCAGATGGCAAGGGGGAAACTGGTCCTGGGCTGCACTGAGGATCAGAGGGAAACCCGTGTGCTCTGGGTTTAAAAAGGGGATGGGAACTCCTGCTTTGTGCCAGGCCAGGCAGCCTTTGCCATCCTGCTCCCTCTGGATAGCACAATGGAGAAACCTGGTGTAAATATTTCAGTGTAAATATTTCAGTGTAAACCAGTGTAAACATTTCAGTCTCCTGGCTCCAGGGAATACAAATCTACACTTGTGCCTGGCTGGCATCACTGTCTGCTGAAACACGTGCAGACAAACTGCCTTTTGTTTCCAGGCCTTTTTTTTCCTGGGGTGGATTTTTGAGGTGTTTCTTAGCTCTTCTCCCACCACGGGGAGCTGGGAACAGCCAGGTCACCCTCATCTGTCTGTCTGTACCCCAGGGGTCCCTGCTTGTCTTGCAAAGGCTGATTACAAACATGGAAATGCTGGGCTGTGGAGTAACCTGATGGAAATGCACCAGGGATATCCAGGGCATTGGTGCTCTCCCTCTAAAATCTCTTTGGCTTTGCAGTGGGGTTTTCCAACCATTTTCCCAGCCCCATCCAAGCTAATGGGAATTAATAAAGCAGCAGTCAAGCTGAGTGCTTAATTTCAGCCCACGATCATCTTCCTGGAGTAGATGTGGAGAGATTAAAAAAAAAAAATATAGGATTAAGTATTCTGGGTAAACAAAGGCAATGCTGAACTATCCACATCTCCCACTGGAACCACGAGAAACGGGGCTCCTGCCACCCCCAGATTCCCTCCATGGCATGATCCCGTGCCCCAGGCTGGTTGTGCCGGGTTCAGGTATTCCCTGGGTTCACACAGGGAAGGCATTTTCCCTTCCCAGCACTGCCTGTACTGTGGGCATGGTGAGGAGGAGGAAGAGAGCAGAGATGGCTGGACTGGGAGGTGACTCTGTGGACAGGTCATGCCAGTGTCCTTTTGGGTGTGGACAGACTTGGATACCTTTCTTTTGCTAGGAGTAAGTGCAGGATTAGGGCTGTGTTGGCTGGCTCTGCCCCTTGTAAGTACAGCTTGGAGGGCACAAAGCATTTGGAAAAGGGTCTCCTGACTGGTTTAGTGGCTCAGTGTCCCTGATGGTGGAAGGACAGTGTTGCTGTTCTCCTGGGAGAAGCAGATTTGGGTGCTGAGGATGAGCATCCCCTGAGAGCCCCTAAGAGCAGCCCCGGCAGCTTCTCTGGAGCCAAAGCTGGGCTGGCGTGTCCCTGCCCTGATTTGCTGTCATTGTCCTCAGGGTGGGCAAATTTTTGCTCCCACAGCCCATTCCTGAGAGCACGTGGGGTGGCAGTTGTGGCACAGCTCCCTGGGTGCTGAGTGCTGGCTCCCCAGAGAGGCTGTTACAGCAAAAGATGTCACACGGAGCTGGAGCCTGTCACCAAACCTTGGTCTACCCCGCTGGGGAGAGCTTTGCTGTGTCTCTCCCACCACGGGAGATATCCTTGGAGCAAGCAGTCCCAGGGAGAAGCCACACCAAGGATTTCCAAGACCCTAATTAAAGGGAGTAGTTGGATTAAACAGCGGAATTCCCTCACTGCCTCGCTGCTCTGCTTCCATGTAGAGCTGCTGAGACGCCGGTCTTCCCACTGCTAACGAGCAAGCTGGTCCCATGGGGAAGCCAGCCACAGGCACGGGAGATTCAGGATGCCATGGGGATTTTCCCCCTTCTCAGGGCCAGTTTTCCCACCCCTCTCCATTAATTTTCCCTCGCTCCCTGCTTCCTCGGCAGCCCCCTCCACCGTGCCCATCATGCACCAGGTGAGTGCCACGATGAGGAGCATCACACTGTCCTGGCCCCAGCCCGAGCAGCCCAACGGGATCATCCTGGACTATGAGATCCGCTACTACGAGAAGCTGAGCCGCATCTGCACGCCCGACGTCGGCAGCACCGTGGGCTCCAGGCCGGCCCCGGTGAGCCCGGGGGAGCCCTGTCGTGGGGGCTGGGCTGGGGCACGGGGGCACGGGGAACATCAATAGGCTCTGAGACAGGCTCTGCTGGGAATGGCCAGGTGGGACAGGCACCAGGTCACCCGAGCTGCCTCCAGAAGGTGGGAGTGAGTTGTGACTGCAGCTGCTAAATCACAGAATGAGAATCACAGAGCAGCTTGAGTTGGAAAGGACCTTAAGGCTCATCTAGTTCCACCCCCCTGCCGTGGGACACCTCTCAGTGGATCAGGTTGCTCAGAGCCCTGTCCAACCTGAGCCATTCCTTCCCTGTGGCAGCATTTGTCCAGCACATCAGTGCCCGTGGCTGCCTTGGCGCTGGTATTTGCTAGGACCTGAATCATGGGGATGGCATAAGGAGGGAGCTGGAGAGGACCAGGGAAGGTTATGGGGGTTGTCCCTGCCCCGGGTCACTGCCTCCCACTGCTCCTGTCCCTGGCAGCTGTCCTGCCCTGCAGGGGACACGCTCCCAACCCCTGCGATGAACCGTGCCCGGCCCAAGCTGTTCCATCCCTCCTGTGTCTCGCCAGCTCTAATGAATTCCTCTAAGTGTGAATAATTAGATGATCTCACCAGCGGCCTCTCACCAGCAGAGCACTGGGGAACGTGGTAACAAACGAGAGCGGAGACGCCTGAGGTTTCCACCAAGGTCTAGGCCAAGGACCTGTGCCAGCAGAGCAGGGCTGCAGGGGCTGGGGATCTCGGCAGAGAGTTGCCCTTGAACCTGCTTGAGCAGGGTCTCACAGGGCACATTATAGTGTTTTGTGGAATCACAGAATGGTTTAGGTTGGATCTTTGGTTAAAGATCATCCAGTTCCAACCCCCGTGCTGTGGGCAGGGACACGAGGTTTCCGTAACTGTGGGATGTTTTTGAAATGCACAAGGACATCAATCATTTGAAGATGAGGAATTTGTTGTTCATAAATTATTTTTGCTCTGGATGATCTTGTTGTTTCCCTCTGCTACTCCATGCTCCCTGCTCTGGTGGGACCAGGGGGCCACCTGGGAGGCACCTGGGAGGTGCCTTGTGGGTCCTGTTTCATAAAATCATGGAATGGCCTGGGGACCTTAAAGGTCATCTTGTTCCACCCCCTGCCATGGGCAGGGACCCCTTCCACTATCCCAGGCTGCTCCAAGCCCCGTCCAGCCTGGCCTGGAAATTCCCAGGGATCGGGGGGCAGCCACAGCTTCTCTAGGCACCCTGTGCCAGGGCCTCCCCACCCTCCCAGGGAAGAATTTCTTCCCAATATCCCATCTAAACGTACTTTCTGTCAGTGGGAAGCCATTCCCCCGTGTCCTGTCCCTCCAGGCCCTTATAAATAGTCCATCCCTATCTTTCTTGTAGCTCCCTTCAACTACTGGAAGGCCACAATTAGATCACCCCAGCCCTTCTCCAGGCTGAACAATCCCAATTCTCCCAGCCTTTCCTGTGGGATCCTCTGTGCCAGAGCCTCTCCAGCAGCAGAACCAGAGCCTCTCCTTTCCCCCCCCCCAGCAGCTGAACCCCTCAACACAGACAGGTGGGCTGCAGTCCCGCTGTTCCCCCGCTGTCCCCGCCCCACTGACCGTGGCTCTCTCGGGGTGCCCGCAGGACCACAACGAGTACAACTCGTCCATGGCTCGCAGCCAGACGAACACGGCGCGGCTGGAGGGGCTGCGGCCCGGCACCAGAGCCTCTCCTTTCCCCCCCCCCAGCAGCTGAACCCCTCAACACAGACAGGTGGGCTGCAGTCCCGCTGTTCCCCCGCTGTCCCCGCCCCACTGACCGTGGCTCTCTCGGGGTGCCCGCAGGACCACAACGAGTACAACTCGTCCATGGCTCGCAGCCAGACGAACACGGCGCGGCTGGAGGGGCTGCGGCCCGGCATGGTGTATGTGGTGCAGGTGCGCGCCCGCACCGTGGCCGGCTACGGCAAGTACAGCGGCAAGATGTGCTTCCAGACCCTCACCGACGGTGAGTGCGCCGGGCAGGGGGGATAAAGGGGCCCGGCTGCCGAGCCTCTGTGCCGGGCGCCGGCG
>NW_008237227.1:1044405-1046566 GCF_000691975.1 Corvus brachyrhynchos | reverse complement strand
GGGGGGGAGCCTCTCTCCCTCTCCCAGCTCCGGGAGCTCCCCCGCTGTTTATTTCTGGCTCTGCTGCCTTCAGCTGTGGGGACATGGAACCCCCTGGCACGGTGTGATGGGGTGGGAGGAGGGCTGCAGAGCTTTGGAGGAAGGAGTCTGGGCTGCTTCCCTGCGATGCTTGGGGTCCATCTGAGCTGCCGGGGCAAGGCTGGGGCGGTCAGACCCATGTGAAAGCTCGTTTCCCATGCCAAAAGGGTGTGTTGGGCCAGCTCATGACCTTCGTGGCTTCTTCTGGCCCTTCCCTGCACCCACAAACACTGGCTTCCTTTGGAAACTACTAAATCAGGGGAGGGTTTGTCATTAATCCCAGCTTCAGGACTAATCCAGAAGTTGGGGAGTGATGCAGGTCCTCCTGGCCCTGGGGCAGCTGAGAGCCCGTTCCCTGTTGCTGCTGGCGTGGCTCCTGCTGTGCTTAGGTGGCATCCATGGCTCCCAGCCTCACTGCCTGTCTTTCCTAAAGCTTTTCTTCTTTCCTAAAGCTTTTCTTCTTCCCCAAAATGGGTCACCCCATGCTTGCATTCATGTTGAGTGCCAGCTGGGGTGGGAAGAGGAAAACCATGCCGGGAGACCAAAGGGAAGGAAATGGTAATAAACCCCCCTCCAATGCCTCAAATATTCAGGATTAGAGAAGCAAGGAGAAAAATCCTGCCTCAAATAAGCAATTAATTGAAATTTAATAAGAATGGATTGTGTAGGTTATTAAATAATAATTGATTGTTAGATGAGAATTTCTCAGGATTTGAGCAGCATGCAGGAGATAAATCTAGTTGCCAGTAATTAACTGCAGAGTAGAAAATACAGATAAAAGGGTGCTAAATGCTTTCTTTTGGATGAGTTTTATTTTAACCCTTGCATGTGGCTGCTGGCACAGCCTGGCAGACCTCACTGGGGCAGCTGGAGGGAGGGGTATTTCTGGAATGCTACAGAAGCCCCAGGAGTGTGTGATCTGCTGGATACTGCCTGTTGAGAGTACCTACACCACTGATGGGGCAGGGAAAAATCGGGGAGACACATGGAGGGTGCCAGTAATTTTTTTGGGCTTCCCCCAGGCATATCCAGTCCTCCCAGTGCCACCTTGGCTTTCTTCCCAGCCTGCTGCTGCTGAAGGATGCAGGGGGTGGCTGAGGGGACAGAGGAGGTTCTGAGGGATGCAGAGGGTTGGAGGGATGCTTAGTGGGGAAGGGATGCTGTGGGTGCCGTGGCTCTGTGAAAGGACTTGTCTCACGTTGAGATATTAAAACCTACAAGCAGACCTGCAGCCAGGGTTCCTGGGTTCTCCTGAGCCTCACTCCCAAAGCTCACCATTGTGCAGGGGACTCTCTGATGTCTGGTCTGGGTGAAGCCTTGGCACAGCATTCTCTGGCTGGCTTGGTTATTAATGGTGTTTTCTTCCTTTCCTACAACTTGTGGGAATTCTGTGTCTGTGAGACCCCATGTTAAAATCGGTCGAAGTGGCCAACAGGTTGAAATCATAGAGTCTCAAAAAGGTTTGGGTTGGAAGGGACCCCAAATCTCATCTCCTTCCAACCCCCTGCCATGTGCTGAGACACCTTCCAGTAGATCAGGTTGCTCAATAAATGAATTTATTGAGGAAAGGGAAATGCCAGAGCCATGGGCAAAACCCCCTTGTGAACCTCATCTCTTTGGGAAATTGGGTCCGTGCACATTGGTCTGCCATTATTTCCAGGATCTTCTCTCCCCTGTCTTTAAGCCAAAGATGTGTGAGCCGAGCATGGCAGTCCTACCCAGTGCAATATGGCATGGGCTCATCCCCTCCCTCAGCTGAGCCCCCTGCCTGCATCCCCCTTGTCCCACCACCTTGGGAGCAGCACCCATGGGATGGGAGGGGATCCCTTCCCACATGCTGCTCTCGCTCCCTGAGCGTGCCAGGGAGGATTGACCCTGTCCCTCTTCTCTCGCAGACGATTACAAGTCAGAGCTGAGAGAGCAGCTGCCTTTGATCGCGGGGTCCGCAGCGGCCGGGGTGGTCTTCATCGTCTCCCTGGTGGCCATTTCCATCGTCTGCAGCAGGTGGGTCCCTGTGGGATCAGTGTCCCTGGGAGGTGGAGGGGGTAAGATGCAGATTAGGGGTCAGACAGGGGGGGGGGGG